>NC_044601.1:11404189-11719939 GCF_901933205.1 Camarhynchus parvulus | reverse complement strand
AACTCTTAAAACACATATTATTGTAACTCACTTTAGGCTTAAAATCAAAATCTGATGGCTTAACGATCAACTACAACATGTAGTTAGACATCATGAAAGACCCCTAGCTGTAATGTAATTTTCAAAAAGGAAAAAAACCTCACTCATCCTGCCTCAGAGCATCAGGGCTTAGGTAGACAGACTAAAATAAATTAGAGGGATCGAATACATGCACATTTTTCTATTTCAGATCAAAATGGGAAGGGTAATATGATGACTCATTTTATTTTTCCACTTCCCATTTTAGGAGTTTTAAAAACAAATGTCATACAGCTACTAAGGCTCTTGTCTTGGCAAAGAGAATAGTGCGAGTCTCTGGGTTATAGTGGTATGCTTCATCCAGGATGCAAGCAAGCTCTTCCAACTTTGGATTCTCATTTGACTCATCTTTTGAAAGGGCAGTCAGCTCTTGTTCTTTCTCTAAAAGAAAAAAACAAAAGGTTTCTTGAAAAATTTACCTTTTTAATGCAGAAAGCTGAATTCCCACAAAAACCTACTTTCAGACAGCACACACATTCTCTTTAGCTTCTTTTTTTATTTTCTATTCTGTTTTTTCAGATGCAAGCAGGGAAATCTGTTGGTTAAATGCAACAAAATCCCCAGAAAAAACCAAATTATGAATATCTCACATTTTGTAGCAAACTGACATGAGAATTTTTGTGATATACTGTGTGTCAAAAGACAGCAACAAAACAAACTCAGCTCTTGCGCTATTTCTTCTAAGAAAACAACTGAAACTCACGGGGAGACAGACCAGTGATTTAAAATTGCAGTCAACACTGCAACACACCAGACCACAGGCTGGAATATAGCCCACTGCTAACTAAATCAGGTCAGAGAACAGTGACAAGCTCTGACTTTCAATAAGAAAAGTACAAGAGCCACCTGCTTCTCCCCGGAAGACTGGGACTGGCCAGGAGGCTAGGCAGTGCACCGAGAGGTGTATGTTGGCTTATCTAATGTTACCAGCCTGCCTGATTGTAGAGCATCCCCCTACTTGTGGGGCACAGCCATAAGGGCACTGTCACCTTATCTCCAAGACAGGCATGTAAGAGTTTACTATAACATCCAGCTACAATTATTACTATTTTATCTGCTTCTGCACCAGAAGCTTACAGTCCCAGAAATTCAGTCCCCCCCTGCCACCTGCCCTAACACTGCACTCGCACCCATGCAGTCGCCACATCTTCTGGAAAGTGCAGTTTCTGGAAAAACAACTGCACCTACTCTGAAGAAAACATCTGGACCATCCTGGTCCATCTGGACTACCATAAGCTCTCGTCTCCCCTACAACTGTCACAGGTAGTGTGGGAAATACCTTGAAATTTCTCCGTCAGCTGCTTCTCTAACTCTGTAAATGGTCCATTTTTTACATTTGTGAAAAATTCATTTAGGTAGGCTAAAGCATCTTCGATGCGGGCATCTTCACTGATAATGAGAGCATCATTGAATTTCTGCTTGGAAAGAGACACAAGCATTTAGGCCTCATTTTCCACGGGGTGGGATGAACACAAATTTTATTTAGCTAGGTTAAGTGTTGCAAACTTGAGGTGTTCTTCCATTTCCATGACAACACAAACACTGCAGTGTCTCCTCTGCACTAATCTGTTCCTGGTGAGTATCACAGAGACAGCTCTTACATGCCTTATGCTTTAGCCTGTGCCAGCTTGCTGCAGTCTTCAATATCCTCACTTAGTGGAGAGGCAAGTACAGATCTCTTCACTGTCGTGACCAGTGACAGGACTCACGGAAACAGCCTGAAGCTGAGTCAGGGAGGTTTAGGTTGGATATCAGGATTTCACCCAGAGGGTGGTTGGGCACTGGAACAGGCTCCCCAGAGAAGTAGTCACAACCCCAGCCTGACAGAGTTCAAGAAGTGCTTGGACAATGCTCTTGGGCTCATGGTGAGCATATCCTCTGTGGGGACAGGAGCTAGACTCAATGATCCTTGGGGGTCCCTTCCAACTCTGCGTATATTCTACGAATCTAAATAGGACAATTGGCTCAGAATCTACTTCTAGGTGAACATACCTTTAACAGAAGGAACAGAATGACTCTACCTCTGTATGGAAGGAAAGACGATACACACTTACCCGCAAGTGTTCAGTACAAATGAAAAGGTCTCTACAAATACTGCTCTCCTTCTCCTTATCTTCCAGTTGCAATAGTCTGCATCTCTTCTGAGTATAAACTATCCACTGTTCATATCTCTGTGTTCCAAAGTAATTCTTGTTGATTTGGGAGATGGAATCTATTAAAGGAGAGAAAAAAAAATTGTTCCTCTTGATTAACAAATAAAAAACATTAGCTAGAGGATAACACATTTCTCACTAATATTGGCTCTAAAAAGCCTATGCAAAGGAACAGTTTTATGATACAATCACAGAACTAGCGAGGCTGGAAGGCACCTGTGGATGTCTTTAGTTCAACCCTCTGCTCAAAGCAGATCACCTAGAGCAGGTCACTCAGTTCAAATGGGCTTTGAGTACTTCCAAGGACAGAGGGTCTACAACTTCTTTGGGCAAACTGTTCCAGTGTTTGACCACGTTATAGCAAAAAAGTTCTTCCTGTTGTTTAAATTTCTGTGTGGGCCCATTGATTGTGCCCATTGCTGCTTGTGCCCCACCTCTGGGAACCACCTGTGAAGAGTCTGACTCTGTCTTCTTCACTCCCTGTGTTTCAATGTATACCCAGACATTAGCCTAAAATTAACCCAGTACAATTCAACTGAGGATGAGTGTACACACACATCTGCAGGGACTTAGTAATAAAACTGGAGCTCATTTATCCTGTGAGAAGCCTATGGTATTCAAAAAAACTGCATGCTCCTTGAATTACCACCTACTCAACAGTTTTTATTCATTCCTGAAATAGTCCAGAAGCATATTGTCCAGAGGCAGAACTAGGTGGTACCTCTTCACTGCATACACACTCTGCCTGAGTGTTTCTGGGCTACAGTAACCACAGGGTCCACAGAAGGGAAGCCACTGCCATTCATGCAAGAGGAACTGTGATGCAAAATAAGCTTCAGAAGTGTTTGTTTAATGTAACACGCATTTTGTAAATCTCTTTGTTCTTTGATCAGGCTTCTTGGGTTTGGGTTGTTTTGTTGGGGATTTTTTTGGTTGTGTGGGTGTTTTAATTCTCCTTCCTGCCCCAGAATATAATTCGCTCTCAAATATTGGTGAAGTGGAGGGCAGGGGTAAATCTAGAACTGAGGTGAACAGGTTTAAGGCACTGCAGTCAGTGTGCAAAAAACAGTCTAAACACAGACAACATCCTTTAATCTAGAGCTGGAGAGACCAAGGCTGATCCTGAGCATATCCATTCATGCAAGGGGGTCTCTGCTCTATACCCCCTTCTGCTCTCCAATTTTTTTATTTAGGCCACTTACTGGACATCACTTAGGAACTCTGCAAGAGCAGAAAAGATCAATTTATTTCTGAAGGGTTATAGAATTAATCTCATAATCATGAGACCCATTTTCTTTTCACAATCATGCATCTCCTCTCTGTAAACCTTCCCACCAGAGTAGCTCCTGGAGCTGGAACCCTATTGACAATTGTTTCCTTTCTTGGGCAGCCATATCCTCTTTCCAGTGATGTTTATGTTGCCCAGATCCTACTCTGAAACATTACCTCAAAGGCTTTTCAAAGGAAAACAATGGAGACCTGGTAAAAAGTGGAAATAGGAGTACCCAGAAGCATAAAGAGGACAGAATGGCCGCCAGAAAAAGTGGCCAGGGCAACCCTAGGAATAAACTCCAAGTGCAACTTGGAGACCAGAGAAAACACAAGAAGTGTCAGAGCAGCAAGTGTGAAAATTAACTTTTGCTGTAAGGGAAAAATTACAACATCCAGAGTAATACCACTGTGACATTTCTTATTTTCCTAACAGAGACAGATTGGGTGTAAAAGATTTTGAGAAATCTTTAAATAAGAACACACAGGTATTACTCATCAATGAAATCCAGCCTGCTGCATTTTGAATGCAAGCCCTTTTGTTTCAGATTCTTTAAACTCAGAAGGATCTGACAGTGTCAAAACTACACTGTTTTTAGTTGCACGTGACAGACTGAAATTCAAGTAAAAATGTTTATGATTGTCAAACTAATCAGATATAACAGGAAAACATTGATTCTTTTATCTGTAATCTCTTATTTAGGAAATATTGGTTAAATGCAACTAAAAAGTAAGGCGAAAGGAAGTGAAAAAATAGTGTCTGTTCTAGCAGCTATAAGGATTCACACTGATTTAATCAAATACTGAACTGCAATACAGGCATATTACAGTATCTTACCCACTGAGTAAATCTTCCTCATCAACACTTCTGTCTCAGACATCAGACCAGAGATAATGTCTGCAAAGTGATTCTGAGCTCGCATTTTAACCCATCTGATATCTAGAGAAGAGAAATATAAGTCAGTGTACTGAGTAAGTAAAACATTCCCTTGGGAAGCACAGAACAAATTCTTGTCTAGAGGAATGCTACACATGGTGCTCCATGCAATCACAATCAAGTTTACTGTTAATGAGCACTCCAGGTGCACAGAAATAAGCAGCCCCCAGTCCTCACTGGCAGACCTGAATAAAAACTAGAGATGGTGCATCAACAGCAAAGAGAAAATATGCCCAAGTGGGCACTGCCTTACTGCAGGACAAGAGATTGCAAGCCTAAACTTCTTCCAAGCTAGCAGGAAAAAAAGCTCCAGCTTAGTTTTAAGCTTTTATCTTAATCTAAATAAAGGGCAATTTAGTAGCTGCCATAATCATGGTGCTTTGCAACTTACAGGAAAATAAAAAGAAAGTCTGCTTACGCGCTTCTGGCTTGTTTCCAAACCTCTGCAGATCTTCTTTGTTCTCTCTGACAGTGGATATGGCCTGTATGTCAAGGTAGGAGCAGAGGGTACAGATGTGCTCTACAGTTTCATCAGTGCTCTTGGCATTACCAACTCCAACAGAAGCAGTTAAACCTACAATCTAAGCACACACATGAATAGCAGTGGTTGCTCCTTTGTTATAAATGGAATAAAATCAGGAGACATTGTTACCACTCACCAAATTGCCACCATCTTCAAAAACAAGGAAACAAAACAGGCCCGAGAAGTACACAAGCAGGCACAAATACTTAAGAACCAAATCCTCTATGTACTCGTGCATACTCCAAGGCACTCAAACTTAGAGGATTCAAACTTAAAAGAAACTGTCCAGCCACTTAAATCCGTAACGAGATGTATCTGTCAGTGCTTGTCATACAAAGGGAGAGCAAACCCACACCCAGACACATCCTTTGATTCATTCAGAGATGTCTTCTCAGCTGGATGAAAACCTCATGCCAGCAGAGGCAGTGGCACCATTTTATTGGGCAGAAAACGGCAACAGAGAGGAAACAAGGAGATCACTAAATTACATGCTTTCTTCCCATTTCAGCTCTTCCATTTGCTCTCAAGTACTCCAATCTTTGCTATGCTTGATCAGTCTCCCTTGGCAGCTGCAGGGAAGATGTAACATGGGAAAAAAGCCTGGAAGTGTCCAAGAATGAAAAAATGCTCCAGATGCTACCATTTCCATTTGCAGCTGTTGCTAAATTTGAACAGGGAGTTTGAACTGGATCAGCACAAAAGGCAAGACCTTGCTGACTGCATTGCAAAACACTTTCCTCTAATGTTTCCACCACTGATGGGCTGGGCCTTACCTGAGGCAGCTGGTTTGCAGAGGAGTCAAATTTTTGATCCAGGTATCTGGTCATCAACACATTGTAAGGGTGGTTACCTGTAGTGTTGTGGCACTCATCAAATATCATCAGAGTGAAGATGGAGAGGGAGCTAAGGATACCTTTCTCCATGCTATTCACAAGAATCTGGGGCGTTAGCACAATGATGTCACTGTCCTGTATAACATTTTCTACAGAGATATTTGCAACTGTTTCACCACAAATTCCTTGAACAGAATATCTGGAAAGAAGATGCAAGAAACAGGGTAAGAAAAAGGATATCTTGCAGGTCATGGAAAGCTAGAAAATTGGGCTTTTCAGCATGCTTGAAAGGCAGTTTGTAAGTTTCAAATGTCAAAGAGTTGGAGGTAGCAGTTTGACCACAGAAGCTGAGAACAAAAAAAAAGAGCTGAGGGTAAATAACTGGATTTTCAACTACCATTAACAAAAATACATAATATTTGAGGACTGATTAACTTGTACATTTAAGCTACATTTGTCAGTTCACACGTAACATCCCTTTTCTGTACATGTCTGGCATCATGAGACTGCTTTTGCCCAGCAGCCTCCTTTTCCCATAGCTACAAGGGTACCTAGGTGGATGTTGAGTAACCAGTTCCCTCAAAATCCGAAGATATAGGTTGTTAATGCCCCTCTAACCAATTTGCAGTCCCGTCTGAGAGGTGGACTAACGTTATCTGACTAGAGGTTGCAAAAACAAAGAAGTTTGGGTCCTTCCATTTAGAAAAGAGAGAGACTGAGAATGGCAAGAGGAATCCCACTGCTACTGCCAGGAACTGCCTCAGCTTTGGAAGCAGGTGTGATAGGAGTCTCAAGAGAAAATATACCTCACTCTTTCAGTACAGAAATACTTTCACCATTTCCATAGATGTGCAACAACGAGTGCTTAAACTCTCCAGAACCAGATTTCATACTCTCCAAACAAAGTCTGCCATGGCAATGCCATTCTTGCAGATACTCATCATCCTGATGTTATTGTCAAACACTCTTGTTCACCAGTAAACACATTACATCTTGCCCTAGCCACAGCTGGCCTATTGGGCAGTTTATTTTCTGTGGAGGAAGCCACCAGGGAGAATGATACTTACCCACTTCTTTCAAAATGCTGCCTGAATACGTTTTTCTGTTGCTCATACACTGGCACTTTGGTTGCAAGGAAGACAACTTTTGCCTTTCGTCCTGAGGGAACATTTTGTAAGTGATGTTCACAAATCATAAGTGCCACAAAAGTTTTTCCAGTGCCTTCAAACAAAAAACATGAATGGTAAAGGACCAGTATGAAAAGGTGCATTTGTAAGCAGCAGCTTGTCTCATCTGAATGCCTCATAACAAAGGGGAGCTGACAATGGGGCCATTACTCTTCCAGACTTGAACACATTTGGAACAGATTTGAACATGAGCATGTTATTTACTCAGGTCAGGAATCACCCCTTTCTCTCTCAGAGTCTCAGTCTGTAAAGGCCATTAAGCAGTCACTGGGGATTAAAATCCATTTCCAGTTGTATGTTAATTCTTTGAAATCACTGAGTCTGTTTTTCACTCAGTGCTCTCACATCAAATCACACTATGTCTAGACACCAGGCCCTTTCAGCTGCCATCCTTCCCCAGGCAGCCTCGCTCCTCTCCCACTCATTTTCCTTTGGCCCTCAGGCTCGCTGTGCCAGGGCTCTTCTCTGTCCCTGCCTCTGTTATCCCACTTGCCTCCAGAGCTCAGGGGAGAATTAGCCTGTCTGGATGTTGTAGGCATTGCAGTACAGAAGAGAGGGGAGCCTCAAGCTAACTCATCCAATTTTTCCTTCAACTTACAAGACAAATTTCTTAAATATAAAGATTAGTGACTGGCTCAAACTGAAAAATCCACTCTGAGGAGTGAGAAAGCAGAAGTCAGAACATAGAAATGAAAGCTGAATGTGCTGAATACAAGCACTGACGTGCCAATAGACGTCTTGCCAGCATCTGTGCTGCCCATGGTCATTAACTGCAGGGTAGATCTGGATCTACTGCAAGGAAGACAGCTTTGAAATAAATGGCTGAAGTCTGATTCAACCTTTACCATTCCCTGTCCTTCACAGGCATATGCACCAAGAGAATTTTTCTAAGAAATGTCTGTGTCCTTACCTGTGGGGGCACAAATCAATGTGTTTTTCCCATTAAAAGCAGGCTGTGCAAGCTCAATCTGGTAGCTCCGAGCCTTCTTTGGTTCATAAACAGATGAAGACTCAGAGATGCTTTCTAGAATAAAACAATGTTTTTGTGAAGAGTGTTGCAATAAAAATACAAAAAATATGTTGTGCCCCATATAGTTGCAATCTAAAATGATAAAGGTAGAAGAGTACTTGCAGTCTTCACAGAGCATTCTCTGACAGACAAGCCTTTTAACAGAACAGATGCACCAAACAAGAATGTTATGTGAGCTTAATGGAACACTTTTGTTACCCCTCAACTGTGATTCATAAAATGAAATCATTTAAGGTCTTGGCTGATAATGTTCACTTCAGCTGGTCTTTTTTCAACTCAGAATGAAAACACAAGGGATTATTTTTTCCTCAAATACATGCACAGGATTTATTTTAGCCTTCTGTTCTACAGACTTTTGAAATTATTACTCTCTTAAACTGTGATCTTGTCAGAGTGTTTGGACTTATTTAACAGGAACTAGAAATAACTGGTGGAGCAAAATTTGCCATGACAGTCACCGCACAGATCCTTTGCAGTCACATTCAGTTCTCTAAACTGGTTAATATCAGGTCATGTGTGAATTAATTATGTCAGGGAAGAGGTGCATAAACAACAGGCTGGTGTCTGGGACCTTTTTTGATAATGCACTAACAGAACAACTTTTTACTAGACATGTAATAAATGAGGGGCAAGCCCTAATATTTGCAACGCCCAGCATGAGATCCTTTAAATATTAAAACAGCAGACATCGAAATGAAGTCAGAGATTTGCACTAATTCCTCAGTACCTTCCATTGTGGTACACTATGTCTGTGTCCTTTGGGAATCTAAGGAAATGGAAAATACCAACCACAAACTCTTAAGTTCTTAAGACTTACCTGAAACTGAAGAGAGATTTTTGCTCAGATTATCACATTCTGCTTCTTCAGAAAATGTCATCATGGTTTCAAAGTAATTCTCAGAGGCATCTGTCATTTCACCATCAATGTCTTTGCCGTTATCTGTATAAATGGGAAAAAAGGCATGTTATTGATCCTTATGATTTTAAAATGTATTTGCTGTGACAACAAGGTGAAGGAGTTGGTTGCTGGAAGAAAAAGACTACATAAAATGATGCTGCACACAGGCTCCTTTTCAAGGAAGATGGACTGCAGTGAGAATCTTGGGTTCAGAATAACCATGTGCAATGCATGCAACTTCCAAAAAACAAAAGAGACAACATATTGGGAGCAAAGTTTATCCCCTGTGTTTAGTGACAAGAAATCACTGTGTAGCATGGACATTACCACAAGCATGAAAAACTCTTAGGAATTCAAAGAAGCTTTGTAAATTCAAGATTCTGGTCTCCCTGACTCCTCACCTTCTGAAAGGACCTAGAAATTGTAAGAACATATTCTTTATATTACACAATGATCCAAAGATAAATTTTCTTTGGTGTTATAATCAATACTTTCTCAAAGAACCATCCCAGGGCCCTGCATGAAGAGTTTCTTTGCAAACAGAACATATGATCACAAAGCACTGCTTTTGGAGTGGGAGAAAGAACACATCTGCACATCAATCCAGCTCCAGAAAGCACACAATATCTGCAATTGATTTCTGGTACCAACTCTTCTTAACTGCCAACAGTAAAATGTTTGCAATATGGACAATATTTCCTCAGTAGGCTGACTTTGGCTTCGCTGAGTTGGATATTAGAGGAAGCTGCCCCAAAAGACAGTGATAACTTTAACTTCAAAAATACAATTGTGAATATATAATATGTATTGCCAACAGCTGCACAAAATAATTTCTATATACATATAGGTATTAATCTTATGTATTATTTAACCCATATTTTAATAAATTTATTAATTATGTATACAACTTTATGCATATATAGTAATTAGTTATCCAGATAAGAAATTACAACCTTTGACTGCAGTAATAAAAAAATTTCAAAATAAGAAATACAGTTGAAGAAGCCACTTAAATATAGCTTATCCATTCTGCTAACTGAAAAAGCAATTCAAACAAGCACCTAGGGAGATGGCAAATGTAGATATGAAGATATACACTTTATCCACTTTATCTAAAATCACTTTTTTAGTAACAAAATAATGTATTCGTCTCTAAATTCTTCTATGCTGCAGGTTACTTATACAAGTATTTTTCAAGGAAGGAAAGGTAAATTCAGTGACAAAATTTGATAATGACAAAATAATTTCAATGACAAAAGCAAAATTTAAGAGAGACAATTTTGCACTTTTACAAAATATGAACATAATAACTCCGGAAGGGCTGCTTATCGATTTCTCATAGAAAAAGATATGTGATCTGCTCTGGAGATCATAGAAGTGTATCACTCTCTAGACTATCACATTACTAATCATATTTTATCAGAAAATATTGGATCTATCACAACTCAAGCAGCCAAAAAGATGACAAATGTTGAATTAATAAGAGAAGAAAGAAGATAACTATTTGGCTATTTTTATGCTTTCAAAGCCTGTTCTGCCTGATTCTCTTTACCAAAAAAAAGGTGCCATGCCTAACCATTTGTCAGGAAAAATAAAAAAAAACCATTTGTCAGTTAAAAACTAATTTCTGCCGGCTTGTAGGACAGTATTTGTATTTCATTTTATATAAAAGACATTTAAAATAAATTTTAAAAGGCTTTTCTTTTTTGATCACAGAATAGTCCGATGGTATCTTTTTAAATAAGTCTGATTCTCCTGAAAAAGAAAATAAATTACTGTCTGGTACAAAAATGGGAAAAGAGCATCATAAAATCAATTCACATTTTACCTTCTCTTATATTCCACAGTTCACTTGCATTGTAATATCCTGTATTATCCAATGCCAGCTGAAGACTTTTGGGCCAGTTTTCCTTATCCGAGCGACAGAGGCATTCAATGAGTTTCGTTATCCCGGCTGCCTTGCTTCTGTATTCACTGATCTGCACACACCGCAAAAGAAACCGCTGTAGTCTGAGCAATCAAACCCACTGCTCTGTGCTGAGTGGTGGGTGAATTTGTTATGTTTGATGTTCAGTTGAAAACTGCCCTTCCTTCTCAATGAATCAAAGTTTTACAATAAACTTCAGGCATTTACCCACTACAGCTTCAATTCTGGCAGTGTAGTTACACACTAAACTTAGCTGGGCTATAACAATAGGTAGGCTATTTGTTTGAATATTTGTAAACGGTGTGAAACATCACAGAGCTATTCTGTCAATTTCTGTCTGGCAAAGTCTCTCTAATAAACTCTCTCTGCCATAAACCTCTGAGGCTTTGCATTTCAGAATAGGAAAAGAAAAAGTTATGAAATTATGGCAGACCGGTGGCCAGCCATCGTCCTCACCCAGCCACCTGTCACACAGGCACTGATTCATCCCACAAGTGAGGCAGCCAGCACTTCTCTGAAGCAAAACTAGGCAAATGCCAGGATTTTACCATACCTGCATGATCTCATCACACTCCCTGTCTATCAGGCATATGTTTATGTATGGCATGATTTCTACAGGATCAATTTCTAGCATTGTGGCTTCTATCCGCTTCAACAGCTGCCTGTGCAGCTCCAGTTTTTCCAGTTTGCTGAAGTCCCAGTTTTCAATTGCTTCTGCCAGTCCAGTGTAACCTTTCAGAAAAAAGACACAAATCATTACTGTGAATTCAATCTCTAGCTAGAATAGGTAGGAACATGCTGAAAAAACATTTTCTCAGCCACACTGGAGAAATTAAAATTATTTTTTCCTGTAAATGATAAAAATCTAGGTGAGCCACATACAATTTTTATCTAATAAGTGATTATTTTCCTTTTTAGCACTTGTATGTTCATTATTAAAAACCCTGTGCTAAAAGAGCCATAACACCTACAAAAACAAGAAAGAGCCACACTATGTCACAGGTCATATTGCCACATTGCCAAGCAACTATATCCACTTGTGTTTTTCAGTCATACAGTCCCTGGAATTCTTGCATTCCATGATACTCTTGCACAGGATTCCCAGAGCAAAGGACACTACAAAGAATCACAAGATGCTGTGGTAGTCTTTTATTTATCTGCATTTTATCTTTTACTCTTGTCCTTGGCTCCACCCTCCTTCAAAAATCCCTACTGTAATGGAGGCAAGCCAGTCCCTGACTAAAAGCAGTACAGACACCTGCAATCAAGACAGTCATCAAACAGCTGACAATACTGTCCTGGAACAGACAGCAGCAGGGAAGCATATTTTAAGGACCTGTGTGATTTGCTGTGTAGGCTTCTGAAGTGGAAAAATGCACATGAGGGTCCCAGAGGAACTTGTGGTCAAACAGAAGGAATGTGCCTAACTTCTTATTTCCTTTTAGAAGAGTAGGAGAGTGGCATAGATACTTACCACCACAATGTTTTTAGTCTAAGTATTACTTATCCCTGCATCTGCCAAAAAGAAGAGCAATACTAAATTCCAGTCTCCAGCCCAATTAAAAACTACTTGGGATAGCACTTTGAATCAGAGGGCTAACTGTATCAATTTTTTGCTGAAGATACACCAAACTGAACACAACTACCAGGCTCAGTTCTGCAAATCAGAAATCAGGATTATCATCAGGATTACTATTATTATGGTATAACATTGCTCTGGACCTAGTACTTGCTTTAAGGGATGAGTGAGCTACATCCAAGTGATAAGAACTTTGTAATATTTGTTCACTGAGATAATTATTTATAATTAATGGTGAGGAAATGAAAACAAAAGAAGCTTATGGAATGAGATGGTAGGGTTCAACATATCTAATAAATCTAATAAATCACCAACAAGGATCTGTGACACAACATACATGCATAGAGGAAAGCTGGCAGATGCTGCTAATTTTATACCTTCTCTTCTGCTCCATTTAATAAAGGAAACTGGATTAGGAACTTACACATCAAGTAGTTATACCTACCGTGGAACAATCACCTTTATAAACTACTAATGGTCGGTTACTTCTTGAAACAAAAGGCTTTTAATGCCACTGAGTAAATTTTTAAATTTTTTTAAAAGTCATTTAAGACTGTCGTTGAGTGAAGTTATCCCATGCTACCAGCAATCCCCACACACCTCCTGACCCATTTGCCTTTCTCCTTCAAAGGATTTAGCCTCCTTTCATTGTATTTGGTAAGAACAATAGCTGTCTCGTTTCTTCTATAAAGGCTCTGAGACGGGTGAGTCTCCTGCCGATGAGGCTTTCTCCATCCTCAGAATTGTTCCAGATGCTTCACTGCCTAACAGGCGTATTGCCAGGCTCTCTCAGCTTGCCTTTTCCTGCAGCGCCTGACCTGGTGTGGCAGGACGGGTGGCTGAGCCACGGCGCGGGGAGCGCCCCTGCCGGCGCCGGGCGGCTCTGCCCAGCTCCCGCAGGGCGCGGGCGGCAGGGCGGCCGGGCCAGAGCCCGCCCGGGGGGCACTCACCTGCTGCAACCAGGGCATCCAGAAAGCCCCGGAGCCAGCCCTCCGCCTCCAGCTGCAGCACGGCATCCAGGAACAGCGCGGCGGCCGCCGTCACGCCCTTCTCCTCCTCCTTTCGGATTCTCTCCTTCACCTCTAGCGAGAAGCCAGCAGAGGACAGGCCGTGAGGGGACCGCGAAGGGACTGGGGCGGCGGGCGCGGGGGCAGCGCCGCTGCCGGCTCTCACCGTCGGACAGCCATTCCGTCATGTTGCTGAGGATGTATACGGGGTTCAGGCTCCTCTCGATGTAATGCCTGTAGCACCGCAGGTTCTGCTTCTCCTCCGCCGTCATGGCCAGGCCGCCTTCGCGCCGCCGCCGGCGGTGCCGATCCCGGTGCCGATCCCGGTGCCGCGACCCCGGCGTGCGCGGAGCCCGCCCGAACCGTGGTGCGGAGAGAGCTGGGTGAATAGGGAGTGAACCGCTCCCAAGCAGGGAGCGACAGGAAAAGAAACTTCAGTCCCGCAGGAGAATGGAAACTGAAAGCAGTCTCGAAGGGGAGCGCTGGTTTCCTCTTGCGTCTGTCTTTAGCAAAAGCAAAAGGGCACTGCCACCCCCACCCCAACTAATCGTATGCGCATGCACACGGTTGGAAAAGCTGTAATCAGCCCGTTTTTGCGGCTGCCAAGGTAAGAAAAAGCACAGTGAAAAATAAGAGTAAATGCATCGGCCTACCTTCTCTTCCCTTTTGTCCCGAGAAAAAGCTGAACGAGCTTTTATGGGCTGCATCCTGGTTTTTGGTGGCTTTTCCTTGTTTGTTTGTTTGTTTGTTTGTTTGTTTGTTTGTTTGTGGGGGGTTTTTTGGGTTGTTTTTTAAAGATAGAAACACTTTAAAAGCGTTTAGAAAATGGATGAGGCAGGTGAACATCAAAGGAGAAGGATTACCAAGGGGACAATCCTGTTGCAGGGCAGAAAGTACCCACAATCGGAAGTGCTGCTAAACATGAGAACTCCACATGCAAGCCTCCCTCTCACCATGTGCTGAGTGGATGTGCCAGACTCAGACAACTGACAGCTACTGGCCTAGCACAAGATTCCTGCTTCCTAAAGCCTGCCAACACAAGACCGCTGAGTTGAGTCATGGTCTTGTACAGGACAGATGGGGTAGGAGGAGCAGAAGGAGGTGCATTGAGGAAGGCACTGACATTTCATTTTTTATAGAAGGATTTTTAGCAGAACAAGGCCATGATATGCTCCTAGGTGAGTTGGACAATCCTGGCCTGCAGATTACAGAGTTACTTTGAAAACCATGTACTCTCCTTGAAACAAGATAGACCACGTACCATCCTCCAATGGATAAAACAAGGAAGAACGAGCATTGTGCTAAGATGAGACCAGATGCCAAGCATATTGTGGTAATTGCTAATTTGGCGCACCTTAGCTAGAGATGCTTATAGCATGACAACCAATCAGCAATTAACATGTATGTTGAACTATAGCCACTTAACCAATAAGCATTAAGCAGTAGCGGTATGAGACAAGTGTATAGAAGCATAAATGTGCCAAAGTTCCTGAAGAAAGTGGAACAAGACATGTAGCCACATTGGTGTGACTGTCATGACTCAGCCGACTCTCTGATCAGGACCCTCTTCACTCTTGGTGCCCATGGACAGGGACTCTCTCTTTGCTTAAATGCAGCTCGCTTAAATGCAGTTCACCTAAACGTGGCAGTCTCTGAAGCATCAGACAAGAATTTGATTTGGGAACCAGAGAGTTGGAGGGCAGGAGAGACCTGGTGGGCAAATGCAGAGACCAGAGTCAGGAGCTTGAATGGCCATCAAGCCCCTGCCAAGGTAAGACAGCGGTGGAATTTGATGCGGCAATTAGTTTGCTAACAAGTATCCTCTCTAAAAGAGGTGAGGACATAAAAGAAACAGAAGTAGAAGCCCAAGTTTAATAGGCACAAAAAAGAAAAAGGTTCTCTGAGCCTTCCCTCCTATTTAGTACAGCTGAGTGGAAAGAAGTGGGCAACTGCCTTTGGGATAGCACAATAGACAGAGGAAAAAATGGAAAAGAAGCAAAAGAGTTAGGAACCACCTGCGGTTAACACCTTAGAAACTATGGAAGCTCAGAAAAAAGTGGCTGCTGCAGCCACTGAGGCTTAAAGAGGTGATGTTAGTGAAAAACAACAAGAAACAAAAGACTCTAGATCTCCTAAGCCATCATATCTTGCTAGTTTCTTTGGGGTCAGAAATACTCAACCTATGAAAGGAGTTACCACTCCTGTTTGTTCCACTTTGCAAAAGTAATAGATAACATATCACAAGAAGAAAAAATTTCTCCACAAGAATTTACAGCTGACCAAAAACAAAAGAAGTACTTGATCCCCTCTTGTGGGAGAAGAGCAAAATAATTAATCACTCAGAGCAACTAGTGGCGCATGGCCAAAAAAGACAGTTACAGCTCGTAAGTGAGATAAACACAAAAGAGGGTATTGTTCTCCACGCTCTCATTCTCCATGTTATTCCCCTCTGTACCCCCCTTGCCTGAAAAGTCGTCAGACAAATTTGAAGAAGAAGAAAGAAATCAAACTCGTAAATCAAAATACCCTGAACTTAATGATCCGTTTCAAGAAATACTAAAGACAATAGCAGAATTATCCACCCAGCAAGAACACTTAGAAAAACAAACAGAAAACGTGAAGAAATCAGAGGTTATACCTACACCCTCTTCCACTTCAATGTGTATCACTCCTAATGTTCCACCAATGCCTGAGTGGCTCTTGTCACCTTCACAGGCTCCTAAAGCAGAAAAAGATCCAATACAGCAGCATTGGTCAGGACTTATTCATGATGCTAACTCAGATGGAGAATGAGAGACAGCAAGCACAGCACTCTCACGTGTTCTGTACAAATTACCAGTAATCATGCAAACTGGGAGCCACATGGCTGGAAATTACTGCAACAAGCAAAACAAGTAGTTACCACTCACGGCCTCCAATCAGAAGCTGCTTGTCAAATCATTCAATTTGTTTTTACAGCAGATGTCCTTTCTCCTGCTGACTGCTCAGGCATCGCAAGCTTGCTTCTGATGCCATCACAATATTTAATGTTTGAAAGAGAATAGAAAATATGAGCAATAGAAGAAGCAAACAGACATCAAGTTGTAGAAGACCCCGTTTATGGACTGCAAGCAGACATGTTAACAGGACAAGGACCTTATTCTACCACACAAGTTCAACTACTATATCCCACACAAATGCATCAAATTGCTCAAACCTTAGCTCATTGAGCTCTTTTGTCTGTATCAGATAAGAAGAAGCCTGCACCTTACACCATCCGTCAGGGAGCAACAGAACCTTATGGACAGTTTGTAGACCACTTGTCAGCAGCAATAAAAGATTCAGACTTCAGACTTACCACCTTGTTGAAGATTGCATGCAAGATGTTTTCCATTACCATCTGTATGGCAGATTACCTTGTCAAGTGACCAGTTTGCCTTATCTCTGCCTTTGAGTGACCATATTCACACCTTCCTCGGGAGGGGACCTCTGCTGATAACAGACTATTGAATATCGGTGCATGACTGATAAGAACTATAACATCCCATTGTGAGATGCTCCGCCCAGAGGGAGGAGCCAAGCATTGCTACCCCGTATATACTCTGAGATTCTGAAACTCCAGCCCGGCTTTTCTCCATGGGATTCCCCAGAGGAACAGCAGCTGCCTCTTCCTCCTGGGTCTTCAGAGGAAGACTACATCCTTCTCTACAGAACCTCCTTGCCCGAACAGAACCACACCTGATACTTCAGAGGACTGCAGCCGCATTTTCAATCAGACTACGACCCACACCCTGACCCACAGGGTGTCAGGTTGGGTTCTGACTCTGTCAGTGTTGTTCTAGTAGACTGCATTGTTTATTTTTTTTTTCTTCCTATTAAAGAACTGTTATTTCCTGCTCCCATATCTTTACCTGAGAGCCCCTTAATTTAAAATTATAGCAATTCGGAGGGGTGGGGAGGGTTTACATTCTCCATTTCAGGGGAGGCTCCTGCCTTCCTTAGCAGACTCCTGTCTTTCCAAACCAAGACACACCTGAATTACAAGAGCATATGTTCCGCACTCTTGCTTTTGAAGGCAAATCCTAAAACAAGAGCAATCCTAGCAACCTTACCTCAAGGCAGTCCTGTGGATGAAATGCTTGTAAGAGCCACCTGAGCAGAGCAAAATAATCAAGCCACTGCATTCACTGCAGCAATGAGAGGAACAATAAAAGAGCAAGGGCATTTTATTGCAGCAGCACTATCTGGAAGTAGAGATAAACAAGCTAAACTGAAACATCAAAATAGCAATAACATCAAAACCAACAATTGCTTTCACTGTGGTGAACCAGGACACATGCAGCAAAACTGCTCCAAAACTGTTGGGTGTCATACATGCAACTCTGATAGTCATGCCACAGCTGCTTGCAGATGAGGACAATCAGGAAACTTGCAGTGCAGCACGCCAGGTCTGTGCGTGCAGACACAAAGTCAGTCTCCACCGACAGTGACCCAGAAGAAAATAATTTCTTTTAGCAGCACATCCCAGCCACCCGAGGAAGCCTCGGGGTGGATGTGGCAACCACAGTAGAAATAACTTTGAGTAATAAAGAAGTGACATTGATTCCAACTGATGTAAAAGGTCCTTTATATAGTAGGACTTCTCAACTTGGTGGAGTCTTACTTGGAAGATCTTCAACAGGAAAACAAGGAGTAATCGTACTGCCTGGAATGGTTGATGCAGACTTTGCAGGACAAGTGCAAATCATGGCCTATGCATTACAGCCACCTATCACAATTCCAAAAGGAAGCAAAATTGCTCAAATACTTCCCTTTGAAAGCATTTGTACATATGATCCTCACTATTATAAAGTGCTCCTGCAGAAAGGCCAAACACCCAAAATAAGAGGAGAAAATGGATTCAGATCTACTGGTCATGAAGTGTTTTTCACATTAGATCTTAATCAGAGACCATACCAAAAGATTCAATTGAAGAAAGGCAATCAGCAAATTGATTTAGAACCATTATTACATTCTGGAGCAGATGTCACCATCATCAATCAACAAATGTGGCCTCGGGCATGGGAACTGCAATCTCCTGTCACTGAAGTAGTAGGAGTAGGAGGTGCAAAAGCACCAAAGCTGCCAAAATGCTATGAATGGAAAGTTGTCCCCCAAGGCTCTCACAATGCACCTGCTATGTATCAGATCTTTGTTGATTGGGCACTTCAACATCTATGACAACGTTGGCCACATGTACTTATTTATCACTATGTGGATGACATTTTGCTCGCTGCTGAAACCACAATCTCTGATAGTCAGCTACAGTGGCTCATTGATCATCTACACTCCCATGGTTTAACTGTAGCTCCTGAAAAATCCAGCGTTCTGCACCATGGAAACACCTAGGTTGGCTCATCTCAGATGCTCAGATCAGGCCTCAAAAAGTAACAATTACTGCACAAATAACTAATCTACATGATGCTTAAAGCTCCTAGGAGATCTGCAATGGGTTCATAATATTGTCAGCATCACCAATCACCTGCAATCCTTCCGATCTTGGCTGTATGGCACTGAAGCAAACAGTCCCCAAACCTGTTCACCAGAGCAGCAAGCTGCTCTAGACGTCATAGCTCACAAAATTCAAACAAACTGGAGTAGCCAGCCATCAGCTAGCAAATCAACCACTATCTCTACTGATCTTCAGTGCCACAACTTCTCCTCTTGCCATTATTCTACAATGGCAAAAGAAAAGGGGGGAGGGTACAGCGATCATCATTGAGTGGGTGTTCTGACCAATGCAACTAAAGCATCCCATTTTGAGTCGTTCAGGAGAATTGGCAGCCTTGATAAAGAAAGAAAGAGACAAAATCATCAAAACTGATGGAGCTGAACCTGCAGACATTAGTATTCCAGTCTGTGGAGATGAGTGTGAGTGGCTCCTGAGAAATTTAACAGAATTTCAGGAAACCTTGAGGAGATATGCAGGAATTATTCATAACAACTGACCAAGAGGACCTCTTTGGAAGATGCTAGAGCATTACCAATGGGTCAAAATGCCGCTGTGCTCAGAAAGACCAGTCAAGGGGCCAACTGTGTTCACAGATTCAGGAGAAAAATGAAAAAAGCTGCCTGTGTATGGCAATCTGACAGTCAATGGCAAAAACATGTAATCAACGGAGAACCTAGAGACAGCCTCCAAACTTTGGAACTGAAGGCAGTGTGCTGGGCACTAGGAAATTAGAATGACGCACTTTTAAACGTAGTATCAGACTCATTGTATGTAGCTGGCGTAGTGCCGCGCATTGAAGATGCTTTGCTAAAAGAAACAAAAAATCAGCATCTCGATGAACTGTTTATACAACTGTGTGAAACCCTTCAACAAAGAAAATGTGAGTTTTGTGTAATGCATATCAGAAGTCATCAGTGGAACATTGGATTAGGTGAAGGCAGTGCGTGAGCTGATGGAGCAGTCAGTTGCTTGGCAATAACACCTCTAGTGAACAAATTCGAAGAAGCCCGAAATAGCCATGAGATGTTCCATCAAAATGCAAAATCATTACATCGACAATACCATATACCCAGAGCAGATGCAAAAGGCATTGTCCGCTCCTGTCCTCAATGCATCCATCATGGGCCTGGTATAGGGTTAGGCAGCAATCCAAAAGGAATAAAAGCACTTCAAATTTGGCAGATGGATGTAACACATATACCTGAATTTAGAAAATCTAAATATGCACATGTGACAGTTGACACATACTCTCACTTTGTTTGGGCCACTGCACAAACTGCAGTGAAAAAGCATTGCATGTAGGAAGACACCTGACAGCCAATTTTGCTGTAATGGGAGTGCCAGAAGAGATAAAAACAGACAATGGTCCTGCATACAGCAGCCAATGAATTGCTAAATTTGTGACAACATGGGGTGTAAAACACATTCAAGGAATTCCACACTCCCCTACAGGGCAAGCAGTAGTTGAAAGAGATTATCGTATGATAAAAGAATATTTGAAGAAGCAAAAAACACCAAGAGAAACTGATGTAAACAAGCTATTAAATAAGGTGCTGTTTACATTGAATTTCTTATCCCTGACGGAAGAGAAGGGGCCCCCATTGTTATTCATCATCAGGCCATTCAAAGAGGTCAAAACCAAACAATTTCTGGGTTACAAGTTCATTATAAAAACATGACTACAGGTAATTGGGAAGGACCTACTCCTGTGTTGTTTATTGGTCAAGGGTATTTTTGTGTTTCCACAGGTAAAGGGCCTTTATGGGTTCCTAGCAGATTTGTTCGACCTGCATGTCAACCCCAGAAGAACGGAGGAAGTGTAGATGACAGTGCTACCTCCAACCAGTCTTTCACAAACTCTGTGCAGAACGGGCCAATCCTATCATCCATAGAAGACATGCTGTTAACAGTAGCAACAAATCAACCATTCAGACCACAAACTTTTACTGCTGTGTTAAGAAGACTTTGTAAGGCTAAGAATACTGCTTGTGCAAATTGTAAGGAGCCAGCAGAAGTAGTATTAAGTTGTGGCAACTGTAGACAGAGTTTTGCTATTCATTGTAGCCACTTGCAAAATGATAATGCTTTGTACTTAGAATGTCAAAACAGCTTTGCTAATATTACTTTTGAAAATATTTACAGAAAGCTTTTAAACCTTAGGCCAAACCATCTTTTCCCAGAAATATGGATGCCAGAAAGTAATGATAGCGGAGAAGAAGCCATTTGTTGGTGGGCCTTGACTAAAGCTTTAACTATTGTTTCAGCTGCAAAGAAAACACAAGCTCTTGGCTTGTGGTGCTCATTTTGTCAGCTGGGGACAGAAATTGCAAAATAATGAAGTTGCTTAATTTGATCGTAGGGCTGATAGGAATAGTCAACATACCTGCACCAAAAGCAGCATGGGCTCCTGCCCAACCACAAGCAAACATGTGGGTGACCTAGGCCAACCAAATAGGACAAGATTAATTTTCCTTATTGTCAGCTATCCCCTCTAATCCATTTCGTACCTGCTTGATTGGAGTCCCTTTAAACCACATGAAAGAATTTGAGTCCTGGACAACAAATAAAATATACCTTGACCACTCAAACCAAACAGCAACTGACCTTTGACCATCAATAGCAAATCTGTGCAAGTCAATTGGTGCAAACGTATTGGTGTTCCAAAAAACCCCTTAGGAATTCAAGCATTCAAAATTACTCAGGGATTGAATGTTACAGGCATAGAACCTCAGGGGCTTGACATCTTAAGATCCATGCCAAGAAATTACTGTTTAGTTTTTGGATTTTACAAGAAAGATATTGACTCAGGTAATTTTAAAATCCACAAACCAAAGAATGACAGTACTTGGATTGCCCCTGCATCCCTCTGGTATTACAATACCTCCAGTTACTGCAACAATTGGATTTGGCCTATTCCATGATATGGTAAGACAACAGAAAAAGCAAAAATGTTGCCGCCAGGAGTATTCCTCTTTTGTGGAGATGGTGCTTGGCCTGCCATACCTGCAAAAGCACAAGGAGGACCATGCTACTTTTTTTAAGCTAACACTGTTTGCCCCTAGTGTCCATCAAATGCTTAACATAAGTTACAAGTTTAGATGCATTAGACTCAGTGTATATCAATTGGGACCTGAATGTAAAGATGATGTTCAGTTGTGGGAGCAACCATCTGTCATTTTAGCTTCACTTTTTACACCACAAGTTGCTTCTGCCAAAGCCCTCACTCAGTTAAAATTATTGGCCTGTTGGACAGGGAAGCAAATTAACATTACCTCCAGAGTGTTAGACGAGCTTTCCAGTGATGTTGACAGTGTATGACATGCTGTTTTACAAAATCGAGCAGCCATTGACTTTTTGTTACTAGCACAAGGACATGGCTGTGAAGATTTTGAGGGAATGTGCTGTATGAATATTTCTGATCATTCTGAATCCATTCACAAAAAACTTTCCCAGCTGCAAAATAACACGAAGCAACTCACTGTTGTCAAAAATTCTTTTGACAAATACTCAAGGAATGGAGAATCACTGGCTGGCTGAAAACCTTATTCATAGAAGGAACTCGCTTTCTCGCTGTTACTTTTACTGTGCTCATTTTACTTTGTCGCGTTCTTTCTTGTATGAAAAGGAGTTTAGAGTCAATTGTCAAGTGAGCCTGGGTTGCCCAAAATGAAAATGGAGGATGTGTAGAAGGATTTTTAGCAGAACAAGGCCGTGATATGCTCCTGCGTGAGTTGGACAATCCTGGCCTGCAGATTACAGCGTTACTTTGAAAACCATGTACTCTCCTTGGAATAAGATAGACCATGTACTGTACTCGAATGGATACAACAAGGAAGAAGGAGCATTGTGCCAAGACGAGACCAGATGCCAAGCACATTGTGGTAATTGCTAATTTGGCACACCTTAGCTAGACATGCTTATAGCGTGACAACCAATCAGTAATTAACATGTATGTGTAACTATAGTTACTCAACCAATGAGCATCAAGCATTAGTGGCATGAGACAATGTATAGAGAGGGATAAATGTGCCAAAGTTGCTGAAGAAAGTAGAATAAGATGTAGCCACATTGGTGTGACAGTCATTACTTGGCCAACTCTCCAATCGGGACCCTCTTCACTTTTCTACCTTTTCTAGTCCACTATTACTCTCAAGTATCTAATATCCTTCTTTCTCTTATGTCTTCTCTCTGTTGGAAGAGTGATTGGGCATTGGAATAGGCTGCCCTGGGAAGTGGTGGGATCACCATCTCTAGTGACCCACCCCTGAAGGTGTTTAAGAAAAGACTGGGTGTGGCACTTAGTGCTATGGTATGGTTGACAAGGTGGTCAGAGGTTGGACTCAATAATCTCAAAGGTCCTTCCCAACCTAATTTGTTCTGTGATTCTGTGGTTTCACAGTAAATAAAGTACTGTTCTTCTCAAAAGTCTGTAAATGTCATTAGGGATCTTTGCAAAAGTCTTTAAAAAGCAGGCACTTCAGAGACCTTATTTCCATCATTATGCAAGAATGCTGCATGTGGATTGATGCCTCTGTTTAAGGACTAGATTGCCTCCAGTTGCAGGGGTGGGACGGCTGAGGGCAAGGGGACCTGGCAGCAGGTAAGTCCCTGTGGAAATCAGAGTGCTTGTTTCCCAGGATTGCTCTTTGCATGCATCCTACCTCACTTGCCAGGGATCCTCCATTCCTCACAATGTCCTTGATTGCAACATGCACAGACTCCTGCTTCAGCTCTCCATCCCTAATGCTAATGCCTAATGAAAAAAGTAAAATACACAAGAGCAAGGGTTGCTTTGGCACTGAGACCCAAAGTAGCTCTTTGACGTCCTCAGAGTGTAATATTGTATGTACAGTGACTGGTTAAGACACGGTAACTATGAACGCCAATACCAAATTAATTAGATTTGCTAAATCCCTTGAGTTTTGTGTGGAAGACTTGGCTGTATACTGACCTGAGAAATGTGTTGATAGGTTATGCTGTATCTCCCTCTGTTGATCAAGACTTGAATCGCACTTGACTAAAAGTCAAAAGAATGGCAGCTTTCTGAGTGTCGTTTTATTTCTACAGAGGGGATCTAAGGTGATCTTTAAAACTGCCCATTTCTGTAAGTTCCTCAATAATCATCCACCATGCAGAAAATAAAAAATTAGAAAATAATTAAATACAGTTATTAAATTGTAACTAGTGCTGTGTGAGACCAGATGATGGGATCTCTTGTGGCAGGAGAAATGCATAAAGTTTTTGATAGAAAACAGCAGACAAGGAGGGCTGCAATTCCTAATCCTTTCATTATTGCAGAATGCTTTGTTATGCCTCAAAACAACATAAGGTGCTTGACTGGTTGATTCACTACCGTATCTACTGCCTCTCTTGCGAAATCGTCACATGTCTCTGGCTCTAAACCAAGGGTCTGAAACACCTTTTGAACAAACACTGCTGTTCTCATTCCTTGGTGGCTCCTCCATCTGATCCCACTGAACCTTCCCTTGGGTTAACCTGTAAGAGCAGCAAGTGTCTTTTCAAAGTGACGTTTAGCATAGCATTTTATGTTTCTTGAGAAAAAACACGATCTCTGTTTAAAATGCTTTTCTTCATTCTAAAATGTTCTTTCTCTTTTCTGAAGACTTTTATATCCTGTTCACAAAGGCATGGGAAGACACTCTGCAAGAGATCTTAGAAGACACTACAATGATGCTAGAGTTTACTTTTACAGTTTGCAAGCCAAAAGACAATGAATAGAAGAAAAAAATTATTTAAATTAACTTTGCCTGTTCTGTGTCAGGAACTCAGCACAGCACATAAGTAGCTTTGTAACTGAGATATTGTCTTTGTGGCACTCTTATCTTTGGCTTAAGGAAAATCTTCAAGATACTGTCTTCTTCAAATCTTCAAGATACTACTACATTTGAAGCAGGCTTGAACCCCCTGTAATGCTTTCAGCCTTTCCTTGTGAAATGAACATCAGTTTTTATTCTAGTGTGTTTTGTCTCAAGTACTTTAGGTCGAGTGTTACTTTACAGCAAGACAGAAACTGCACCTGAACTCAAGAGCTGAACATACAAAGAAGCAGGGAAGAGCAGAAGGGGCTGACAGTGGTTGTTAATGTTTTGTGTCTCATGAACAGCAGGGCTGTTCGGTGCTGTTCACTGATAAACTTTGCTCATCCGGGAGTTAAATTTATTTTTCACAAGACTTCTAAAGTGTCTTTGTCAACCAACATGTATGGTATTTCCATTCTGGTTTTCAACAGGAATTTGGTACTGCACAGTCCTCTTCTCCAAAATATTGCAAGAGTTGTTGGTCCAAGGAAATTTTTTTAATCCTGGAAACTAGTGCAATAGAATGATAAGAGGCATTTATGACTGACAGGAGCTGAAGATGCCCAAATCTTGATTATCTCAATTATTTTAATGTCTAATTTTTTGTTAGAATGCTCATACTGGAAAGTAAATCCCTGAAATTATCTTGTGCATTCCCCATAATATTCAGCACACTCGTGTCCCATAGATAGCAAAAAGGAATTATGTTCTACTGATTAATGTGCATTGAAGCCTTTACAGGCTTGACTGGCCAGAAGGACTCCCTTCCATATGAGGTAATGAATAGAAAATAGTAATAATTATCAGCCAAGTCAAACATCATGGAACTTACCTGTGGCCTTAGCAAAAAAGTAAAAATAATGCCTGATGTGCAAAGGAGCAATGAAACAAACTTTGTAGGATACACTGGGTGGGGTTTGTTGCTAACCTCATCATTATCTGAAGTAGACTTTACATAGAGAATGCTCTGTTCACTAACTTCTCAAAGTCATGAGTAGGCACACAGTGGAGCATTCATCCCAGTAAGTGTCTTTGAGGAGAAGGTCTGCTGAAGAAAAATAAATACCACTTCTGTCAGGTTCCACCTAGAATAAGCATGTTGACAGAAACCACCCATAACATTCCCATATTATGAAATTATCTTTTTAATGAGAATTTGAATTAGTGTAAAAACTGTGAAACATTTTCAGTCTAAGGACATGAGCCCATTAAGAAAGATTTATATCTCCTTTTGCAGTGCAGACTGACAGGTCTGAAGAGGAACAGCCTGAACCCTGTGTCTTGATGGGTGCTCAATTTTTTAATTAAATCCTGATACATGGGGTGTCATATTTTTACCTCTCAGTCTGGTGTCCTTTTGGCACAGTCTTGCTGACCACGTAGGTACCTTGAGGCTAAGTTTCTTGCACATCAAGCATTTCCATGATATTGAAGCCCATCTGCACCCATGCAAATACTTGGTTCCTCCACACCGCAGGTAAAGCAGGTGCTCAGCAGGTAAAGCTGATAAACACAGGCTTCAGGTGCACTGCAGTGCCACAGCCACTGGAGTGATGTACAGTATGGCTTTGTTTGCACCAAACTTTGTTCACATGATAATCCAGTTGGATTCAGGGGTAAAAGCTGCTGCTGTGGAAGTCAGTAGGAGCTCTACCACCCTTCTCAAGCACAGCAGCACTCACACAATGAGACTGTTCATGTCAGTAAGTTTGTGTGCATCAACATAGCTGTGCCTGATTGACCCTCCTTTGGCTTCATCTTTGGGTGAATGAATGAATGAATGAATGAATGAATGAATGAATGAATGAATGAATGAATGAATGAATGAATGAATGAGTGAATGAATGAGTGAATAAATGAGTGAATGAATGAATGCAAAATGCTTAAATTGAGCATGCATATTAGATGTTTACTCAAGCACCAAAGTTTCCAGAAAAATGACCCAATTTGAACTCCCCTGATGCAGTTTCATTCTCTTTCCTTAGGTCTTATTGCTGGTCACCAGAGAGAGATCAACTCTTCCCCTTCAGCTGTCCCCCTTGAGGAGTTGGAGACTGAGATGGTGTCACCCCTCAGTCTTCTCTCCAGGTGAACAAACTGAGTGACCTCAGCCTCTCCTCCTAAGTCTTTTAATTCCTTAGGCACTGGCCTAAGCACAGGATGACTCACATGGGTCTCACAAGTTCTTTAACCCCCGTTTATCCTCTCAGGCTGTTTCCACTAATGAAGGTCACTGACCTCAGTGGATGTATCCCTGACCTGTAATGAAGTAGCAAGTAGAGGAGCAATCCCAACATCCCTCAGCAGTGACTGGCTCTGTGGTGTTCCACCCTGAGAGCCTACGCAGGTGTCGTCCAATAAAATCTCTCACATAAGCATGAAGAGTAGTTCCCATTGAATTAACAACACCCAGCAACCTCTCACATTTCCTGAATTCCCCCATGATCCTACTGCCCAGGCACTAAAAGGTGGCTCACAGAAGTGCCACAGTATGAAGGCTAACTACTCAGTGAAAGGAGTGTCACTGTTAAAACAAGGCGTTTTGATTTTGTGGACATCAATCTGTAATTGCTGACCTGCTTCTGCTTGCCAGTGTATTTCAGGAATAGCTAATCATGTTCCGGACAATGGACAGAAATCAGTGATATGCCATGGATTATGAGCTCAGAAACTAGGAAACCAATGGTACATACTGGTCTCAGTGGCTTGTACGTAGCTAATTTTAACATATCTACTAGGCAAGGTCCTCCCCACAGAAAAAAACTCAAGAAGTTGACTGAGTGTGGAAGATTTGAAAGACTTGTGAGGAAAGAGGAGGCAACAGCCTCCTCCCTGCTCCCATGGTGCAGGCACTGCTGGCCCATGTCTCTCCAGGGGTGTGGGCCAGGAGTTCACCTGCAGTGTTTGGCAAAGGCACTCGCTGAGGACACAATTGCCCACGGGGGTCAGACCTCCCTCGCTGGGACGTGAACCAAGGAACACAATGCACTTCTTGTTTAAGGTATGATGTCATTGATACGGACAGTGCTGAGTGCATATCCCGTGGCAGTGAAGCGGGGCTCTTTTTCAAATGTAATACTTCTAATCACAAAAAACAAAAGCAAAAAACCCGAACCAAAACCAAACCAAAAAACCCCTCAGAACCCATCATTGCACAGAGCTCTTGATGAGTCTCACAATGACATAAGTCTATATGGGAAAGTGCTCCTGCACTCTGTAATACTATAATTACAAGAATTATTAGTGTGCTGAGTGGACATCATTGATGTTTTAATGAAAAATGAAATTAAGGAGTCAGTTTGTTTTCCTTCTAAGAAAACAATTGTAGAAAAAAACATTGAAATACAATAAGTCTGACCCTTTTGACTAAGTTTGTGGCTCTAAATGCTCTTCTGAAAAAAATCACAAAGCCTAAAACAATAAGCTAATAATTTTAAGCTTTATCACTACACCAGGTGATAAAGTACTGTGAAGATAGATGGTTTCTGCCAGAGTTAATGCTGAATCAAGTAGCAGTTTATGCATGTTGGTACCACACCAAGCCATTAAAGCATGCCTGCTTTAAAAAAGTGCTCAATAGCTCAGAGTGGAATTTCATTGCAAAGCTCACTTTCTGTGCAACTCCAGGAAAACAGGAGTTTTGAAGTATGTTTTTCAAAATAAGCCAAGTGATCAAGTTTCCAAAATAAGCCAAGGACCAAAAAGCCAGATTTGCAAATTAATATAGACCCAGATAGGTCATAGGGTGAGGTCTCAAGACAGACTTCTGACACATTGGTCTTAAAATCCCAGTCATGGATTTTTAAATTTCTAAGGTCGTCAATTCCCTTGACAGTTTACTGTTAGTGTATTGAGCATTCTTGTTTTTTGTTGCTGTGATTAATCTAAAATAATAGAAGTTATTCTATATGAAAAATTATTTCCCAGAATGACAGAATGGGTGTGGTTGGAAGCACCTCTGGAAATTACCTAGCTCAGTTCTCTGCCCAAAATGGGGTCAACCAGGTTGTCCAAGCCTGTTTCTACTCAGTTTTTTAAAATATTTCCTAGAATGAAGACTCTTGTGCTGAATTACCTTCGTGGTGCAAAAAATAGTAATTGTGTTTAAGTAGAATTTCCTTTATTTTACTTTGTGTGTGTTGTCTCCTGTCTTTTCACTGGGCACTGATGGGCAGTGTCTGGCACTTTATCTACATCTCTATCTAACCAGCTATACCTGTAAATATTTTATTTATTTCTTGTAAAGTCACACAGACTTGACAGCAAAAGTCAAGTTGCAATATTTTTTCTACACAACATTGCCTTATCCCAGCTGGCTTTTTCCATTTGAGCATTCAATATAACAATTACAGAGTGCTTGGTATTTCTATTTTATTCCTTTCCTTGTTTGTCTAACTTTTGGCAATCCAGATGGCAGGACCTTTCAGGCCTTTAAACAGGCCACTGCTTTTTGCATGGCTGTACTTAGACACACAGACACACAGACACACGTCCCAATAGGTCTTTGGTGAATTTTCGGAATATACATCTGTCCTCTGTTGTTAAGACACACATGGATAAGACAAACCTGTGGCAATGGGGATGAAAGAGAGAGAAAATTCCTGTGAATCCTACTTACATGTGCTTCACTCAACAAAATAAGGAGATAATCTCTGACTTTCTGCAGAAATGTACGACTAGAAACATTTCACTCATTATTTTGATTTGTCCATGGCTCACAATTGTGCCTTTGTGGACCTGTACAGAAGCACCAAGAACATGCCAAGAGCTTGAAAGACAAGAAGTAAAGTTAGTTTCAACTACCAAGGCTTAGAATTGCATTTCTGAAGATTGTCAGGGACATATGTAGGGAAATTTTCAGCACAAAAGAGAAGATCAATTTCACAGACATTCCAGTCCTTTCTTACATCTCCCCATGGTATTCCCTTTCAAAGAAGAAATAGTTCACTTATTGTGAGCTATTTTAGCCCAGGTCTGACGCTGATCAGTGTTCTTAACTGAAAATAGTACTGAATTAGGGTTACCTCTACTTTTCAGAGTACTTTAGTAACACAGGCTGTAGTCCTAGCCCTAGAGTTTACCTATTCAGTTGGAAAAAAGGGCAACAAGGAAACAGACAGCTGCTCATAAACGAAGCCTGCTCTTCATTCATGACTTCTCCTTCCCTAAGGCAGCTGCCAGTCTTTACCAATACATTGGTGACCATCCTCTAAAACATCAGCACCTTCTATTCCTAAATATACTGTGAGCAAATCACATTCCTTTCGCAACCTTAATCTGACTCCACCTTCTAAAACAAAAGTCAATTACCCAGATTCACTCTTTCTATCTTCCCAAAAACCTAACCTAACACTCACCATGTCCTTAACCAGAGAGATAAAAATGGGTGGTATTTGCTAATATCAGCATGGAATGCTGCCAGGGGAAGTATCTGCACAGCTTGTTAGCATCCTCTCCTTGCAGCAGTTACTTCGTGTCCCCTTGAGATCATCTCATTCAAGTAACGCTCATGAAGGAAGTTTGACCCCACAGCATCAAGTGCAAGGCTGTATGAAAAGCAGGAGGGTTGAAATCAGATGGCACCAGCCCTGGCCTCAGCAGGGCTCACTGTTTGACCACAAGCAGAAGAATTAACCATGCTCTGAAGCTCCTGGCACAGGTATGCAAAGAGCTTGTATGGCCCAGGTGTGTGGGAAGTGGGGAGGGAGCCCTCAGCATGCCTGACAGTGCCAACCATGAACTGAAACTGAACCAAAACACACCCAATTCAACCACTGGCCGCTGTTTATCCCGGGCATCGGAAGCACAATTCTGGATTTGCCTCCAAGGCTGTCCCCACCACACCACTGCACTGTCAGGGGAGGACACTACAATTTACAACAGAGCTACAGAGAAGCTTGAGGAGATGTGTCATCTGCTGTGTGTTGCTCATAGCAAGACACTGTCCAGGAGCTATCTGTGCTTTAGTCTCTGTCACTCTCTTCCCATCAGTTCCTTCAGGGATTTGCAAGTAGCAGAGAGTTCGCAGATGAATAAACCAGACTAGCTGCAAGATCCAGCTTAGCTGAGGTGATCCAGCCTTGGAGGAAAAGCTTGCAGGGTACTGCAGGAGGCATTCAGTATGTCTATTCCTCATTTGTTCACACTGCAATCTTCGTGTCTTCCTGCAAATTCCATGCTCCTTGTAAAAATCCTAAAATACCCCCAAAACACCTAAAGCACTATAAAACAAAGGTGAAAAGCCCTTCATATCTAAGTTTTCAGACTGGATTTTTCTCTCACAAATGAAGTTCTGTGTGGTTCTCTGAGAGAACAAAGAGTCAAATCTTTAGTGTTTTAGATTCAGTACACTGTCTAGAAAGAATTTTATTAGAGAAACATTTGTGGACGTGCTGGTGTCAGTCTGGCAGAGACACATGCACGCAAACACTAGGCTGGAATTCAAGGTAGCTTGAATTAGGACAGCTGCCCGTTAAACAGAGAGCATTCACTTGATTGGGACCAGAACCACTAACATCTGTCCTGTCTTCTGGAATTATCATTAACGTCCTCAAATTAACTGTCCTCCGGTTCTGTGTGGGTGTTTGGGGAAAACAGGAAAGAAGCATGCATGTGCTTAAAATAGTTACTACCAGAGACTAACAGAGAAAATAGCTTCACATATCATTAACTAAGCACATAAATAGTGTGTTAGGGTTAAAGCACAGAGACACATGCACACGTAGTACATGACATCATATCGTATCATATCACTCCACTGTTTTCACTGTTTCTGAGATTTCCAAGCTGAGGCTAGGCTATGTGGGTTTTTTGGGAAGTGCAGGGACACCATCTAGCGTTGTCATTTGGAAAAAGCACATTGCGTCCCAACCCCTTAAGCTTTTACCCCATCACGGTAGGACAGGACAAAAGGCGACTGGAAAAGTTGCCCAAATTGTAGGTACGTCCTTCATCGGGATCAAGTGTAAAGCAATCAAGCTGGATGACAGCAAATGAAGCATATCAGAGTCCATCTTTCCAATAAATTAGGTACAATGCTGTAACAATTTTAGTGTTCATCTTTCAGTAAATCAGGCAGCTGGACAGCTGTGCCTTCTTATGTTTTACATTACTGTCCTATCTGGCCAAGCTGAAGGGTTTGTCTTAAGGATAAGAGTTTTCTCAGCACTTCTGTTACCCAAAAGTGAAGTTTGTTTTCATAATTTATGAAATTGGAGGGTTCAAATGACATCTGAATGCATATTTCACAGCTAAATCTGACATGAGCAGTGTATTTCCTATGTTCATTTTTGGACAGACCAGCGACCATTAGAGCAAGAGAGATGTTTTTTCCCAACTTCAGTCCCCCTTGCAGCACGTAAGTCTGGCAATATCACTGCTGTCCACTGCAGTGTATGAGAGGGGGCCGCCAGGGAGGCTGCTCTGCAGCCCCATTTCTTTATCAACACAGAGTGCTGGGAGTCTAGGTGGGAATCTGGTCTTCTGTTAGAAAGAGAAGCAAAACAAAGCAGAGAGCCTTCTGCTCCTGAGGCACTTACGGGTGGAGGCAGCTTATTCCAGCATCTCTCCACAGCCTGGGAACATGCTGTGCAGTTAGATTTCTTAGGCATCTCTGTCCTAAGCAGTCCAAGCCCTCACATTCCCCAGATATATACAGTTAGCTCCTGTGTAATTCCACTAATTCTTTACCACAGAGCTGTAATTTTTTTGGCTTTTGCATGTAGAACTCAACAGAATCAAATTTAAAAGGAGAATGGTCATCAAGCCTATGATCAACTCCATTAAAATCTCACTTACTACGGTTTACTTGGCCCATTATTCTCAAAATATACAAAAACATAGTTATTTAATATTTGCTATTTTTATTCCTAAATATGAGCATTGCTTTTCTGAAATTTCATTCAACATATTTTAGCAGACTGCAGTAAATTTCAGCCCTTATGATGACAGATTTTCATCTGCTGTGAAAGTTGTTACCTTTCTTTCATTTTTATATTCCTCATGTTTTAAAAAGCTAGGTGTGATTACAGGCACACGTGTTAGTTAAGAACAAACAAGGAGGGTTTTGAACACATGGAGATGGACTGCAACCATCCCTGTACTGCTGAAAAACTGAAAAATATGATCAGTATTGTAGGCACACAGGTTTCTCATCTTTTAACTTGATACCAAAATTCTATGAGATCCATCAAGAAAAACTCATAGTTTGAAATTAGCAAGGAGTAAAACCACTATATTGCTAGACAGAGATGTGGTCAGTCCTACTTACCTCAGAGTTTGGTGGGAAATTACCTTCTTTCATCATGAGTTCACATTTGTTCCAAACACATGAGCAAATAAGTTTTACAGCTAAAAGGAGTTCCTATCTCCAATGGACTGTAGTGGCACCATTACACATATTAATTTAAATATTTATATATTTGTTTACCCTCACTATAACTAATACCTGTCTCAAATACAGGGTTCAACGGGCAAATGGAAATTCAGAGCTGTCAAGGACTGGTTAATGGTATGCAGGATATGTTCTGGCAAGGTTTGTGTCTGAGTCTTTTTTTACCTAGCACATGTGGTGTCTCTAGGCCGTGACTGAAAGTCAGCATTTTCAACATAGTCGCTGTTAGAAAACAAGGTATCCATCAACCACTACCTGTGAAAATGCCTTCTCTGAGTACCACATTATTTTCTACTACATTTAAGGGAAGTGTATGTTGCATAAATTATTTAACCATCTTGGTGAGCTGTAGGAGGCAGGGCCACCACACTGCACGTGTCAGTGGGAGACCTATGCAGAGCACAGACCAAATCCAGAGCAAACCTGGGCTGTTCTCCTCCTGGATTTAACAAGCAACACAGGCAGAAATCTACTCTGTAGCCCAATGCCCTGTTTGTTTGAACAATCTGTGTTATGGAACGCTTTGTAATGAAACAGGCTGATCACACAGACAGATCTCAAAAACTGCACATGGGCCTGTCTCTAATTCATTTCGCTATAAGATGTCTTCCCAGCTTTGTTGTCTCTCTCCTACTTTGCTAATAATAATTTTTTAAAAAGTATAATTATAAAACTATAGATTTACTTTCTTTTGCTCCCCAGTATTCCCTGTAGTATGAAAAAGACCCCAAAACTTTAAGGTATAAAACAGTTTGTAAAATATGCTTGTGTTGCTCCAACTTCTAGTGTTTCAAGAATTCTATTTATGGCCACTCACTTCCTTAGCCATTTAAGTGAGATGAAGAATCTGGAGACATGAAGCAACACGTAAAACATTTTGATCCTTGTTTTTCTGCAGCAGACTGGGAAATCCCCATGAATAATAAGGAAGAAAATCTAGGGGTTTCCCTGAAGATCAGCAGACCGCCTGAGCATCCTCTGAAGTACTGTGCAGCAGGAACACTGCTTATTGATCTGGGAATAGTACAGTTAAGACTGGTTTCATGGATAGGCTTAAGCTGTGCTTTTGGAAATTAATAGCAACTGACACATAGCTCTTCAAATAAGATGGTTTCTCTTTTCTTGCTGTGCGCCACATCCAAGGAACAAAGCATCACAGATAATACTGAATGTCTTTCAGTTTTGCATGTGACAAGCAAGTGGCTGGAACAGAGCTGGACAAAACAGTTAAATAGTTTATTACTTCACTGGAAAAAGAAGTAGCACAGGGTGGAAAGCTATTAATATATCATGCACTAATTCATCAAAACTTGTCTAAGAACAGAGCACAGGAAGATTTTTAAAACTTCACCATAGTTTGCTTTTTGGCATGCTTGGGTTTTTTGTTTTGTTTTTTGTGTGGTGGGGTTTTTGTGGGTTTTTTTGTGGGGTTTTTTCAGGGTTTTTTTTGTTTGGTTGGTTTTTTGGTTTTGTTGGTTTGGGTTGGTTTTGGTTTGGTTTTGGTTTTGTTTGTTTGTTTGTTTTTGTTTCTTTTTTAATTTGAAAATGGGACTTAATTTAAGAAGAAGGGACAAAAAAAGAACCATAGAATGCATAGTAGAAATATGCAAAATATTTGGTTTTAGAAAGAACCCAAATAAATCTGAGTTAGTTCTTGTCTTCCTTTGCGGGAAGTAGTTCTGTTTCAGTCAGACTTTATTTAATTTCTATTCCTTGTTCAGTCAGCAGTTCTTCCTGTTCAGTCAGCATAACAAAAGAGAATTAATCACCCAGTCCTAGCCTGGAATAACTTTTCTGATTATGACTGAAATTTTTTTGTCACACCCAAAAGCAGGGATCCGTGTCCTGAAGCGGTGATAACTGATTTTGCTGTGTGTCCCTGACTTCAAGTGTCATAAGTGTGCTACAGGCTCTGAACGTACTTCAGGTTTCCACTGAAGTGTCACACAGCCTCCACCACAGACCTGTGCTTCTGCATTTCAAACAAACATCCTCTTTTCCCTTGCTGAGCAGGTTAATGTTGCTGCATACGGGAGGGAATTTTGTTGCCTCATGTTGCTGCCAGGCAGACAGTATCTTGTTAGGTCAGTAAAAAGTTATCATATCAATATAGATATAGACAAGCTGGCATTGGAAGCGAGAACAGATGAGAAAGTAGAGTGTGGTATCAAACAAAAGACTCTTTGTTATATGGCTATTTGAGGATTTGTGCAAGTAAATACTGCCAAGAGCAAAACCAATGAATTGGGTAAAAAAGAGTGCAATGTGTTTTACCCAGCTTCAGACCAAAGGCAGAGGACACAACATTTCAGTCATGAACAGAGGAATATTATAATAGCTTATTTTTCTAGTACTTCCACCACTTAAATGAAAATGCTGCCTCAAAACAGGTCTAGTGAATACAGTTCTGGGAAAATAAAGAGTACCTGGCTGGCCCATAACAACATGCACATGTGCAACAGCGCATGTTCCAGTGTGGTTTGAGTGCAGCTTCTGAATGAGGATCCCCCAGTAAAGCAGATAGGCCCCATTTATGGGCTTTGGTGGAGTGTGAAATGCATGGAAAAGATCCCACTTCTCATTGAGGCTGGTCCTGGGCAGCTCAGAGATGCAAACTCTGGTTGCTAATAACTTCCACGTTAAAATGTACAAGAAACTTGTAGCCTGAATTCTAGAGACAGGGCATATTATGTAAGAGACCTCTGGTTCCCACTTTAGCTACCAAAATAATTCTTCTCAACCTATCACCCACTCCCAACCTCAAAGTCTTTCTTCTTTGCCTGGGGGAATTGCTCACTGGAAATAAGGAGAATGTAAGGCAGAATAAATAGCAAAATTTGAGGCCAAGGAGATTCAAGAATATAGAAAGTTTAATGTTTATTGAACTTTTAAGTCAGGCTTTCTTGTAAGCACTGTAAGACTTAATACTTCAGGGCACAACAGAAAAGAAGAAACTTTACAATTTTTAGATTAACACGAGAGAAAACAGTCAGTGTTTATTAATCTAGCACACTGCAGGTAGCTTTCCCATATTTCGTAATCTCATTTGGTGTACTACCCTTCTGAAATGTCTTTAATGCACTATTTCTTTTATGTTATTTTCCCTTGAGTGTCTGTGCGTCTGAAGTTATCTTGAGGGAAATCATCTGTATCTTACAAGTCTCTAGATATTGTGGTCACTAACACCTAAATTAGCGACAAGATTTTAAACCTACTAAAATGTACTCTGTCTTGTGTTGCACCAATTAACACAGCATTTATAGAAATACTGTGTTACTGTGAGTCTTAGAATTTCATATATACATTATGGGAACATATGCCCAACATTTTTGAACCAAGCGACTCATCTCACCAGAATCCTTTTTATACACTTCAAATCCTTCTTGTAGATACCTTTCATGCTTCTTATTCACAAGAACTGTCTTCCACAAAAACCCACTGTCATGTAGCAAACAACCCACAGCAATGCACTTCCATAGTTACCGGGCTGTATAATAAGTTCTCTGTGACCCATTCGCTCTCTCACAAAGCCTTTCAAATCCTGCTTTACGGGGAATTTTCTCCATGATTTCAAGGCATATGCATCCATATGTGCAGAAATATGCCTTGCCTTGGTGCTGTTGTTGGGCTTCCTCAAAGTGGAGGAACTCAGGGCTCGGGGCGCTGTTATCTTACGCTACACACTGGGAATTTACAAACTAACCGCAACAGACTCTGATTCATCTTTCTATTGCTGAATTTCACATTCCTCTCACAGACACCTGAAAAGAACATTCTTAATCATAAAGCAAACTGATTTCCACTCAGACACCCAGGGCGAAATTGAAAACTTAACTCTTTACTCACTTTCACATGAGCTGTATTGACTTCATTTTGCTCCTCACATTTTGATTGCACTTTGCTGAGCATCTTTGCTTCCTTTCTCCACTTTTACAGAGTGCACTTCAGGCTGTCTCTGCTCATCTTTCTGGGCATTGTATGTCTTATGCCATTCTTATCTGCAAGCTCCACCCTTGCCCTGTCCAGTGCACAAATGAACAAGTTGGAGACAGCCTTTTACTGAGGAAAACCAGTGCTTTGGGAAAGCTGATGGGAAGCCTGGAGAAACAGTTCATTTGGAGGAAAGGAGGGATATGTTCTGCTGTGGAAACTGGTCAGACAGCTAGGAAGAAGTGTAGGAAAAGACAGCTAGGAAGAAGTGTAGGAAAAGGATTTCATGAACTCTTGAATTTGGCATGTCTAGTGAAAAGAAAGAAGATTTGAAGGTTGTGAGGAGGACAAGTGATCCAAATCCAAGTTAGAGATATTCATGGCACTGGCAGTAGAAAGACTTTCTCTATTTAACAAAAATTGAAGGGCCTGGGGTGAGAAGCCTTGAGAGAGGACCATGACCAAAGACAGATTAAAGAGCACTCTATGAATGAAGCTGAATGGCTGTTAGAAGGACTTCAGCAAAGGCTGAAAAAATTTTTCATTGAAGTTTTGCTTATTTGACGGGAGCATCAGACACTGCCTGTAGCAGGCAACCACATGTATAAATACATATGCCCTGTAGGAAATCCACCGTGGTTGGGCTTGTTTCAAAATTAGTAGGATTTTCATGTTCCTACCTGCAGTTAATTTTTAAAAACATAAGAAATTCTGATTTCAGCAAAACTTATCATCTGCAAGGCATGTTGAGAAAAGCACCTTTATTGGTAGTAATACAATCTCATATGAAGGAAATCCTCCAAAAGAAATGGGAATAGTATGTTGTATATAAAAGTGAGTACACTATAACTACCATAAAGCATAGTATATTGTCCTTTTAAACCCATTCTAAACACAAGGTATCTCCAGGAGCTCTGCATCAGCTGGCAATTTGTACAGGCTTTCACCTGCTACAAATAAAAACCCTAAATGGTGGGTTGTACCACTTTGTTAACAACAGAAGGCCCATGTAATCATGCCATTCATACAAATACTTTTTCTGTTTGTTATGTTGTTTGTAAGGAAGGAGAGAGCTTGGTGTCAAATCTCATTTGCCTCCTTTCAGCAATACACATGATGTCTGTAACTTGTGTTCTACAGTTTTCTACTTTGAGAAAACCTACAGAAGAGAAGTATATCCTCCATGAATATTATTTCTGAATGTGATAAGGAGCCATAAAAATGTCAGTCTAGTGGAGGTGTGGAAAAAAGGGCCCCACCAATACATGTCAGATGTTTGGGGTGGTCCAGAGGTTGAGTAGTTTTCATTAATTTTTGAGACTGTCAACACCATGTGTTTGATAAAACACCATAACTTACTGCAATATTTATTGAACTTGAATCAAACATATCTACACACATATCAGCACAAAAACAGGTTTTCTAATTCTTCTGAGACATTCTGCTAATTAATTTCCTACAATGAAACAAATCCCATGTAGTGGTGAAGGCTTCTCTCCTGACTTCACTCAATACTGGAAAGAGAATGTAGGAAAATACTTTATGCAAAATAGGAAGGAACTTTGTGATTTGTGATTTAGAATTAATTGTATAACAATAAAATATGACAAGATCAGACTGTTGTTTATAAACACATCCTTTATTTTCTAGAGCTGCTATTTAACTTATAATTTGAAATTACTCTAAAACCTACAATAACTTGAAAACCATTCATGCCAAATTCCTCCTCAGTGTATGTGATGCAGATGATTAATGTTGGTACAAGATTTCCAAATGGTCGATAAGATTGCAAAAGTGAGTCTTTGTGTTTGGAAGAACAATAAACTACTAAGCCACTGCAAATGTTGATGTACATTTTGAGTACATCAGTCTCTGTGTGGAAAATCAGAAGTTACATTTTCTAATGTTTCTGAAGAAGACTAATAGAGCACATGACTGGTTTTCTGTGTATGTCTTCGGAGTTTTGTGTAGAGTCCCTATCAAATTTAAGAATGAATCAATATCCTGTAAAGAAGTATTCTGTCCTCTGTAATGGAATCCCTTACACAGGGTCCTGGGTTAAACAGAGTTCATTTGCATTCTCCTGAGTAACGCTTCATGCAAATTTTTGCCTTTTTCCGGATCACCCATCTTTTAAGTTTCGCTTCTCTAAATTGCTGGGTTTGGAATTAAACACTGGCCAAATGAAAATTAAAGGGTAGTTTGTTGTTTTTACCTCATCTAAGAAGAATTTCACTGACTGTACCTAACTTTGTAATTACCAGAATTTTATGGGCTGCAACTATCTTCTTCATGTAATTCTATTTAACCAAAGACTTTGGATGTCACCCAGATGTTCACATAAATTATATTTTACTTTACTTGAGACTGACCTCATCGATGTCCTGTAGACATAAAAAGATTTGGCAGTCATTTATAACCCTGAATCTTTAATCATATTTTCTAGAAGTGATGTGCATATTTATTGCTATTGATAAAGTGGCTGTCAAGATAAAGGTTGTGTGGAGAATAAGCTTCTTCTGAGGCACAGAACACAAATAAAAGCAGTTACTACTTCAAGCTACGACACACTTTACTATACTGGGTAGACTATTGATCTTATTCACACAGTAAGAGGCTCCCACTTAATTAATATGGCGCAGTGGCCATTTAAATGCCGTGGGCTTGGTTGCTTTTGTCTAAATACCTGTATAGCTGCGGTCCATGCCACTGCAACACGGCTGTGGTCATCAAATCCTACACAGAGATTTTGTTGAGGCTAGTGAGCCTGTGTGCTGGGGTGGGGGATGAGAGGTGGCATGCCCACATTCCCCAGTAAAACAGCAACTCAACTGCTATTCATAAATGATCCTTTTAAATACAGAAAAAGAATACTAAGGGCATCAGTTCAGGTTCAGCCTACAGAGCCTGTAAATCATTCTTCAAATATTATACATGCCTTCCATGTGTTCCAGATGCTTCCTAGAATTTGGATTTTCTCTAAATTGTTATTATTAGAAGGCGTCCTGTGGGATTAAAGATCTTTGGAAAGGTTATGAGACCTTTATTTTTCTAAGTAAACTCACAGACCACAGTTCTCCTACATGTTGTTCATCTTCAAAAGCTTGCTAAACTAGACACCAGTGATGAGTTTTGTGGCGTTATTTTTTATTCTTCCAGGAAGAGAAGAGTTTTCTCAAGGGTACTCCTGCTGCTTGAATCAGCCCATCAGGCAAATACATCCCAAATGTGTCAGTGAGAGCATTCTCTTAAAGCTCTTTTGTGAAATATTTTTGTAAAAGGTTGGAGATCCCACATGGTGACAACTTCACTCTGGGCATAACAGGAGATTGGAAAATACCCAAATTTTAAATTCTTCATCGCATTTGAGCATTTTGTTAATGTTTTCTGTCACAGCAATATAACACAATGACAGGGCACTTTAGGAGGATATAAAGACAAACAAAATTGCTGAGAACCATTTTGAGAAAGCGTAACAAGAAATCCACGTCACTTTGGGGAAACATGTTTGGCTTAGTCTGTTGTGTGTCACTGAGGCACTAACAGAGGTCATAACAATGAACACCTTTCCCATCAGATACTGTAAGATAAGATACACCTTGAGAGCTACTAAAGAGCGTCACACAGTGGCACACATCTGCATATCAGCTCAGGAATTAGACCATCATTCAGGAGTGTAGTTTTCTAAATCTTAATTTTTCAACTCATAAGCAGAGCCCCCTTCTGTCAATCAGTAGCACTTCTGGAAAGTGACACTTGTCTCTGAAGCCGCACTAGGGAGGACTGTGTACACTCACAAGATGTCCACACATGACAGTAAGCCAGTAGGAGAAATTAGGGGGAAAAAGTCATTAGTAGACATTTCCTATGAAATAACAAACTTCCTTATCATTTTATTTCCAAACTGCTGCTTTTTCTTTTTTTTTTTTTCAGAGAACTCTTCTCCTCTCAGGATACACAAACCACAGGATTCCGATGACTCACACTGAAAGAGCTTTCAAACACATGGAGGACGGAAGGGCACGTTGTTTCTGCACTAAAGCTTCCTGCCAAAGCCCCACACTAAGCATACATGAATATATTTGGGCAAAGTTTTAGCAACAATTTTAAGTTCACCTCACTGTAACGGTTCCGGTGAGACAATCATGCCCATTTTATGAACTGTCTGATTGCATCCTGTTTGACGCTTCCTTTCTGACAATCATAGCTAAAGCAAAAACACTTGTGATTTTTGCTGTTGCCTGCACAGAAAGGTGGAATATTGATTTTTTTGATGCAAGGATATAATACCTCTCTTCACTGATGATCAGCAGAAAAGGTGTTTGGGCTGAAATATTGATAGTTCTTTGGACAGGACCTGTAATGCATTATATCTTTATTTTACTTTTATCTCAATAAGCTCCTTGCTGATCAAGCTCTCAGTCTAACATCAGCAGGATACTGAAAATCAAAGTGAAGTTCTCTCTTGGAAATGTAAAGATAAATCCTTCAGCTGAGGCAGCCTCTCTCCTCCAGAGGAGAAATACTGAGCTTAATCCGCTGTAGAATATAGGAATCCATATGGGAAAATTTCAGAGGAAAGGGGTCTGAAAGGGGAGACCAAATATACACAGGTTGAAAGCACAGTCTGACACTGCTGCTGCCAGTAAAGCTATCTGGCCTTTCCACATAGCTTCTCTGAAGACATGCCAAGGCATTCACCTGCTGTTTAACACTTAGCTAACACTGCAGGGGAATAACGAAACCTGTTCAGCCTCATATTTCTCAGAGCAAAGGCTGAATACCACTAAATATCCTGCTTAGCTGAACATAGGTAGTTTCTCAGACCATGGCTTGGACTTTGATGGAAAAGAAAATAGAGCAAGTCAGTGTGAATGGTTTGCAAATCAATAAATTTCAGATTGTGACAAGCACCAGGGGCCAGTGAAAGACCTGCATTCTCAAATTCATAAACTAGTTGATGAGAGTGAATGCCAGCCTTGAAGGAAAAGTGTGACTGAGCTGTGCAAAACTTAGAGATGCTGAGCTGATCTCAGAAGTGCAAAGCAAGACCAATGGACTTACAGAGAACCTCAAGTTTTGTTATGTGAATTTCATCCTCAGCAGCTGAAAGCGCAGAGCTTGCAGTAATTTGAAGCTAATGTGTGCATACTGTAGTTCCCAGATCCCAAGTACCAGCTCCTTACTGACTGCAGCCCCATTACTGAGGACAGAGGTAATCGCTAGAGGAACCAGATTGCACTCCTCGTATGGACAGAACTACACAACAGGAACAGTGCATTTGGGATCCCAAGCAAGGGGATTGGTGAGTTGTGCAGTAGGATGATATGTAGTTTTTAGGAACCTCCATGGGAATAGAATACAAGCTTTGCGAAGGTACAACGAGGACAAGAAGCAGGAGGTCTTACACTTTAGGAGGATGGTAACCATCTTTTTCCACCCAATTCACAGCCCCATTATTCTTGATGTGTGGAAAGCAGATAACAACAGTTTCCCTAGGGCGATGAGTGCATCCCACAGTTTATGCTTTTGCTGCTCCCACAGGGAACTACTGTGCTCATTCTCCTCCTTCTATCAGTTGCATTTGCAGCTAATGACACTGCAACTTATACAGATTGTTATTATTAGTCTCCCAAGATATCAATGTGCAATTCAGGACACATGGAATACCATTCATGAAAGATTTAAAGGAGTTTTCCTATTGCAATTCTCACCTTTGGATCTTTCCACCGTGTTCAGAGTTATGATGGATCGCTCTTTCTCCTCTATCTGTTTAGGCATATTTAAATACAATTACTATAGGAGATCTATAGAAGGTCTTAAAGAAAATAATTTTATAAATGCATGGTATTATTACTAGAACACTGTGGGTTCTTATCCTGTTTGTGTTAAGCTCCCATCCAAACTATTCCCTTTATGAAAGTTTTCCTAAGAAACCAAACTCATAACCTGGTTTTCATGAAGATAATGAAAAGCAATGGTTGCAGAGACAGTTGTTACTTTTCTCTTTTCTATGTACCATTCAATAGTTAAAAATCTGCATAATTCTAGATGTTTGAAGGTAGCATAAACTTAATGTCAAAGCAAAAGTGGGTATTTGCATGAAATGGGGACATTAGGCCCTGGAAATAAAGGAAAAGCATGCTAGGTGTTCACTGGTAAGCATTTCAATTTTTTAGAGGTCTGGATTTAAATAAGAATTTTGAAGCACAGTCCCATATGACATTTATTAAGGTAATATGGTTTGGATTATAGTGTTCTTGGCTGGTTGCTAAGCATTTTTAGAAAGCACACTTCAAGCAATGGCGGCAAAAATGTCAAATAGGATGTATGTATCAAGTAAGCCTTCCTTGGGTCTACCTCAGGCAGGTATTCAATGTTCTTGTTAACTACTTGGCTGATGGAAGAGTAAATGTATTTATTGCACCATCAGTGTTGTATGAGCTGCAAGGTTAGATATGCCAGAAAGCAAGGCTAGAGCAGTTTTTGTACATCAAAGAAGAGATCTGGAAACATTGGGTTTGGTTTTCAGTGGTGAAAAATGTAAAATTCTAGACAAAAATGGCCATCAAATAAAGCTAAAGCAGGGTAAGAAATGCTGGGCAATTGCAGTTCTGCAGAAGGGCATCTGCAGGGAGGGGTTTTGAAACCAAAGACGTCCCCCTGGCACACGGGATCAGCTGACCAACTTGAGGCCCAGGGAGAAATTGCTTTTGCTGTGCTGATGTATCTTCAAATAATTTTTGTGCTCAACTTTAGGCATCCTGTCTTAAGAAGGATGAAATATACTTACATGTCATGCATAAATTACATGCATTACAACTGGAGATCCATAAGAGTAGAAGGAGAATGAGGGTGATCATAAGACTACAAAATAAAGCTGATAAAGAAAAACGGAGACATACAGAGTCATCTGCTTGAAAGAGGACGAAGGGGAGGCTAGGAAAACAGTGGGAGTGACAAGATTAGGGAACCTGCGCTAAGGGACATGAAGATCAGACAGGTGTGGATGTCTCAGGTCACCCAGGGAGTCTGAAAAGTCTCTCTAACAAAACACCATTGTACACATGGCCAACAAAAAATTCTCACTAATAACTGTCTTGGAGAAGAGAATGACCACAATTTGAGTCTGAACATTCTAGACCATCCAAAATGTCACATGGGCACCACACAGTAGAGAAGCAGTCTGAATTACTATTGAGGGGATTAAATAAACAAAGAAAAGGTGCAAGGGTATCTTAATTTGGTCAGTCTTTAAGGCTTTTTGTCTAGACCCTCATCCAAAATTAGGGTCTTGAAAAAACATTAAAAATCAGTTTTAGTGAGAAGAGCTTAGTTTTCATGGAAATAAAATTAGAACGGTTCACTTTCTTAATTGGGAAAACTCTCAGCAAGTAATTCAGTCAGTCTGGAAATAGGAAGGTTGGTTGAATTTCTTCCCTAGCCCACTGCCTCTCTGCAGGCAGATCCTCATGTCCATGGCTGGTTGTAGCCAACCCATTGACTTTTTGAGCAGCAGTAGATTTTTCCCAGGATTCTTTAGGAAATTTGCCCTTCTCCTCCAATCCTCTGGTGCTTGAATGTCTGATCTCTGCCTAGGCAAGAGCAGCCTATACTCCTTTTCTTTCCAGAGGGTTGAATCCAACCTCTTCACTTTTTAATGAAATCCAATATATCATTGTAAACACTCAAGCAACACCAACACCACCCATCATACCTTCTTGATGGAAAGAATGCCAAATTAAGATGATGGTAAACAAGGACCAATAATTTCTAGAGTGGAAGGCCACAAGGGATCACACCTGATGTCTGGATAACCTCTTAAATAACGTAGACCAGTAAATTTCTCTGAAGTATTTTTATCTGACAAAAGTGTTTTTCTTGCTCTTTTAAATACCTAAAAACCAAATTAAAACTTGCAACTGAAAAACCTGTCCCATTTTTTGAAACATTGTTTCAATGGCTAGTAAGACTTGATGCCGAAATCTGTGATTTATTTCTAATTTTCACTTGTCATTCTCTGGTTCCTGTGATATTTTAATCTGCCAGGCTTAAGAGACATAGTCAAAGGCTTGCTCACTCTATTTGTGCTGACCCTCTGGGACCAGATCATCTCCTAACTTCCTCTTTGGTAAGCCAACAATTTTGAGTTTCCTAGTGTGGGACATGTTTTTGAAGTCATTACTCATCCCTGTGGCTCTACCATGAACCCTGTGTATTTTACCAACATCTTTAATAACACTGCAGAAATAGTTGCATTGGTGGCACATATTAAATAAGGGGGGCAAAAAAGCTTCATTTCATCTTAATACTTCCCAATACATTTCTTAGGCTATTTTACTGCTGGCATTACAGGGGGGACTTGCTTACATACCACTCAGAAATATCTTCTCACTGGTTCCTATTTAATCTCCCAGAGCTACATAACCCTATTGCCCTTACCTAAATATTTAAATTTGATTGCAAAATCCACAATGCAATCTCTTCACAGATTGGCAACTCTCCAATATTTGTCTCATGAAGAATTTAGATTCTAGCCATCTTTTTTTTTTTTTCCTTAGGTAACTGGCCAAGTGTCAAATGCATTAGATTTAGGCTTAATGGAATGAAAATGGGGAAAGCAATACTTGCTTCAAAATGTATAAAATTATAATAACTTTTGATTTAGATGCTTGCGTTTCTGAATTTTCATCTTTTGTTTCTGGCAAGTTTTTGTGTTTGCTGATCTCTGCTTGTATATGCAGCTGTATAAAAAGAGATAGCCCAGAAATATTTTGATTGATCCTTTTGACAGAAATAATAATAGGTTTTTTGTTTGGGTTTTTTTTTTTTTTTTGTTAAAATCACACTTCAAAACAGGGCCCATATTGGTAGAATTTTGTAAGTGTTGTGTTTTGGTAGTGTCAAAACTTGCTAGTGACATTTTAATAAAGGCAACTGATTTTTCAGTTCAAACAATTTTCAGTGTTTATTTAGGATAATTTTAAAAACCTTTAAACAACTTAAAGTAGAAGAAAAATATTTTAAAATCAAAAAGGCTTAAAGATTTCTTAAAAAAACAGTCAACCAAAGGACCTTTCAAAACGTTTATTCCTATGGGGTATTTAAGAGTTTTTTTCATTTAATTCTTCTTTGAAACATTCTGTAATTGTCAGATTTCCTCGGACAAAAAACACACTGTGCACAGCCAACTCTTACATTTGAGGCAGCTTTCAAAGTGCTGTGGGCAGGTCAGAAGGACAACAAACCCCCAGATTCTGCAAAACAGGAAGGAACTGTAAAACATGGCAACAAAACAGTGACTCATGCGGATGGCAAGCCTTTGGGACGGTGTGATTCACACCCTTATCGTGCCTGCCTGCAGAACAGCGCCGCGCACCAGGGCGGGGGGCTCGGCCAGCCGAGCGCTTCAGCTGCAAACAGGACGCGGCTGCTGGCAGCAGCTACCAGGAACTCTCGGAGAAGAAAAGCTCCATAGGATGTGCAGTGCTTAGCCCTGTGAAACCTGCACCTCCACTCCCACCCTGCCTCCCTGGGGAGCCTTTCGGGCGCCTTGCAGAGACACCAGCCACAGATCAGTTCTGATCTCTCAGCGCCAGTGCTGTGAAGACCCCACGGGATCCTTTTCCTCTTTCTTGCCCAAAGGCTGCCTGTATAGCCCTTAACTATCTCACATCAACCAAAGTAAACTTGACAGATATTTGTTTAATCCCCCAGGACCATCAACCTTTCCCTTTCACATCTGCAGACAGCATTTCACATGGGTGAGCAAGAAAGCCAAGGGGCACGATCTAGATGGGAAAATCCAAACTTCTCCCATCATTGTGTGTACTTTCTGTTATCTCCAGAATAACTGAAGGGACTTTTTTTTGATTTTCACCTTTCTTATTTCAAGCTCCCTTTTCCACCCCGCAGAGACGCCACAATCATCTCTAAGTCTTCCCACATAGTCTCTCTTTCAGCAAAACAGGAGATCTGGGCTCCTTCCTGTTTCTCGGGTTTTTCAGGACAGACATCAGGACTCCACAGCAAAGACAATCACTGCCAAGCAGCAGTGGGGCGGGGGGGGGGGTAAGACAATTCCTGGAGCAGAGCATGTCTCCATAAGCTTTGCAGAGCTCAGTGCCAGGTGTGGAGTACATGCTGTTACCAGCAAGGGGCAGGGAAATCAGTGGTCTTTTACAGAACATGTTATCAAGTTCAGTGCTGATGAGGAAGTGTGTAGGTGTTGAGGGATAGCAAAATTTCCTCTTTTCACAGTTGACCAATCCCACCAGCCTCATGAGACACAGCTGCCCCATTGATTTCATATTTACCTCAGAGGACTTGGTACAATACTGCTCAATGCCAACATTTCTTCTTGAAAGTTCTTCTCATCAGACCCCAAAAGCTTTATCTGAAGGTTTTAAGTCCACAACATACCTAGGCAAGCAAAATCTGCATTGTTGTTGTGAATGGCAATATGATTTCTTGTGTTTTCCACTGCTTTCAGACTCTGTTCCTTCTTCTTCTTCTTTCAGTGCTCCTGTGTCCACAGAAATCTGTGAGAATGTGTCACATTAGTATTGTCACCTGCTGGAAGTAATTTCAAAAAATTACCCAAGTGGCACCTCCATGAACTATTACACTAGATACAAACAACAGGTCTAGAGACCCTCCCCTGCGTATCATTGCAAACTATTTGTCTTCTGATGCATGCTTTTTCAGCTCAAAGGAAAAAGTAATCCTGAAGCAAATAAATGAAGCTCACTGTCAGGGCATACACATCTCTACACATGCAAAGAATTACTAAAAATTAGCATTTGCTAAGTCACAAAAGAGCTGTCTTTCAAGTAATTGTCTTACAAGCATCTTCAGAGACTGTCTTCTTTGTTTCCTCTAAATGCTTTACATTAATTCAAATATTTGGATGTTGGCAATGAATGAAACTGCCCCAAACTTAAAGGTTTTTTTTAGAAAGACAAAATTACCGATTCAGATGAATTTTGGAACAATAGATTAGCTCAAGACTCAGACAACACTTGCACAACTGACTTTCCAAATCTTCTTCTGGTAGAACAAGAAAATAATGCAATACAAGATATTAAAATTAAATTAAGACAATATCCATAATAACAATATGTTTCCATCACTTTAAATTTGGCTGATCACCTGACTGCATGCATGTGTCTGAAGAACTTCCTAATTAATTACAAGTGTTTTTGAAATAATCATTGTCATGCAGCTTCCTTTTCCATGAATAGATGGGCTCATGGGCAATATGATCACTTCCAAGGAAATAGTCCATGCATTTCGGAGCATGGGTAGTTTCAGAAACATTACAGATTAATTTGAGGTCTGCTCTTGTCCCTCACTGTAAGACTCAGAGAATGACCTTAATAATTCAGGCACAGAGGAAATCAAGGACAATACCAAAACATATTCTGTTACTTCACATAGTTTATACTTAGAGATGGGTCTAGCTTCTTACTTTTTTTTTTAAATTTTACAAATACGCCTCAGAGCAATAGACATAGAAGTGTGCTGGATGTTTTGACAGCAAAACAAAACCAAAAGTTGGCAAAATTTATTAAAAAGCATTACCCCTGAGATGAAAGCAAACATCTGTCTTTCTTGGCAATTTGTGCTGAGACTTATTCTCATTACAGAAGTTTACTCAATTGTTAAGTAATTGTAATCACTGTGTGCCCTTTAGAAAATGCAGGTAAAAGAAACTCTTGGAGATTAATAGGTGCTTTGATTGGCACAAAACCAGCATCAGGATCTCTGGTAATCTGTATTAGATTCAATTCTGGACTGCAAGGTGTTTTATGTTATCTCACTTGCTCTTGTGATCAGACAAGGTGAGTATCTTCTAGGAATATTTTTAAACCTGACCATTTTCAGGAGGTAACATGGCAGCCTCTGAGTCAAACTGCGCTTTTTCCTTACAAAATCAAGATTTACTAGTAATTGAGGATGAATGGGCTCAGTAAGAAAGAACTCTTTTTTTTTGTAAAAAGCAAACATAAAGAATCCCACAGTCTGTGCACCAGGCTTTCCACATCCACTAGCCTTCTGATTAGACATAATTTCTCCCTCAGAATTTACACCTTGTATTTAAAGCTGCCTCACCTTCCTCTAACCAAGTTCCTTATCAGTCTCCATCACTGTTTTGAAAATATAGTGTCTCACCCCAGCATGGAGAAGGGCAGGAGATGGAGATGTGGTGGGAGTTGTTCATCTGGGTGTGGTTTCCAATGTCTGTGTGCCTGTTGTTGTACAGGGATGGGTGTGCTGCCTTGTGGCCAAGAGTCACTGACACTCCCCCTTAGCATCCAACTCACAGTGCACCCAAGATTTTTTAAATTGGGCTTTTTTGAATTTGTAAGGGTATCCTGCTTGAAACAAATTCCCAGATATTGCTCTTCTGTCTAAGAGCCTGGTGTAAGTGACAGTCATTATAATTAGCAGCTCAAATAACCACTTCCCTCACTAGCCATCCACTGAAAAGCATATTCATCAAACACCTGCCTGTTTCTAGCTGCTGAAACATATGCAGTGTTCTTCCCCCCACTGTGGATTCTCAGAAGGGTTGTTCATTGGTACTACTACACAAAGGGTGTGTCATCTCAAGTATTTGTGTTTGTGGGAAAAAAACGTATGTTGAGCTGAGTTCAACTCTCTGCTGCCAACTGGTGTTTTTGGGTGAAACTCAGAGTTAAATATAGACCTGGACAGATGCAAAGACAGTCAAGAACAAGTCAAGACATGACAGCAATACACAAAATTTCTGTGACGGGGACACTTGTGTGAACAGACAAGTACAGCAGGAAGGAAAGTCAAGAAAGCACTAGCTAGCTAGCTCTCACACTCAATAGAAAGCATAACACGCCCTATTCAAATTTAATTAATTCAGGCAAATGCATTGTTGCACTCAGTGTATCTCATGTGTGCAGTTTTTATTGCTTTAGGAAACAATATTGTTCATGCTTTTTTCCTCTTCCTATGTTTTGGATTTACAACCTATTTTGGATTTAAAGAGGGTCATGGGATTTTTCTTCCTGTTACTCACTATAATTAAATAGTGTTTATGTACTTCTGAGTTGAAAGCTCTCCAAATGATTTTTTTCTTTTCATTATCAATCATTAGTTCTTTTGTTGTTTTTGTTTCATGACTCAGTCCTTTCTTTTCAGACATCTTTTTGCTCCTTCCTAACTTGCATGATAGGCTAAACTTTCACACCAAAACCTTTGGCACTTGCTCTTCATAGTTTGTTTTGTTTTATCCTCCATGTACCAATGCCTTCACCTTGGCCCATAAGGTCAATTCTGTCAGCCTGTAGATTCTACCTATAAGCACCACTGACCTCTGACTTAGTCTCTGTTCCAGACAGAAATTTTTTTTTGTTTTTCACTTTCTGAAATGTCTGACATACTTCTCAACTGTTGTTAGTATCATTTCCCCCTTCCATGTTACTTATCATAGCTCTGGTTTATTCTGCTTTGAATGCATAAGCAATTGCTTCCTTTTTTCTCTTTTCGTGTAGTCCATTGACATCCATCCCCTCTCTGTTTTTGGGGCCTGGAGTCTTAATTTGAGTACTGTTAATAAAGAGTAAATACCTTTAGAATAGCTCAGATTACTTAACTCTCGAACTCAAGCCTGCATGCATTTTGCTTGGGTGTTTTTACACCCTATTAATTTTGACAAAGGCTCATGTGATAAAACTTGTAGATGACCTCAGCAGTAAAACGTTTTTGGTTAGATCATTCAGTCATTAAATATTTAGGTTTCCAGATTTGGACTATCTTTTTCATTCTTGTCTGTTAAAAACACAATGTAAGACTGGGGATCGTGATCCATGGATTCTTCTTACTTGTGTTGAATGACCAACAGGAAAACATTGTTTAGTTACTAGGAAAGGGAAAACATTTTAACTGAAGAGCACAAATTATTTGTCTCTTTGTGCCCATTCATGGAACTCTAAGTTCAACACATGGGAGAGGGGCTTCCTTGAGATTTCAGACAACAGGGCCCCAGTGAAAATTATGATGTCAGAACAGAATCTTCAGTCTTTCCTAAAAGACCACGCACCCATAGACAGAATCAAGAAAATTCTGATCTGGCAATAAAAAGCCTTCAGAGGTAAAAAACTCTTTGCATATCATTAAGAAAAATGTATACCAAAATTGTCTAAAAGCAAATGTTTTGTAAGTGAAATCACAGGATACACTAAAAATCCCCAATTATTCTCATTTTCCTTTTATTGCCTTTTTGTAGGATCATTCCTTTACAATTTTTGAGGGCTTAGCAGATCTTTTGAATGTATTGAATTTCCTCTTTCTTCCTGACTCTTTTTCCACTGAAACCTCTGGATACTTGTCTCTCAATAATGATACAAACGGATGCAGCCACCCACGGCCTTGTGGTCAGTCCTTCAGAGTCATTCTTTTCTTTCATAAAAGCCTACATGTTATGACCCCTTTCCAATCCCAATTTCTAGTTGACTGCAATGCCTGATTAGAGGGGCAGTGCTAATATCAGCCAAGGAGAAATCATGAACACGCAAGCAGGAGAAAATCTGCAGTTGATACTAAAACCGAGAAGTTGCAATGTTAATAGCTGAAGTGCTAATAGGAGAAAAAATGTTTTGCCTACAGATTTTATGACAGCAAATTTTGGTCTTGTTTGGCATTACACATCTCAGCTTCACATTGCTCAAAAGTCTGTTTATGTTGTGTCACCTACCAGTGGAAGATTTCATTAGTTCATCCAGTGAATGAAAATACAGTCTATTAATTAATTATTTAAAATGTACTCAATCCCACCAACACACATGGGAGCAGCAATCTAAGCTTCTAATATCTTCGAAAGAGAGGCCCCTCCACTTGAAACTAATTAATGAAGCTTGATAAATGAAGCATGATAAATGAAGCATGGTCACTAATTACATGCTGATGAATTTTGTACTTCATTAATTGAAGACCATAAGGAGCTAGAAGTGGCTGGGGGAAATGCACAGAGGCTGTGTTCCCAAACCCAATAGCCTTTAATCAAGGCTGAGTATGGGCAGGCGGTGGTAACGCATGCTGATGTGAAACCACTGTGCTGCATAAATGCTGCTGCCAGCACTGGGTGAGACCTCAAGAAGCAGAAGTGAGAGTGCCATGTACTGTTTGCTGCCTCAGCTGGCCACCAGTCACTCTTTACCTCAACGTGATCCTGACCTAGGCTTGTGCCACCACAGCAGCAGAATGCACATTCTCCCCACCAGATGTTTCTCTTGGAAATTCCCAAATCTCTGCAAAAGAGAGGTCTCAGTTGCAGAGATTGAAGCTGAAAGACTTGGGTATATAGGCAAAACAAGAATATTGACTCAGGAAGTTTCTAACTGTACAATGTTCACCTCAAATACTTAAAGATGCGAAGTTCCCCAGACCAGATGGTGCATCCTCCTTTTGAACAAACAGGCTCTGCTTCAGCCCCTTGAGCTTCTGCCAAGTGAAACACAGCAGAAGAAGGATGCAAATGTCCTGCATTTCCCAGTTCACCACGGTCTGAACAAACAGGGTGCTTTGTGAGACATTCATACCTTTTATGATTCAGAATATGTACAAAGACAGCTATTGCGGAAATTCCCCTATTTCTTGCCAGGAATAACTGTGATCATACCACAGGCATTGCAAATCTAGAGGATGAAATGTGTGCTCAGGTAATGTGGAAAATCATTGCCCTCTTACCCAAAGGCAGTATGACAGCTGGTGCAGGAAAGGGTCACGGCTGTGCGTGAGGGCTTGGTGTCTTGGCAGAAGCAGCAGCAGTAGGTATCTCTGCAGCATCCTCAAAAGGCTGTTTGTTCTAGAGAAAACGACTTGGCTGGAGGGAGGATAGTGCTCTCAGTGTTGAGAAAGGTGAGGAACAGCTGATGTGTGGTTGATGGGAAGTCATAAAAGCAAGTGGGAGTGTATTTGAACAGGCACTTGCTTACAAAGGTACAGGTGAAAGAGAGCTGGCAGGAATTCAGGTTGTGCATGGTTGAGGCATAACCCCTGAGTGCAGAGTGATTATATTTTTTGTGTTACAAAACCATGTAGCAGTCATGGTTGGCATTAACTTACCACTGCTCTGGGTGTTGCTACATATTGTCTGTATACTACCAAAGGAGATGATAGTACCGTTAATATATTCTTGTTGGATGAGAAGTAGCTGATCAAACACTTGCAAAAACCAAAGTAAACACAAGATGTGTTTATTCAAATAGACTGCATAGTTTAACATGTGTGCCATTGCTAACATCGGTAAGTTTCTATTTGAAACACTCAGAGGAGGAATTTCCTTTTTCTGTGTGAGAGTACCAAAGCCAAGATAAAGGTCTGCAGATGCATCATGAATTCAGATATACATGGCTTGCATCAAAATTTTATGTATAATCTATTCCAGCAGAATGTCTGTAGATGTCTAGGACATTTCAATGTATTGTAAATAGTGTAATTTTAATGTTAATTATTCTTTGCATGTAAATAATTAATAAAGTCTTAAATTTACACAATCAGTTTTCTGTGTATCTTATTGCATGCTATGTAGTGTACTAGTGCTGAAATCAGAGAAGGCAACTGAGGTGGAATAGATACATATCATTCTATTTATAAATTCTTTTCCACATGCCATGTGGCAAATTTAATGCCATGATTTGGTTAAGTTTTCTGAAATATCCTACTTCTTCATCTCCTTCCTCAGTGTTAATATGCCACTAGAATTCTGTGTGAATGGCTGTGTCCTTAACATCTGTTATTTTACTTTGATTTTATAGAAAGAAAGAGAATAGCCACCTTAAAGACTGTGGTTGTACAGGTCCACAGAACATCCATGTCTACAGGTCATCAATTTTGTACCATTTCTCAGACCTGAAACACCTGATGTGATAAAGATTCAACATACTTCAAAAGCTAAGATGGGGTGTCCTGCTATGCAAGAATGACTACCACTTTTGTTTTGAATCTTTCTAATTTGTTCCTCATACCTTTAAAAATTATCTTTTCTCTTTGGCACTCTGAAATCCAATGATATGTTTCTAGTAAAAAACCTTGAAATTCCAGCTTATTCACATATGTTGCAACTTAGCTTCTTGATAATTTCAAATCACTTGAACAATTAATTCCTCCAAGTATTACAGATTAACTCCAACTTTCAGAAAGGGAACTCTTACTTCTAAGAGGATTTCTTGATTTATTTTTTTTCAAAGTTAAAAGATACACCTATAAATAATGGGGTGCTCATTTTGCAATGTGTTATCTTCTGCTTCCCCGCTGGCAGGCAGGGGTTTAACCACAGTTACTCATCCTGTGACTCTCCCCACTCTGGCTGGGAAACAAACATGCTCCAACCTGCCTTCCAACAGACCAATTATCGACCTAAGCCAGCGTGGGAATATCACACCTCCTCCAGGAGCAGCCTCCCTTTCCCATGCACTCTACACACAATCCAAGTCCTACCCTAGCACAGAGAAAGTCTTAGCTCTGGAGGGGCCACTGCATTCCACAGCCTCATTGTGCTTCAGGAGGTGACAGCTGGGATTTCTGCCAGTCAGAGAGTGCTGCCGCTGCTCTTGGAGAAACCATAATGACACCAAAGGTGCACCTTGCTCCCATGGCCAGCGTAAGTGGCTTAAAATTCCCTGGTCATTTGGAAAGAGTTGGCCTTTCCAAGAATGAATTGTCACGGTTCTCCTGACCAGCTTTTAATTCACGTAAAACAGGGCAAATATCCAGAAGAAAAGGATTGAGGTCATGGAATAAACTCAGGATCTGCAAGATGTTTTTAGTCCCTTTTCCAGTTGCTCACTCTTACTCTGTGTTTGTATCTTTTTGTGCCCTTACCAGGTAAATACCTCCTTTTTAAACTGGAAATCTCAAGAGAGAAATAGTTCCTGCCTCCAAGTCAAGTTTTCAACATGGAAAACTAATTAGGACAAATGCTCCTAAAAGTAAGAAAAGCATTAAAAAATCTATATGTCATAATGAATTTTGGTTTAATGTTGACCATAGACTTACTCTCAATAATAATCAATTTATTATTATGACATATATCATCAAATGATTGACCATAGACTTAATTCTAAATTATCTTTGAATTAAAATACTTTTGTAAATCAAAGGTAAAAATTTTTTAATTGTCAACTAAAAAGAAAATTAAATAGTAATGACAGGAAAAATTTTCATATAAGTAATTTTTTCATATGGAAAGTTTTGATTACAATATAACTTTTTTCAAAGGATTATTCTCCTCAAAAACCATCAATTTACCAATCAAATTAGACTTGAGGAAGGGCATAGTGTAGACTTTCACATTTCACATTTCACACTTCTCATAGTTTGAGACGCCTTCTGACACAAATCTTTACTCTTGATGAAGAACTGGAACTTTTTCTTTATAGCGACTCAAAATAACATCCTCTGCTGTGGTCAAATAGGAGAACACTATCAACCATTTTGTTCTCAATATTGGTGTCTCTTACTTGACAGTATTATAAAATTCCCTTAGTGAAGGAGGCGTGAGGAGAGAGATAGAAATGCTAGCTGTGGAAGTTCTCAGGATGAAAGTCTGAAGAATTTCTGTGGGGTTTTGTTGTGGGAAAATACATCAGAGCAGCACACTGTCAGCGGAATATATATATAGACCTGTATTCCAGGACATGTCTGTCTTTAGCATTGTTTTATATAAAACCAGGGATATACCCTTTAAAACTCTTATCTTCTTGTTTCTTAGTTATAGTTATACATTCCTCTGTCACTGAGGACATATCACACAATTCACAATGAATCAGATGGAGAAAGATTAGGTAAATATTTCTATTTTTTACAATAGCCTTGAATTGTACTGAACTTTATGACAGATTAAATAATAAGAGGTACTCACCTTCGTCCTTTAACTCATTAAATTAGAGACTACTTGTAAACCTACAACCAGTGTTTCCTGGAGAAACTTCTTTTACCTCTACAGATCATCATGGATGCCAAGAACCACGACTTAGTGCTGTGCTTCCAGCAGCACTTGTGCCTGGCACAAATGCACACTCTGGGCAGGCAGCAGGGAGCTGTCTGGGGCTGGCTTTCTCAACCCCACTGCTGAGGACAAGCCAGAGCACTTGGGGATAAATCTGCTGGAGCAGGGTACACAAGGGAGTTTCAGCGAGAGAAGGGAAATTCCCAGTGTCAGGTCATCTGGCACTGGTGGTTGGCCCTGTCCCAGGGCATTGCTGCCCTGTGGGCTGTTTGCTCACACCACAAGCAGGCTGCTGGGAGCAGGCAGCTCACAGTGAGCAGGCAGGCTGGGGACAGCTGCTGCTACACAGCACACAGGGGCTCAGAGGGTGTATGGAGTCAGCTGGCCACCTAATATAGGATGATGACATGTTAGGGTTTTTTACAGAAGCCAGAGAACTTTTCTACTTTTGTCATGTGCCACGAAGTGGTAGAGGGCAAGGACATTGAGTACTTTTTTGTTTATTTTGAAGGTGGGTATTAAGTTTACAGCTGAGAGACAAACAGCTTAGCTTCTGTGTCCCCTTAGTTCTTGGGCTTATGAATTTGAATAAGTAGGAGAGAAGAGAGGAAATCTAGGAATCATTGTTCCCTTCAGGTCTTTGATTTATAAAACTTCAATTCCTGGTCTTCAAAGAGAGAATTGGTCAGGTCAAGCAGAGGCACACTACCATCCACCCACACAGACTTCTTTTGGTAGTTTTGTTTGGGGTTTTTTGGGGTTTTTTTGCATGCAGAGCAGCAACTGTGCTTATAACGAGATGAAAGAAAGGAGCAAAACAAATGTGCTGAGTAAAAGTTTACAAGAAAGTGTCAAATGACTTCTAAAGATTCAAATCCCAAAAATTCACTCCCTTTTCACTGAGATTCAACAATTCACGTGAGTTACGGTAGCTCTTCTTTTACCATGAAAATGAAGCAGTACAATCAGCACTCCATAATACACATTAAGAGTCCTCTGCTTGATAACTATAGAAGCCCTGAAACTCCTGATAAACAAGTATCTGTTTTCAATGAGTCTCGAGTTCAGACCCACTAGGAAGTAAAGTTTCCTCTGACACAGGATGAAATAAGGAAATCATCAGTTACCTTAGCAACCCTTCAAAAAAAAGCACAGGCACCTATCCAAAGGGCAACCAATCTAATTATAAATTATTGTAAAGGTCACATGAACGACAGTAGCAAGAGGAAGCCATGATTCACTATTTTAGTCTATGGGAAACAGTATTGCCATTGTGCTCCTGCACAGCCTGTTCTACTGCTGTGCTCTACAGACCATCTGCCAAGGGCTCCTACTTAACTCACAGGGCTGACCAAAATACATCTAGTGAAAAATCTGGCTTAGGCTCACTGGCAGCGCAACTCTTTACCTCTCCTGGCTGGCAAAGTTCTCACACCAGGGAGACTGCAGCTCAAAGCAGGCACTTTCTTGTTCAATCCTGTGTGCTGCTTGTGGCATGAAATTTTCAAGAGCATTCAGGCATTGTTCAGCACTGCCTGCCTGCAAAATCACCATCTGCCTTTTAAACATCCACACAGGAGATGGGCAGTGATATGTGTTAATACCATAGCTATTTAATAGCACTTAGCTTACAGGGTGGTCCTAGCTAGCACTTTGTGACAGGTTGGGTGTGTCAAACCAAGGAAGGTGTCCTGCCCACCAGCACTTTTCTGAAAACACCACACACTCCCCCTGAGCAATTTTCCCCTCAATATACCCCAAAGGCAGTGTGTGCACTTTGGAAGTTGTGTGTCCTGGAGGAGAAGAGGTCTCACCACAAACTTCAGCTTTTATCTTTGCTACACATTTTACCAGGAAGACCAAGGCTTCACAAATGCCAGGGTCTGAGTGGCAGAGAGCAGACATGGTGAAACACTGGGGTTAATGGCAAAGGGTGAGAATGCCAGGTTTCATGGATAATTCTCTGGCACAAAAAGTGATCTGTACTCTTTGACAGGAACACAGTTTAAAAAAGGTGAATCAGAACTTCAGTTTCATTGTTTTTAAGCATTATCCTCGCTTAAGAGGAAGAAACACAGGAACTTACAGGTTGCATCTTTCTTAAACTGCTTCCTGTACTCATAAATTAATGCAAAAAAAATTCCTTCCCTTGCCAGGCTGTTTAAAACAGCAAAAAGCCACTGCAAAATGAGCTGGACATCTTCACTCAGTTTTTCAGCCTGATATTCCTAGAAACTCATGAACAAAAACCATGACCCTAATAGAGGGTTTGTGGACTTAAATGATGGCTTAGGTTTTATTTATAATACCATGACCTTCTGTTTTTCTGGGATGGCATGGATTCTGTCAACCACCCTTAATTTCCAAGGTGCTGAGAGAGCCTGACATTTCCTAAATCAAAGAGCTGTGCCCATCCCTCAGCCTTGGGATCTCCACAGGGACCTCCATACCGCTGAGCAGGAGAAACATCCCAGCCACATCCTAGTGGGATTCAGAATGTACTCACCAGCCTCCACACACCCTGCTATTCTCTAGAAGGAAATCCCAGAGGCTATGAGAGACAATGTGTTTCCCATGTTTAAATGCCTCCAGCTGTGTGCTGGCTATGAGTTTCCTATTTTGAGTGTCATTTGAAACCTGCCCTTGAATTGTTTTTGGCATATATACCACAGGTTGCCAGACTTACTTCAGGAGATTCTGTTTGGGCTCAAGCTGGGAAAAAATTTTATGGGAAATCCCTGGAATCCCACCAGGTCTTCTGTATTGCATCAGTACAGCCATGTGTGGTGTTTGGTAAGAAGCCGTGGGAACGTAGGTCAAGATGGAGAAGCTGAGAGGATGCCATTCCATTTTCTTCCCCTGGAAGTGAAATGTTTTCACCTGAGCAAAATAAAGACTTGTGTAATAAGGTAAAGTTTTGTGCTTTACAAAGCACAATTTAGTAGAATTTTGCATTAGTGTTCACAAGTGCTCGTGTGCAAGACAAGTGCAAGACATCATCCCTTAAAATGCACTTCAGAGAAATGAAAGTAAATAAGACAAAAAGGTAGTATGTTCCTCTGCCTCCAGAAAAAAGAAGACGGGAGTGTTGGTAAGAGCCTAAAAATGAAACCTGGCTTGTGAAGGATCTGGTTAGTTTCAGTGGCTTGTGGACTATTTCTTTCATTCACCTCCCATTGCTACAAGGCAATTTTGACACCCCCTCCCAAGTTTGCATTTCTGTAACACCCCAAAGAGCTGGGAAGACAATTCTCCAAAAGCAGCCTCCCAAATGTCACTGAAAAAGAGAGCAACAAACTCCTCGTGCAGCACAGGCAAGGATCCCCCTGCCATTACTCCTGATCTTATTAAGTCATTAAAGGAAACTCTGGACTTCTCAGGCACCATGTGAATAAAGAGTTGCAAATAATTTCTGTGAGCAGAGTATCAGCCTTGCTTCACCGAGATATTTATTATGCAACATAAAAAATGGGAAACGGAGGTATGGGGGAGTTACAAGGTCACACAGGAAACGTGCAACCCAGCTGGAATTAAAAACACGGGTCTCCTGACTTCTGTGACCAACAAACCCTTTCCTTTCTGCAACAACAAAGGCAAATGTTTTTTGTTTCTCTGACAGCACAAGAGCATTTTATGTGCAGAAACTTAAATGCTTTATCATTGTTATCATCATCACTATTCTGTTCTTTTAAGAAAGCTGTTCAAAAATGGAAAGTGGTCAAAAATGGAAAATTTTGGTTCCAGATAATTTTCTCTCTGCCTTAATCATATAAGTTGTTGCAGGTATTTTTCAGTATTTCTCAGTTGTACTTCAAACAGCCAGATCTCTACTCCTTTCAATTTATTTTAATCCAGTGCTGTAGTCTCTGTGTTAGTAGTAATTTAACTGAAGGCCAGCAGGAGGAGAAACAGACCAATGTGAGATCCTCCACACATGAAATACAGATAAAATGGTTTTATCTGTAATACAGATAAAATGTTTTATGTGGAAAGATGGTGTTAATGGGAGCTTGAGGCAGAATCAGCCCTGCTGGCAGTTTTGTGTCAGGGTGCTGTTTGAGCTTCAGTGGCCTGCTGGTGTGTCCAGCGCTCCTTCAAAGCACAGCATGACCTGGTCTGCTCTCTGTGGCCATCAGACCTGTTAGGCTGCACACACATCCTCCACCTGGCCCCTCTGGGTTTGCAAAGTGCACGTCAGGGAGCAAACTTGTATAGAAGAGCCATCACACCTAGTCGCACAAGTTTCATCTTGCTCTTCTTTAAACCTACTTGTAGGTGCTGCCATGCCTTGGGTAGCATGCCATAACTCCTGATCCCCCTCTGCCCAAGTAGGTTGAGAAAAAAGGACCTGGGGGAGGAAAGCTGCAGGAAACTGTGCACATTTTCAAGTGCACAGGAGTTCCTTAGGAGCTGAAAGACATGAGACTTTGGCTGAGATTGGCGCCCTTGGTTTTGCGTAGGTCGCTGTGATGCAACAGTCGGCGCCAGTGGTTGTACAATGTAGCAGATACAGCAAATTCCTTTAAAAGGGTGCGGTCCATTGGGATGGAGGTTGCTTGTCTGTCTTGTCAGGCCTGCAGCATCTAGGGCCTGGGAAAACCCTGCAGAGGCACAGAGAGCCCTCACCTCTTCCAGCATCTGCCAAGCATGGTTGGGTGGGGAAAACGTGACTGTGAGGTGAGGGTGAGAGACCCCACAGAGAGGGAGATGGCAGTGGGTCAACAGTACCACAGCTCTCATCCAAGATCCTTCCAAAATCTCAAATGTGCATGATGCAGGGCATTCTTTAACAGAACAGGACCTTTTTCATCTGTGACAGCAATGTTCTGTCAGCATGGACTCTAAAATAGGTGTTTCTTATAGGGTTAACAGTTTCCTTCAACATAGGGTTGGAGGGTTTTTTTTCAGTTTTGTTTCACACTAGATTAGCTTTCTGTGGCAATAAAAAAAATTAATAGGACAAGGAGATGTATCACAGTAAAATCAGGCTGGAGAGTCCAGCACAGGCCGTAGAAATACACCTTGAAACTGACATATAAAATCAAAGTAAGAATATGCACTGGGATGAAAAGTCAGGTATTCACATGTGAACCTAGCAGATAAAACATTTATTTTGATATAATAAAGAAGATGGGATGCTAAGATGTGGGAGTAAATCTGTACATTGGTGTTCCCAATGCCTTGTCTGACCCACAGACATTCTCTTCAAACAAGAGTATTTGCTGCAGAAGAGTATTTCTACTAAAATAATACTGAGAGTGATGTAACTTTCACACTATGCAGTAATACACAGCATTATGCCAATAAATGACTTCTAAATACAAGAATAATGGAGCAGTGTCATGTGAAAGGAAATGAGAAAAAGCATACGCCCTGATCCACATCCTAAGGCTTTTCAGAAAGACAGACTTAGACTTGCAGGTTTACCAGTATGCTTCTCACATCTCAGGCTCCGGTTCAGTGCGCAGCGCTGCTGCTGAGCCACTGCTGGGTATATGACAAAGTGCCAGTCCTTAAACTACAGTCCCTTTGATATAAGACCCTAGAAGTCTCAACTCCTGCTGTATCACATGTAATCATAGCAGAAAATATGGCCTGCAGCCATTATGACTCAAAAACAAGAACAAAATTATAAACTAGTGTAACTTTTAATATACACCACTGGTCACAGCTGTTACACAGGCAGATGTAATTTCAGGTTTATCTTCAGGAGACAGTCAACCATCCTTTCCTTTTGCCATGAGAAGGGAGAAAGCACAGCTGATCCCTGCTTCACTGTCAGTGACACCTGGGTTGACAGAGCCACAGAAGATTTCTGCTCTCTGTGGACTACTGGAATGACAACTTTTGACTTACTTTTCCTTTGTGCTACTCTCAGCATCATAACCACTTAAAATTTTTTCCTTCCCTTTGCAAGGAAAGCTGGGATAATGCCAGTCCTTCTTAGCCATGGGCATTTTCCCAAAGCCTATTCCCTTATCCAGTCCTCTCTGCTCCCCCTTGAGTCTAAGGAAAGCAGAATGAAGCTTCCTGAGCCTCAGTTGTATTACTTTGCTACCTTAGATGTCTAAAAGAGAGTGGTGCAGTCTTCTTATGAAGATGAATTTCAGACAATCTCTAAACATTGATAAGGAAATTCTTCACTGTTCCTTCTTATGTAGCTGGATTATATTCAGTGTGTGGTTTGAAACCCTTATCGGAGAAATGTTGATGGAACTTAGCACAAATTATTGTTTTCTTCTTACAAAGTCAGTTTGGCATTTTCCATTTGTCTAGGCAGGTGAATCTGCTTTTCTTGACATGTATAATTTATGTTAAAAGCAAAAGTCCAACATCATTATAAGCAGATAAAATATGTGCCTTCATTTTTCTACCTGGCTGCATTGTAAAAGGGCTCTTTGATTCTCTGGATGTCTGTGAGGCACAGACCCTAGGGCAACACTGCTGTCAGGTGAAGAGAAAACCACCCTTCTAGCAAAAGGCATTGTTCCAACAGCAAAGTTCATTTCTGTGCCTGGAAGTTTAATCAAATTCATTTGTCTTGATATATTTAAAACAGTTCTGTCAAAACATTTGTATTCTTGTCAACAAATGTGTTCTTATCAGTTAGAACTTACACCAAAGAATTTGTTTTCCTCCAAATTTGCTTTGCAAAGAAGTTGAGTTGTTTTAGCTAAAGTAATTCACCATTAAAAAGTAATCTTAGGATAATTTTGATTGGAAGATTTTATAGGCAATCTGCTCCAACTCCCACTTTGAAACAGCTCCTGTTAGATCAGGTTGTGCCAGGACTTTGTTAATTTAATATCTGAATATCTCCAAGAACTACCCTGAACTTTGTTCCAAAGTTGTTAACATCACCATGTTGCAGAAGTCTTTCCTCATACCTAATGGGGTTTTCCCACATTCCAGTGTGTGCCTGTTGACTCTAAACCAGTTGCTGTGCATCCCTGAGCAGAGTTTGTACCTTCCCACCAGGCAGTAACCATAGTCTGGTCTCCCCTCTCCCTCCTCTTCACAAGGCTGAATGAGCTCACTGAACTCCACTTCCTACATATACCCTGTGTTCCAGCCACCACAGGGGACCTTCCACTGGACTCCCTCCTGTATGTCAGCATTTGTTCTCTGCTGTGAGCCCAGGACAGCGCACCAGGAGTGGTCTTACCACTGCTGACAACCTGTGGAGGATCCCTTCCCCTTGCTGCTGCAATGTTTTCCTGCACGGGTGCACTTCTGCCTCCGGGACAACTTGCATCCTGCCAGCATCCCTGGGAATTTTCTGCAGAGCTGTTGCCAGCTGGCTGGCACCAGCCTGTCCTAATGCAGGGCTTTGTCCATTCCGGAGGACCACGTTTACACTGGTGTTTGTTCAACAAACCTGTTCTGCTTGAACAACAGCCCAATCTTTCAACACATTTTGGCACAAACCCACATTTGAGGTCACCTGCAAACACATCAAGAGTGCTGCCGTCCAACCCATCATCCAGGTCATTGATGAAGGCAATGAATTTTACTGGTCTCACTGCTAGTCTTTGAAAAATGCTACTTCCTGCTGGGCCTCATGCTGCCATCACCACCTTTTGAACCTGGCAGTCCAACCAGTTTTCTGTGCATTTTATGGTGTACGTGCCCTGTATCTCACTGATTTGGCTACAAGGAGTCTATGGAAGACCGTGCCAAAGGCCTTACTTAAATGTAGAATTTCCTTCCCTTACATCACTGTAGAAAGCAGGCAAGTTGGCTGAGCACCATTTGTCCCTGGTACATCTGTCTGACTGGACTATTCCCAATCACCTTCTTGTCCTTTCCATGGCTGGAAGTGGCTTCCAGGAGGAATTTTTCTATCACATTTCAAGAAACTGAGTGTGGCTGACCAGCATGTGGATCCCTGCATCCTGTCTTGCCTGTCTTGAAAATCCACTTAACACTTGTCTTTCTTGTGTTCATCAGAAATCTAAGTAATCTAAGAGGAAATTGATGAAGTTGGTAGAGATGGAGGTGGTGGAGAACACACTTGTAATGACACTGGCTAGCTTATTCCATCCTTGGGTGCATCCCAGCTGGTCACATGGACCTGTGTGATTTCAATTGCTTCATGCTTCATTCACATGGGTTGGGCTAATGCACTCAGGGCCTTCCTGGCCTGACAACAAAATTTTCAGGTGAAAAGTGAGCCTAATCCTCATGGGGGGATTAACCAGGATGGATGATTCATTCTGAAATAGTTATTGTTTGGCCGAGTAGCTGATTAACAAGTTCCTCTAATTGGAGCTTAATTTCTGAGTAGGTTAAGCACCCATGTAGAAGTGACACCTCTTTTTTTTTCTTTTGGAGATTGTTCAAACATGAGATTTACAGGAATTTAATTAATGTAAGGCCTATTGGAATCAATATGTTTGTAGCAATATGATCTGTGTATGCACTATTGAGTTTATCACTTCTTTTAGCAAATTCCTGTGAAAGAAATTAGCTTTGTGAGCTTGGCTTGTGAAATCCTTTTTTCTTTGCTTTAATAAGTCTGTAAGAAGGCATCTTACCTAGCCTAGAAATGATAATTGCATTCTCCATAATGGGATGCAATCCTTTTCTGTTGGGATGTCTTCGATTTTAGAGCCCTGAAATTTGAAAGAATAGCAGTGGCAAAATCTTAATGTATTGGCACATGTAGTTCCCAAATACTTGTGCTGGGAGCAAATGAGTCCTACAAGGACACATGCCTACATGCAAAGTACAACAGATCAATTAAAAGGCATATGAGTCACATCTAAATAATTGTCTGTCCTTTACAGGTTGAACACTAAAAATTGATGTGGTTTTCTACCTTCTATAATGTTATCAAGATGAGCTTTTAAATGTTTTGTTTTTTTTTTTTAGCTTATGATGTGCTGTGGAGAGGATTGGTGTCTTGCTATCCCAGGCAAAAAACCAGAAAAAATAATTTTTCTCATTGCAAATGCTTCATAGATTCCTGGAATTTCTCCCCTTCTTATCACAATGTTTTATATGGCAATTGTAAAGTATGAAAAGAATGCTTATAAAGCCATTGTTTGTCAATCAGGCAGCCAATGGAGCTTAATAAACTTCTTTAAACCATACCCTAAATTCTAAATGTAGAATACTAACAAATAAACATTGCTGCTGACTTACAATCAGTTTTGTTAACTGATCAAATACTGCCAGTAATTTTGAGCTAAAGGGGAATAATTTCAATGGATCAACATTAAAAAAAATTTATAATAGAATTCTCATTCAGAAAAGAGGACAGTTTTTGGTCATAAAGCTAGCTTGATGTAAGATGCAGCTGAGTTCTATTGAGATATGGGTACATTTCTGTTGTCATGTTGCTGAAGACCAATGCCATTTTGTTTGTTTATCTTCAGACTAGCCATCAAAACAAGGATATAATATGATCTCCAAGCTGGTCTCCCATCTCTTGGATGTAGGAAATAAGAGGTGCTGAAGCTTACAAGACTATCTGAAGCAAAGTGCAAAACTGAATCATATTGTTGTAATTCCTGGAATACTGCTTTAAACAATCTTTCTCAGTATAAGGCAGAGGGGATACACTGCAGGAAGGAGGCTAACTTTAAAATGAATGTGAACACTGAACATCTATTACAAAGCAAGACTCAATCTATGTTTTAAAACACCTTCCTGTACATAAACCTATCTGAATGTAACCATTTTCTCACAGATCAGAGACAAATCATTGGTAAACTCAGTGCAGAGCCAATATCCAAAAATTCATGAACTATTGACTCACTCTGCCCTATCTCCCTCCTTGGTCTTTATCAAACAGATTTATTATCCTACCCAAAGCTCATTTAAGTCAAGATTAAATCTGAATTATTGTCCTGTACACTTAAGTATAAAGCCTGTGGTAGGACTTGGATCATCCTTGTGGGTGCCTTCCAAATCAAATTATTCTGTGATCTCCAGAAAACACAGTTGTTTTCACTCAGGCATCCTGCAGATCAAACCTACATACAGCTTCCCTATCTCCTCTGAGAGCAGGCAAAATCCAGTTTTGCAGAGCAAGGGTAGGTGTTTAACAGCCACCTTCAATATGTCACTCTTGAAATCAGTCATGAGCTCCCTCTGATAAGGGTGGGCTAGAATGGCACCATAGGAAAAATTTCCTAAATTTTCAGGACATAAATTTACATTTCCTTCTTGTTCTCAGCTGTTTACTGTCTTCAGAGGTGTATACTTTTTGCAAAACAAACTTTTAGACAGCTTGGTTCATAGCTGCAGTCCTGGAGTTGGACATGTTTCTGCGTATGGGTGAAAGAATCTACCTTGACTCATCCATCTCCTCATTCAGCTTTACAGGAATTAACCTTAAAAATATTTTGCTTCCTATGAGACAAGTTTAGTCTGTAAAGTAATTGCCAAACAGTAAGTATTGGGGTCCATAGTAGATCCTTTTCTAAACAGAAAGTTTAGACATGAAGAACTTCAGGCTCTGAGTAAAATGTTAAGGAATTAAATCTTCCTATCTCACTTTTATACATGCTGCACTTAATGTGGAATTATGTAATTGTATCATGTCTTCTACGCTAACAAAGTGTAACGAAATATTTACATAGTTTTAATAATGGAACTTAGCAAGAATGTGTAAGAATTCAGAAGACCTGAGACGTTAATGATTTTTAAAGGAGGCATACAGAAAATTGTGGGTTACATCATAAAATAGGATGAAAACAAAATTTTTTTTCAAATTTTCAAAGCTGGTCTTAAATGAGAAGACACTTTCATGAACGAGAACTGGGGGAATAAGGAGACGATGGAAGGGAGGAAGAGATGAGCTGAGATCCTTCAAAACAAGGCTGCTAAATACTGTATTACAAAGAGAAGGATATATATGTTATTCTGTGCTACATTCTTTCTTTTGGGATGTCAGTCCTACAGAAAACTTAAATCTCAATTAGATTCTAAGGCAGTGGGATGCACTCACCAGTGCTGCCATGACACTGATTAAGAATATCAATGCTACTGCAACACTTTTGCTAGACTTGGAGTTATTGCTATGGTGGGAAAAAGTATTTTTTCTTTTAAAACTTTAACTGATGACTCTGCAGCCTTTATAATACTGCATTCAGGAAATAAAAGAGAAGAAACTTATTTAAAATTAAGTACTGCCAAAATGGCTAATTAATCTTGACAAAATTCTCTCATAGCTTTGCTACAGTACTCAGGTTTTTGTGAGATTCTAATTCTCTGCTCTGAGTCACCTTACAGTTTTCTTGGGCTATGGAATAATTATGTTATTATATATTAATCTCAATGCTTAAAAAGATGTCTCCTTCTCAAGAATTTTCATAACAGGCTTGGCTATTGAAATTTCTGATACTCATGTGTTTCTATCCTGCTTCCGCACATAAGGTATATTTTAACTAGAATAACAGGTGTTATGAGAATAACTTTTTTACACATTAAAGGCCAGTACATGCTGTCTTCCTGAAGGTAGTCATCACACAGTCTAAAAGGGAGGACAAAGAAGCCTTTGCCTCTGCAGCAGCCCCTGAATTGTCAATATGGAACATGCAGGAAAGCATTGCCTTCTCTTTCATACGTCACTAGGCTACTGTCTTGCAGGCAGAGAATAGCAGTGCCCTCCCTCCTCATGTCCACACACACGCATATTTTGACCTCATCTTGTTCAGTTTTCAGCTGTCTACCCCCTCTGTTATTTTGTTATTTAAGATGCTAATCCTTAGCATCTTAATGTATTTCCGCAGATCCTCCTTGACTGTGGGAAAGGCTTGTTCTTCTATCTGTCCACATGAAGAAAATCTAGTTTAATCTTTTATTCCGTCTGATTCCTGGAGAAAGGTGAAAAAACCATAGCCACTTAAGTGACATTATCTCTGTCAAACATCCTGATTTCACTATTGAGTGTTAAAGCACAAGGTATTTTATACAGCAGAAGTGCACACACCAATCTTCAGAGGACCAGCAAGAGAAATTCGGGCTTCATTACTGACAAATATATAAGTAGTGTCCTGTCTGAGGTTAGGGAGAGAGTGTAACTGAGGAAGAAGTGCAGTCCCAAGCTGCACATTGCTGCCCCACGCTCTTACCAGCTGCAGCCAGCTTCAGGTGTTGAGGTTAAGCAGCTCTCATGCTGGTAAGAGCTCCACTCTCATTGCTCCTTGTGGAGTCAGCTGTCAAATAGCTCACCTTTGGAGAAGGTAATCATTGGACACTCAGTCTCAGAGCCTCTGTGCTTATTAGGAAGGAAAACAGCTTCACACAGTGAAGTAACATTCGGACATAGTTCTGTCCTGAGGGGCTTCCGGAGAGTCACAGCCTTGGCTCTTCCTGCTGCCAGCCATGTATGAGACACCAATGGAACCTGTGGCTCTGATCAAGGGAGGCTGCGGGACAGACATTTCTTTGCTGCAAGTGGATGAGGAAGTGGCTCTGAACAGCTGAGCTGCGTTGCTCTTCCTGACGTTGGTGATACATTCTCTGCTATTTCACACATTATATACGGTAGAAAATTAAATATATACTGGCATTTATTACTGTAATCTACCAGACTGTTCATGACAGTAAATTGCTACTTCGCTGAGTAGAACTTACCTGTTTATACCAGGGCTCTCATTTGATCAGCTAGGCTGGTATCTGGTTTCTAGCCTAATGGCCAACTTTTTGATTGTCAATTAAAAGTCATTTACTAAGCTATTGTCTTCCTCCCAGCTTGTAACCAAATGTCATACTCTTATACTAGCCTCAGCTGTTCATAAGTCACAAATCAAAACAACTCTAAAGTGGTTAACTTTAGAAGCTTAACTGCAGCCTTTAGGCACTGCCTTTCTTTAGCTGATGATCACTGCTCCTTGAAATCAGCTTCTTCGTGTCAAGTTATTTCCCATTGAAACTCTGCCTTTAGACATTGATGAATCAACTTCTGTTCTAAAGTCCTTCCATCCTCCAAGACACTGGTGAGACCCTTGAGAATTCTCTGTTAACAGCTACCATGACCTACATGAGGACAAGCTCATCTTTGCTATTTCAACAAAGCACAACCATAACCCCCTGCCTCCAAAATGAACCAGCCAAAGACATTTGCTCAGATTATAGGATTACAGCTTTTCCCTCATCCCTATGGAAATTAGGTGTGAGGACCTTTCAAACTGCATACTGTTGTAGTCCAGTACCTATAAACTATTTTTCTTAAATAAGTTTAGACTTCAAGTCTTTATATTTTAAAATTTATTGTTCTAGTGTTGTACAAATTAGTCTGTCTTACAGCTTTACTGCAGACAGTGAGGAAGCCATCTGCCTGGTTAAGATGCAACAAGGCAGGTTCCCCAGCATTGTTTCTCGTAGAACATGCCCAGAAATATTTCAGGAAATTCTGAAAGGATGTGTGCAGTCCATGTGTTGGTGAGGGACTGAAATTTCTCATTAGGTCATGGGATATACCCAAGAACATGTGGTGCCTGAATAAATTTAGATCAAGTAAAAGACTTGTAAAAAAGGAAAATATGACAGGTTGCAATGTCATCTCCTATTAATCTTTTTTTTTCTTCATTTTTGAAATATACACACTTGTAATGCCATTACATGTGCTGTAAATAAAATTATGAGCCATAATGTGCTAAATGTGTGATTTAGAGACAAACCACTTCACTTGCCTGATATTCTTCTCTTTTTAAATTTTGTGATGTTGGAAGAACACAGCATCTTTTTTTTTTCCTCTTCCTGAGAAATTACCCTCCAGACTGTATGCATGTGTGAAATACCGGTATGTATTTTTTTTCTGATTTTACTGTCTCATTAAATCCATCAACATAAGTTTAAGAAAAATTCAAAAAGCCAGAATCAGTTAACAATTACTTCAGCTTTCTTTTTGCATTATGTAAATAAAGGAAAAGACATGTAGGCATTTTCTCCCTTTCAAATAAACTCTGCGTCTTTGGAGAAACTTAATTGGAGACTGTAACACTGTGAAGGGAGAAGGTATCTGTTAAGGTGAATGCAACCTGTTCAAGTGGTCTGCTTTCCATAAAGTATATCTGAACAAGTTGCCCATATAGGCTTCTCCATTTCAAGTCATTTTGTGCTGTCATTCACCACTGTGAATCAAATGGAAAATAACCCCAGGAATGCCATTAACAGTGTGTGTGCAGGCAGGGCAGTGCTGAAGAAGGGTTGATGCAGAAACTATGTCAATTATGCCAGCAGTGAATAACTAAAAAAAAAAAATCTGTGTGGGCTCGCTATAATAATCTTCTTAGACCTTATACTAATGACCAGAACATTAGTATGGTCCCAAGGCTAAATATAACAGATTTTACCACAAGGCTGTTTCATTGTATGGTAAAAATTTTGCCTTTCAAAGACGAAAAAACCTCCAGTTAGTTCTGCAATATGTGTGCTGCTTCAGAGGTTGTGACTGTTATTGACTACGGAGGCTGAAGGGGGTAAATCAGATCAATGTGTGACAAGAGTTTGCAAGTCAAGGTAACATTCATGCTGCCTCACATTTTTGCTTGGAAATAGGTTTGTTTTCAGCTTTCCACCTACATACATGTATGCAGTTACTTCGCTTCCATAGACACACGGCTTGCTGTCTTTTTTTGTGGCCAGCTGCTGACTTCCACTTTTAATCAAATTTCTAAACGTATGGCTGATAACATCCTGGGGGAGGGGGCCCAACTACTAAAATCACTAGAGGTCATTGATACCATAGGGGTAGGATTTGTAATTGCACACTCAGAGATAACACATAAAATTCTTTTAATTTTACTTTAAATGAACTATGGACTGGTTTAAGGCAAACAAAATGTTAGGTAGAATGTCTATATAACAGTATTTTTTACTTGTTCTAATAGCAGTAATGGTAAATGCAGTTGTGTGCTGGTTTAGGCTGGGGTAGAGTTAACTTTCTCCACAGTGTCAGGTATGGGGCTGTGTTTTGTATCTGGGCTGAACACAGGGTTGATAATATACAGACAATTTTGTTATTACTGAGCAGGGCTTACACAGAGCCAAAGCCTTTTCTGCTTTTTGTACTGCCAAGCTGGTGAGGAAGTTGGGCGTGCATGGGAAGCTGGGAGGACACAGAGCCAGGGCAGACCCAGACTGGCCAAAGGGGCATTCCAGATAATTTGACATCCTCCGCAGTATTTAAAGCTGGGCACAAGAAGGAGGAATGAGGAATATTTGGGGTGATGGCATTTGTCCTCCCAAGTCCCTGTGAGGCGTGAGGGGGCCCTGATGTCCTGGAGATGCAAAACACCTGCCCGCCCATGGGAAACAGGGCATGACTTTGTTTTTCTTTGCTTGTGTGCAGCTTCTGCATTCCCTATGCAACTGAATTGATCTCAACCCATGAGTTTTCCAGCTTTTATCTTTACAGCTCTCTCCCTGATTCTGCTGGCAGGGCAGGTAGTTGGTGGCTGTGTCTGGTGCTTGGTTGCTGGTTGGGGTGAAACTATGACAACTTGTAAATCCTTTTCTTTTTGTCCCACTTTCCACTTTTAAACCCTTTCACTACTTGTTACCTAATTAATAGTTGATTGGGAGTTTTCAGGCAACTGGAGAAAGCCAGGTCAGAGGAACTGCCTGCTGAAAGTCATATGCCACTTTTTCCTTCAGACAAGGGACAAGAACAATGCATCCCAATTAGCAGGAAATCAGACAAAGGAAGCAAGAAACCACCATGGATGAATAAAGAACTGCTATCATTCCTCAACTGTAAACAGGCAAAAGACACAGGGACAGGCGCCTTAGAATGAGCACAGAGAGGTTGTCAGAAGAAGCAGAAATAAGATGAGGAAGGCCAAGGCCCTATATCTGGCCAAGGATGTCAAGGAGAACAGAAAGGTCTTCTTCAAATACATCAGTAACCAAAGGAAAGCTAGGGATAGTGTGAGCTTGTTACTGTATGGAAGAGGGACCCTGGTAATACAGGATGCAGAGCAGGCACAGTTACTGAACACCTTCTCTGCACTGGTCTCCACTATGACCAGACATCAGGAATCTCTGACCCAGGACACAGGGTAAAGGAATGTTGAGAGGAAGACTTTCCCTTGGTCAAAGAGGATTGAGTAAAAGAACATGTAGGCAAACTTGACATCCACAGGCCCATGGGCCCTAATGGAATGCACCTCAAATCTTGAAAGAGCTGGTGCTCTATTCTATAGGAAATCTCTATCCACATAGATGACAAGAAGATGATCAGGAGTAACCAGCAGGGATTCAATGAAGGTAAATCATGCTTTACCAATCTGATTTTCTTCTACAATGAGACAACTACCTGGATGGATGAGGGGACAGCAATGGATATTGTCTGCCTCGACTTCAGCAAGGCTTTTGGCGCTGTCTCTCAGAGCATCCCCATAGGCAAACTGAATGAGTGGACCATGGGAACTGGCTGAATGAGAGTCAGTGAAACAGGGTCAGGTTGGAGATCTGTCACTGATATTCCATACTGGGCTCAGCCTTGTTTGCCCTATCCATCGATGATTTGGGTGGAGGACAGATGCCTCCTCAGCAAGTTCGTTGATGACCCAAAGCTGGGAGGAGTAGCTGGTAGCCCAGAGGGCTCTGCAGCTCTTCAGAAGGAGCTTGACAGGCTGGAGAGATGGGCAGAGAAAAGCTGTCTGAAATTTAGCAAAGGCACATACAGGGGATATTGTTCCTACTCTGGGGAGGAACAACCACAAGCACCAGCACAGGCTGGGGTGACCTGCTGGGAAGCAGCTCTGCAGAGAAGCACCTGGGGGTCCTTAAGGACTACAAGCTGTCCATGAACGAGCACTGTGCCCTGGGATGAATTGAGAAAAGCATCACCAGCAGGTCATGGGAAGTGATCCTGCCCCTCTGCTCAGCCCTGGCAAGCCTGCATTTGGAGTTCTGTGTCCTGGTTTGGGCTCCGTAGTACAAGACAGACAAGGACACACCGGAGCAAGTCCATTGGAGGGCCACAAAGATGATTAAGGGACTGGAGCATCTTTCTTATGAGGAAAGGCTGGGCAAGCTGGGGCTGTTCAGACTCAAGAAGAGACAACTGCAGGAGGACCTTATCAATATCTGTAAGTATCTGAAGGGACAGTGTCAAGAGAATGGAGCCAGGCAGCAAGCAAGGACAAGACACAATGGGCAGAAACTGATGCACAGAACTTCAACGTGAACATGAAGAAGAATTTCTTTACTGTGCAGATAACTGGGCACTAGAACAGATTGTACAGAGAGGATGTGGAGTTTCCCTTGTTAGAGATTTTCACGAACCATCTGGATGCAATCCAGTGCCAAATGCTCTGGAATGACCCTGCTTGAGCAGAGGTTGGACTAGATGACCCACTGTGGCCCATTCCAATTTTACTCTTTCTGTGATTCTGTGATTCTGTGATTCTGCAAAGATAAGCCACTCCTTCAGGTCTAAATTGGGTTCCTGCCTCTCCACAAAAAGCCCTGGAGTATTTGGGGGAGGGGAAATGAAATTGTAAAATTCTGACACAGGATAAAAAAGTCTTTCCTCAAGAGGCCTAATCAGAGTTTGCTTGCCTTGTAACTTAACTTTTGCCAGCATTGAAATTATCTAGGCTTCCCTTACTTGACAGTCTTGGAAGAAATTACATGTCTAAACAGACAACATATAGCATTGTGACTGAAGGAAACAAATAAAAATCTCATTTGCAGCACCTTGTATTAAACACACTTTCACCAGAATAAATTTATGTGATGAATTTGTACCACGTGGTGTTTTCAGTTCAGAGGAGTCCTAACATGTAGCTTTTCATGCAGTTTTACCCTCAGACAGCACTAATGACAAGAGTCTGAAACCCCTCTGAGTCACTCTGGTGCTCTTTTGCACCATGAAGACACATCTTTAATATGTGTTCTCTGTTGATTCATGCCCAGAGGATAGGCATGCAAGACACCTGCACAGCTTTGGAAGAAACCAGACTTCCAGCTTCACGCACAAAGCCCAACTGAGCATTCACTGAAGGTATCACCCTGAGAGATCTCCACTGGCAAAGAAGTACTACTGCTGCTTCCTGTTCCCAGTAGCCAGTTTGTATATCTCTTGGATCAGAATGAGTTCTCTTTTAGAAGAACCCAGTCAGTGCTACCACTTACATAGAGCTGACAAAGTCTGTTTTCACTGGGAGAAAGGTTCTAAGAGCAGGCCCATCAAGAACACAGTATCACAGTGAGCAGAAGACCCCCTCCCTCCATGAAATGATTAATGTTCTCGTCAGAAATCATGTCCTTCTGCTTGTCATCCACATTTAATTTATTCCTCTTTGTGGGTGGGAATCCTCTCGGAGTAATAACTCTTGAAAACTGCCTCATATAATGGACCAGAATTCTAGACACCTAAATTCAAGACACTTCCCACAAATTTCAAGTTCATAGAATTTAGTAGATGATTTGGGTTTTGTTAAAGACCACTGCCAACTTGGAAGGCTGTAGCTGATTGTCGAATTTGATGGAACAGGTACGTAAAACAACTGAAAGTCTCCTTCTGATTGCATGCAATAGGAATTTTCCATCAGGTACTGAGCTACCGTATAAGGAAAGGAAGTATTGTAGACAGCTAGAACAGCTGTCTGTCTGGTTAATCCCTTTTTTTCCATGCCCCTTTCAGGAATGAGCAGGAAGTAAATGCGCACTGTGTTCAGATTAATCATTTATTAAAGATAAAATAATATTGTCTTCCATTAATATCAAACACGCCTAAAAATGATGCTTTTGAGCACCCCAGGGCCAAAAGAGCAGGGGACACATTTACCATATAAGGGTCATTCATTTAGGAATAAGCTTTATAATTTAAGGAAAAAGACAAAATGGTGCCTCTCTCAGTGCATCCTATTCTTTTCAGCGGAATGTTTTCCCTCCCAGCAATTCTGCCCTGAAAGGTGGTGAGCTGACTCATACTGTCTGGCCAGACAGGGACACAATGCTATCAAGCAGTGGGTGGAGAGCACAGAACTAAAAAACATGTGTTTTAATGGATGTTTCTGAGTACTGGTATTGTACCTGATTCAAGGAAATATATCTTAACAAACTTAACTAATAGCTTATCTGGATCAAATGCAATTCTCAAACATTGACTTCCAATGTCAAGGGATAGAATTGTAAATCTGGACTCCATTCAAATACATAAAATATCTTCTACCTAGTGGCTAAGCAAACAACTCTTCATATTTATACACCCACAAACAGAGACAGCTGGAAGGAGTTGCTGTGGGCAAGTGAAAGACCTGACCTGTGGTACACAAAAACCACAGCTGAATTTTGTAACCAAGACCCTTCCTATTCCATAATGGAAAAACTCCACATTTGAGCTCCATTAGAGGTCTTGCACTTTGTGTTGAAAGCAGCTCTTTAGTTCAGTTAGCTTACCACTGGAAAGCTGCTCATGAAAATGTAGCCAGCACAATTAGAATGGAATTTACCAGAAGTCACATGTACATACTCAAGGCTATAAGCAAACACAAAATAAATCTTTGTCCTTTACATAATATTTGTCCAAGTTGTTCTGTCTCCTTCAGCATTTTACAGAATTCTTATTTATTTTGTCTTGAGCAGCTTCATTGCTAAGAACATTTTTGAAGACGAATAGTCATAAATATCTTTGTCTATAAAAATAATGCAAAATGTTTTTAAAAAACTAGAAGTTTTTTAAAAACTTTTTTAAAACTTTTTTTACATTTGTCTGAAATTTAAGGAAAAAAAAAAGCAAGAGATAAACAACAGAACAAGTTTTCAGGGAACAAAGATGCGTGGACACCATTGCACATCAATCACACATGCCTTAGGTGTCCTCTAAACATTAGTTCATCTCTGTTCTAAGTGGAGTTATGACATCTAAGATATGATATGGCAGCTAATGCAAGAGAAATATCTGCAAGGTGTAACTCCATCAACAAATATGAAGGCTCCATCTGCATGGTAACTGCTCATGGACAAATACAGAAGTTAATGTGATAACAGCTTTTTGTTTCATTTATAGCTACTATTCTATAATTTGTAAACATAGGCACTAAGGACAAGCAAGGTGGGAGTACTTTTTATTTATGTATGTCTCCCATCTGGTAAATACAGTTCCTTTAAGGTGCCTTAGATGCTATACAGAGTGTGCAACTTTTTAAAAATAATGGGAATTATCTGCCATGGCCACACACCTAACTACAACACCAAATAGACTCTAGTCTTTTAGTGTTATTTCCCTTTTCTGTAATTGTGACTTCTACAGATTATCAGGCTAACAGAATTAAAGTTGTTTAGTCACCAGTGGAAAATATTCTCTAGTCCACATACAGCAAACACCAAGCCTTTGGGATATTTAAACCATTTTAGATATTCAATACTTCAGCACGAGTTGAAGTACTTAATCCCAAGATTTGTGAGGTCCCAAGATTTGTAAAAGAAACAAACGACCATCTTTTAGAATACAAGCCTTGACCTTTAAGAAAATGGTAGGGGGCAGTATGGGGGGACAGAGGAAGAAAGAAAACTTGAAATATTCTTACTTAGCTTCAAAATGACTCAGTTAGCAGTACAAGAGCTATATGTTGTTTTCTGCTCATGCATTTCCTCCCCTACCCTTTGAGATCTGTCACTTAACTCACTTAACTAATCAGAACAGCCCTTTTGAAGCAGTGATGTGCAAAAGTGCCTTGTGAAAGACACTGCAATTTACAATCAAGCAAGTTCTTGCTGGGGAATGAAGGAAAGATTTCAAGGGAAGATCAGCTTCATTTATTAAGTGTTTTGGCAAGTTCTCTGCATCTGTTTTTCATCAGAGCCTTGCCACTGAGCTGTAAGAAAAAAATATAAATCATGCATCAACTCCCTTTTTGCTCTGTGACATGGGGAGTCTAGTTACAGAAAGAAGGAGAACCAGTTTTTTGGAAAGCTGAATGGCTTCACCCATGTGAAGTCATTGGCTTCACCATGTGAGTGAGGTAAGGCTAAAGTACAAGGCAATCTCAGGCTGCACACAAAATGTGTGCACAAATAAACCTGGCAAGTCACTATGTGCGTCTTGTAGGTGAATGGAAATTAAAAGACAGTGGGGAAAGAAGCTTTATTGTGAGTGACAGGCAGCAGTGGTCAGGCTGAGGTAGGGGCATTTACTGTAGAGCCCCCATGACTTCCCTCATTTTAGAGAAAATATGGAAGAAAGTACATTGAGAAAAACTGTTGAAGACAGTGAAAAAGTCAAAGGCTAGACAATGCCCAGGTGTGGTTATTTCTGGATATCCGTAGTAGTGCTTCTTCCACTACTTTGCACTCTACTGTTGTTTTTTATGACATAATAAGCCTATATAATCTGAAACTTTTCATAATTGCTTTCTGATCTCCCTTACTCAAGAAGTCTTTCCAACAGTTCGCATCACTTCTCCCTCTTGCTTGTTTGTCCCAAATCCCAAATTTCAGTCAAACAAACAAACAAAAACAAAACAAAAAAAACCCACTTGAAAACCTTCAAGAATGCAAGTACATTCATACTATTGAGCTCAGAATCTCCCTGTGGTATAGACTGTCTTTTTGGACCTGAATTGTGCAGCACCTTGCATTATCACATTCTAATATGTGGCTAATGGTCCTAAATATGATAATTAAAATGTAAGTAGTGCATGATAACTTAAATAGAAAATTTTCACTGCATTTAATAACATATAATGATAACAGTGTACAAAGTACAATAATAATAATAATGGCCCACTAATTTCTTTTATATATAATTAATATGTATAATTAAGAATACTTGCAGAAATTGTAGTAACATTTGGACTTTTAAAAGCACATTAAAAACCCATTCAATTTTGTGTACTGAACAAGTGGGCAGTGAATTATTTATTTTTAAAATGTAGCTATTTTTAATTCCAAATTATTTTCATAAAACCATAGAATAGTCAGGGTTGGAAGGGACCTCTGGAATTAATTTATGTCACTGCTTGAAGCGGGTCCAGTTAGATCAGGCTGCTCAGAGATTTGTCAAGTCAAATTTTAGTTTCTCCAGGTCAGTGACTTCACACACTCTCTTGGCTCTGTTTCAATTCCTGATCTCTCATATGGTTTTTCCTAATATATAATGGGATTTCCCATGTTCCAGGTCATGTTCAGTGCATGTCATCCTGTTGGTGTTCACCACTGGAGAGTGTTTGGGTCCATTTTCTCTGCTCCCTCACACCAGGCATTTGTAGACAGGAACAGGTTCTCTCCATGCCCTCCTCTTCCCAGGCTGAACTAGCCCAGTGACCCTCACCTGCCCTTGAATGCCTTGTGCTCCATACACGACCCTTACAGAGACCCTTCTCTGGACTTATCCAGGAAGAAATTCGCCACTGTGAGGGTGACAAAGCACTGGACCAGATTACCCAGATAAGCTGTGGGTGCTCCATGTCTGGAAGTGTTCAAGACCTGGCTGGCTGGAGCTCTGAGGTACCTGACCTAGAGGGAAGTGTCCCTGCTCATGTCAGGGGCTTGGAACCAAATGACCTTTAAGTCCCTTCCAACCCAAACCATTCTATGATTCAAGTGTGTCTGCACAGCAGTCCTCTCACACTGACTGCCCCACCCAGTCTGGTATTATTGCCATATTTCCAAGATTGCCGTTCATCTCGTCATCTGCATTGTCGAGAGACACATTGACCAATGCTGTGACACTTCCTCCTTGCCTGTACCCCAGATATTTGTTTAGTTGCTGAGGGCCTGGAATGAATAGAGTCTGTCTGCTGCTGGCACAGAGCACAAGGTTTCAGCCACACCTATCCCAAGGCTCTCCAAGGCACACTATGCTCCTCCATGTCCTCACTTCTCCCTTTAACCTGTGACTTGGGCTTTTGCCCTCTGCAGGATATCTAAAAAAGTCTCATGGAGATCCTGTTCCTCCTTCCTAATGCTATACCTGCTCGTCTACTCTGGCACTCTTGAAATGACTTCTTCAATCATGGAATCCGTGACTGAGATTCAGAAGAGACACATCTTCCTCATTGTCTTTACCACATGAACCTGAGTCAGTGGACTCAAGAAAATACTAGTACCATTTGGCAGTTTGACCTTTTCCAGGTATGAGCATTTTAATACCTCCACATGGTCACAGAAGCCCATGTGTGATACACAAACCTGTGAGTGCTTTCTAGAGAAAACTCTCTCCAAATCCAGAGCAAGTGCCATGTGTCACAGTAGGCATTTCAAATAAAGATTAATGTTCACATCACAAATATTTCTAAAGCACTTCTGCCTTGACATTCATATGGAGAAAATTGTATTTTTCTTTCTACAAGATGCTTGAGATGCTTTTATTTTTGCTCTCAAGAGATGCTTCAATACTATTAAGCTTCTCACCTTAGACAAAAAAGCAATAAATGATGTGTGAAATAACCCATCCTAGGCGTAAACCAAACTGCTTTTTTAATGCCCTTCTGAAATGCAAACATCTCCTTGCTGCAGCTTACTTCTTGGCTATTCATAATCAGAATGTGTTGGCCTGACTCTGAGGAACTCAAATAAAAGGGCTGTTCCTACACGTCCTGGCAGACTTACTGGCAGAATTACCTGCCATGGCTCTGCGGATGAGTCCCAGCCATTCAGACAGTTGAGTGTAAGGGCTACTCCTAAAAATCATGCCTGCATGCAGAAATGATCCCTGCCCAGTCTGTAGCTTAGGGGCAGGGTAAAAGTTCAAACAACCAACAAGAGATTATTCAATGCAATAAAACCTGTGCTCACAGTTCAGTCTCCTTCCTGTGGTCACCGTCTCCTCAGCCTGCTGTCAGCTGACACAGAGAAAGGAACTGTAACTCAGTTTATGGAACCAAGAAATGTTTTATCAGCTAATAACACAGAAAGTCATTTTAATTCCAGTGCTTATCTTTATGACCAGTATACTGACTCACTGCAATAAATTTTAAATATTTAGATGAAGGAAGGGCCTAAGAGTGACCGCTATATGGAAGACCATGCTCTTCAGAACCTGAAAACCTGAAGGTCCAGCTATATCTCCCCAAAATTCAAACAAGATATTTTTAAAGAATAGTCCTTGTCCCTTCAGTTTCATTTAGAGTGAAGCAGAAAAGGAAAATTTGTTCATCTGCTGTCACTGAGTACCAGTTTTCAGAACCATTGTTCACTGAGAGTTTTCAGGTCCAGGCACAGTCTCTGCCCATCCATCTCTGACCTGGAGACAAAGCAAACTTCCCCATGCCTTGAGAGGAGGCTGTAAACAGTGGTTGATCATCTGTATTATCTCCTGCCAAAGTACACAGAAAAACAGAGACCTATAATCCTGAAAGCAGATATGCCAAAAGACTTAACATTTATTCTTTTGCCCCATAAAAAGTAACCAAGGCAAATATCTAATCTGAACATTTCCCACTCATCTCTAGCCATCAGATGATCTTCTTTTCACAGCCATTTTCACTCTGGATCTCTGTGCCAGTAAAGATCTAAAGTTCTCCTCCTTGAACAAACAGCTAACTGAGATGGCAGCTACAATCAGGTCTGTGATGAATGAGACAAGGATGCTGCAGGTCTGGGCTGGAAGGAGAGCCTGGGGAAGAGTGACCTGAAACAATCATGGATTTATGCAGAGAGCAATGTACTAGGCTTTGTAGAACCTGTTCGCATGCTGACTATTGATAGGACACTGAGTGAAGGTGTTCAAAGGCCAGTTCAGGATACAGTTACTTTCACAGTCGTTGGGTCATGGATTATCACCTTCTCTATGCAGAAGGATTGTACGGCATTCTTTTTTTTTTCCCCCTTTTGTGATAATATTAAGTACCAGAGTGATAAATTGTGGGGTTTCTGTGGGGTATGTTATAAAGGTCAAGAGTTAAAGTTAATGGGCTTGAGAAGGTGATTCGAAAATGCCATGTGAACAACCTGTTAGATTTCTTTTTCACTCCCCACCCATAGTCACCTGCTTTTACAAACAGGCTGCAGGTGGTGGCAGGCAACTTCATGCTTCAAAAGAGTATGTCATCAAAAACAACAAGAAAATCCTTCCTTGGTTATTTAAGTACAAGTTTCATTATTTTGTTTATTCACTGCCAGAACGATGTAATGACTCATCTCCTATGTCAAGAGCCAACAACCTACTACAGCACTGAATTTCTCCAAGTGCTGACACAGGGAGAATTTGGGTCAAATTCAGTTAATCTCCTCCAGAAACATGGTTAAGAACATGTTTTTAAGATTTTTACCCTTATCCTTGACACAAAAGGGATATTGTCATTTCCCCAAACTTGCAGGGCCAATGAAAACTAGAACTTCTCTGAAGGGGAGGGTAGGAGAAGAGGCAAAAATATTTTCTAATAACTTAAAGTGTAGTATGTCAGCTTCAGGTTGCCCTGGGTAGATAGACTTAGTGAGATAATCTTCTGTTCAAAAAATGGCCTGTACAGACATTTTTGAGCAACCATTTCTATGTTCATTTTCCCAATACTACGTCCCATGTAAAAAGTTTTTCCAATGACAATGAAACTGAGATTTCAATATTAAGGCAAAACCCATCCCCAAGTTTCATTTAATTTAGCAATTTCCAACCCCTGATATCAGGGTGTGAGAGGATGGAAGAGATAGAGTTAAAAGGTTACCTTACTTATCCTAACAAATATCTTAAGAGCTAAATAAATAGCTATATTTTATGTGCTCAATCAATCACTTTATGAATATATAAGTAAACTAATATCAAGTGCTATATGAATATGAAACAGAAGACATAATTTTGTTTTTATGAAAGTTTGAAAAATACTAAGAAAACAAGTTGAAAACAACAGGGAAATGGCATTAACAATAAATGAGTATTTATAAGAGAACCCCCAAAATTACTGAAGCAAATTTCTGCCTTACTGTAAAGTATTCCTTTGTTCTCATAAGAAGCTGAACTGTTACTGTGGCCCTAATTTTCAGGAGGCTGAACTATACTGCAGATTTGTTTGATATTGTCTTCTGCCACCTTCCTCTAGATATCCTCCCTCATGGGAAAAGGCAAAGGGCAGGCAGGAGCTGTCAGATTTTTTCCAGTTAGATGTAGGTCTCTTTTCACCTTTCATTTCAATATTGGTGAAAAACTAAGTGAAAATTCCGTGAAGGAAAAGGAGTTTGCTCTTATTCCATGCTTGCAAAAAAACAGGCTTCTGAACATGGGAGATTTTGGCTCAGTAGCTTCAGACATGCAACTCAAGGCTGGATAACTAAAACCTAACCTCAGTCAGATGCTGAGTTACTTAACGCTCCAGTGTCTGGTCCTTAGAGTGAAAAAAGGTCAGCAACAGTAAAATGTCCCTGCATGTTGAAGCAGAGGGATGAATACTCACGGAAAGAGTACAATGAAGCCAGCTGCTGCGCAAACACAGTAGAGAAAGGTGTGACTCAATCTCACTCCTTTCTCAAAAGCAGCCTTCAGGTTCCCAGCAGCAACTAGGCGTCCTTGAAGTCACAGAGCCTGGGGTCTTCCTCTGCCATTGAGCACTGCTCTTCAGAAAGAGCTGATCCAAGCAGAAGTGGTCCCTGCAACGAGTCTTCAGGCAAAGTGCTCTAGGACTGATTCAGCTTTCCTCATGCCACACAAACCAGTTTTGGCAGAGGTTTGCAGTAAAGCTAAGGCTTTACCTGAAGTATTCAGCCCTCCTCTCCTTTCAACGGGACACTGACACAGCTGCCTGCAGAAATTAATTGGAATATCCCAAAGCTATGCATTAAACAGCACCAATTGATAGGAGACTTTTGTCCCCAACCTCCTGCCTTGACCATTGAAACCCATTGCTTTTGTGGCAGAAATTAGGTTAAACTGGTGTTCCAGCAGTTCAGACTAATGTTGCAGCAGTATTGCTCTGAGCTTCCTGCACTTGGAGGAAGTTCTTCCCATCGTCAAGAGAGACTTGCTATTTAGCAAGGGGGATAATGTAGCTCCAAAAACAGAGGTGGACATTATATTTAGGAACAGCAGGACTTCCCCATACACCATTTCAAGGCCACAGAAGTAAGCATGTGATTTGTGTGCAGGTGGAATGGTTAGACTGGATGTCAAGTACTTATGATACTACACTCAGAAAATTACAGGATATGAACTTTTTTCTATGGTTTTTTTTTGGGGGGGGGGTTTTTTTTTTTCTTTAAGTAGGTTTCTAGTTTTTGTTTCCACCAACTCCTGGAAATAGTAGCTTACCCTTCTTTGCCATGCTGAAGTTTTTTAGACCTGATAAAGCTGTAAAATTCTCAAATAGGTTTTTGTTTAGTCTTTGTTTTTCCAAACATTTGCCTACTTAATACACCCACATATTGTATTTATTACTATCTACTTTTTGTGCTAGCCACACTTAATAGGATGGAGTGGGATTTTGCCAGTGATAGGAAACTTTACATGTTTTTCCCAGCATTTCTGTCAAATGTGCACAGGAGTCTGTCTGATAGATGTGCTATGAATGTTGGTGGTCTATAACCACAATTACTCTAACAATATGAAAATAAATCTAGTCTGGAATATCTTTGATGTGGTATCAAATAAAGTATTCATTCACTGAGATGAAATAATAGGCATTCTTCAAGCCATTTACACAAACTCCCTGAAGAGTAAACAAAGATATCTGCTACTCTGTGGAGTGGGACCACATGGGTATCCCAAAATCTAATAATACCTTCCAAGTCTAGTCTGCAATGGTATATCTGTTTTTGTCTCTGTGATGAAATTAATATGTTGTATGCAGGAGAAGGATTCCTAGGCCCATGCAGCTGGCACTGTGTGAATCCCCGACTTCCTGATGCTGCAGGCAGCACTGGCTGGAAGTGCTCCTGCCTTTGCAGGTGAGTTTTCAGGTGTTTCACGCTGCAGTGGTAGGAAGGAGTGGCTGTGTCTGTGTTCCATACATTCTACCTACTCAAGAAGCGATCTTCCCAGCTATTCCCTGACAGCACAGGGCTCACCAGGAAGCTGCCAACAGCAGTAACGGAAGAGTTTGCTTTCACTAAATGCATAACTTTTTTTGAAAATATCCTGTTTTGTGTTTGTTTGGAAGGTTTTTTTGCCTATACCACCTTCCTTGTAAAAGAAGCTTTTAATACCATTGCTAAATCTGAAAAGAAAACATGCATTTTTCACACATTATATGCTCATAACTGCTTCTCTCATGTTGAGGTTCAACAGCCTTGTAGAGAAAAGTCCCAAAAAAATAAAATCTTTACTATATGCTTCCAAACAGCTCTTTCTCCACCTTTCAAATTCTGGTGTTTTTTTTTTTAGTGCAGAACAGCTTTATAAAATTCGGTGGGTATGAACACCACCGAGCTTTCATTACAACTCACCTTAAGCTCCTGTAGGGACAGAGATGTCTCAAGCAGCCTGTATGTGGTGCTGTGAAGAAAGCAAGGTACAGAAGCCAATTTCCAGAGATTTCCACATCCCTAATCCCTTTCTGATACCCACTTAGCTGCCTGGGACACACCTATGTGTGGCTTTGCCCTGGAGCAGTAACCGTCCTGAAGAGCCGCAGGGACGCACCTCTGCCAAGAGCCTGTTCAGACTTACCTGGAAAATGACTGGGCAGAATCTCTCAGACCTTGTGAAAGTTCAAGGCTGTGTGAAAGTCTGAGAGAGCTGAGTGAGCCAGGAAGTTGTATGCAGAATGGAAAAGGAGATGTTTGTTTAAAGCAGCCATCAAGGAGATAACAGCACAGGCCAGCAATGTTTTTTTGGGATAATGCCATGCTCTAACCTCTTTTTCTTCTGGTTCAGCTGAAGTGGCCCTCCCAGCATGCTATTAGGATGCAAGTGAAATAAAATAGCTTATTCCCTGAAATGCTGTGGATGGTCTTCAGGTGGGCAGAGTTGGTTTTTTAGGTGGTTTTTTGTTTGTTTGTTTTGTGGGTTTTGTTTCACTTTGTTTTTTTCAGGAAAAGGGGAGAGGAATAGTGGAATAGTGGGAGAAGGATTTTTCTGATAAATCCCTTTGCCACCTCAGGAAAAAGCAGCTGCCCTACCATCTAACGTCCACGTGCTCCATGCTCACAGCCTGCAAGCTTTGCCAGGCCCTGAAAGAGTCTCGGTTTCTCATGCTTGAACACCCATCCCTGACAGCAATCCACCAGAGAAACAGTGACATTACCTGTAAAGCTATAATCCTATCCAAATCCAGGACAGAGAGCAGTAAAATTATTTGGGAAGTTTTTCACCTTTAAGTGTCTGAAAATCAGGAAATAAGGCTAAAATAGCTGTTTTGGGTTCCTCTGCATTGAGAGACAGTCACTTTCGGGAAGTGACTCTTCCTATTTGTCTTGAACACCCATTTGAGGGTGATACAATTTTTTTATTAAGACTAGAATAATGTACTTCTCAGTAACTGTCAGTTCCCATGTGTAAGTCCCACTCAGTTTAAAATAGCTTTGTAAGGACTTGCTAAGAACTAGACACATAACTCTCATAAAGCTATAATCACACGAAAATGGTGGTGTCAAATCTTGCTACTAATAAAAATATATGTGAAATATATTTTTATTTCAAAATATGAATATGAATATGAATATTTAGGCTGTAGAACCTAGATCTCACAAGAGGTTTGTCAGACCTGTTAGCAAGGATTGGAGCTCTATGTTGCTTCTGCAACTATTACACCAGTTGCAGACTCACTGTGGAAGTCTCTGTCCAGTCCTGACGTCTGTGCTTCAGAGCACATTCTGGCAAAAGAGGAGCCACAATGACAATCCCTAATCACAAAGACTTTCCTTCAGTAAGAGATAAACAAGAAATCTAACCAACTACCACAACAAAAGCCTAAAGAGTGACTTGGTTACAGCCTGTTAGTATCTATATTTAGGGCACATTTCTGATACTATCTGCTTCTTTCAATCAAACAAGTAAAGAGATGTGCCATTTAATGGATGGAAGTTAAAACTGAACAGAATCAAGCCTACAAAAATGATGTACAGTTTTTAAAATGAGGGCAACTGGGTACTAAGATGAGGATAGGTTGTCTGGCAGTGAAAGTTCTCTGATAAATAAAACTGATTTTTCCACAGACATCCTGAAGCGCAACTGTGGGGTTAATACAGAAATTGCTAAGCAAGTTTGATAGTCCATACTGTTTGGAGAGGTGGTAGGTACCTACTTTTCTCCCCAGATGAACAATAGTCTCTTTGTCTTCATCTTAATCTCTCTCTGCAGGGGTTCTTGCATTTCAGAAGATGGAAAGTATCAGCAAAGGAGTTGTGAACTAGATCCAGACTGTCCAAAAGAGGAGCATGCCAGGTGCATTATTCCCACCACTACACTTCATATTGAAAGAGGGCTGTGGTGCTTCAGGCGTGAATACAACCACATGCATCATCAGTCAAAAACAAATATTCCTGCCCCAATCCACCAGAGCACAGCTGGTAAAGGCTCATCAAGCAACACACATTTATTTGGATTAGAAAATCTGCAAGTGACAGTAACCGAGGTTACAGTCAGTGGCAGTAACCAAGGTTACAGCCAAGAAAAACAGGTGGAAGTTTATTAGTGGTCTCTTTGCAGGGTTTTCAAAATTCCCTGATAAAGGGAGAGGCTTAGTTATAATGAGTCTGCTGGCAGGAACAGCACATATTTCGTCCGTCCAAGTGATTGGAGGATCAGGCTCGCATGATCTCTTGTGTGCTGACTCACCAGAGGGCAGCAGCTTTCCAGATGTGACATTAGGTCATAAAAATGCAAGACGTTCCTCTTGCTGTCCCAGTCAGACCACCCCTCTTTGTACTGTACTCTGATGTCAACAAACCCATTTTTACATGCTTCACTGGAAAGCTAAACATCACATCGTTTTGGAGTAATGGCAGGTCGGGTCATGTACTTGATGCCTGGTTAATCCGCAGTTTTGCAATCAGTAGTTTGAAAACAATCTCATGCAATTAATTCACACTAGGATGATCTGCTGCCTCATACAGACAGACTTTAAGGTTACTCCATGGCAAATTGAAAATATTTTCTTGAGAGATTTTCTACTTTAGCAGTTAGATATATTGCCAGCAGGACACTAGTTCTTCTCCATAGTTTGCTACTCTAAACTAAAAGATGGAGAAAATTACATTTATCCCCTATGAAGACAGGCAAAAACTTTATCTTCCAGGAGCATCTCCTGGCAAGGAGAAAGTTTGACCTCTGTGTATCTCCAGAGAGGATTTTTTTGTGTCTGCAGCTACCCTTCATTACTAGCTTCACTCTGCTTACAATACCTTAATTTCTCCAGTCAAAATCCTGTTTCTGTCCCAGTGGGGATGTTGGAAGAGTTTCTGGGAGGCACTGTGTTACATGTTCCATATGGCAGCACAAAGCACAAGAAGCAGGAAAGCCTTGCAGCATTTGCATTTCTGTTGTTGCTGTCTGACTTCTGGGTGGCGAGCTGTGATTCCAATGGCTCGGAACTTCCAGCACAGGCTTAGTACTGTAATTATTAGTAAGATGGAGATAAGTTAACTGCCACCATTGAAGAGTACATTTCCATCTCAGCTCAGTGGGAATGGCACCACACCAGGGTCTACAACTTTCCACCAGCAATGCAGAGAAAATGCGTTTAACATCCGTCTCAATGGGAGTTCACTGAGGGAGTGCACAGGACATACATCCCCAGGGTGTCCATCAAAATGTTTCAGAAATGTGAGATGCAATATAGTGAGAGAAAAATAAAACACAGCGGTAGTTGTTTTAAATACCTCTGTCTAGTCCAGTACTGCTGGGAAAGTGAGAGGAATTGAACAAACATTATGGCAATGCAAACTGTTATCAAAAAATCCCTGACAAGAGACTTTGAGAATTTGAGTACCAGGGAAGCGTACCATACATGCACAGGAGCAAAATAATTTCATATTGACATGTTCAAAGCATAAACTGCCCTCCATGTACCCTTTGCACTTGAGAATTCACTTCTGAAAGATCCCTAAGTGTTTGGTGTGGAAGCACTGACTCAGAACAGAAATTGTGATTGCTGTATAACAGAGGGGACTTCTACATTCACTAACAGATTAGAGTTCAATTACTTGGCTGTTAAACATGTATTTTGGGTGCTACTGGAGCTGGAGCAGCAATCCCAGATAAGATCATAAGTAGACACTGTACACATGCACACTGTCAAGACAGGCCATGGCCTAAGTCATTCATTTTCTAAATAGGCTGGAGGAAGGATAGGAAAGGAGGAGCAGGTAGAGGTGAAAATGCTTAGCAAGGTTCTACTGCAGCAGATACAAAGCAGGTTACAGCATCCCCATGTCCGTCTTGTATGTCTGCCATTATTTTTGTGGTTGGTGCTCACCAGCTTTTCCCTCCCCACAGATTCAATGCCCAGAACTGTGGAGATTTATTCTGGAGCAACATGAAAGGTGATGGTACAGAGAGAGAAACACTGGTGGGCAAGGGATGGAGCTCCTCCAACATGTCTGGTACCACACCAGAGGGGAAAGGGTTCCTCCTTACCCATGAGCCCTCTCCATCTGGTTCACAGGTGGAAATTAAGACTTCAAGAGCAAGGGCTAGAGTCCTACTTATGTTATAGAAATACTGGTATCCAGTGAACCATGCATGGGCCTTGTACAGTTCATCAGGGCAGATACATGTTTGTTTAGTTGCTATATCAAATCACCTCTCAGGCTTTTGTGGTTTTTTTTCTCTTCAACTGAGGTCTCATTTGGTTCAAGCCTTTCTAAAATATCTTAAATTAGTAGAATAATTTCCTCTCTCTGTTTTTCTAAGTTTATGTGCAAGCAGAGGTTTTTTAAATTTTGGGAGGTGGGGATAATAAGGATAGCAAAGATTATTTCTTTGGATTTATGAGAAGAGTACAAATCTAACATAGATTGCATAGAAACACATTTTTGCCTAAAGTGTTGATTTTTTTCCCAAGATCATTGACAAGGTCTTAATAGTCATGCAGTCAAACAATCATTTAACAACCCTAAACTGTGTAGATTTTCTGGCAGCTGTAACAAAGTTCATCCTCCCAGCAGTCCCTGTCAAGCATTAAAATACTGCTCACCCTCAGAAAGGCCATCATGGATGATTTAACAAAATTTAGATATAACAAGGCTGAGAGGGAGCAAACAGGAGGGAGGCACCTGAGTTACTCCTACAAGCTGCAGCCCTGCAAATTAATTCTTAGTGCAGGAGAAAGATGCTCCTGCAGGGCTTACAGCAAACAGGGGGCACCCTGTAGCACCAGCAGGACCATAGCCAGAGGAGGGGGCAGGTTAAAGGTAGAACATGGAAACAAAGGTTAAAGGTAGAACATGGAAACAGCTGCTGCAAGCTGCTACCACCTGTTTGTAGCTCTTTACATTCCCCAATTCTTATTTTGGAATGTGATTCCTCTCTGTGGTGGGGTAACAGCACTGGACTCTTTCACTTTGTAGAGCATCAAACAGCCCCACCCCACAAGCTCACCCCAATGATGATTTCTTTGCTTCCTGCTGTGGCTGCTGGGTGACTTTGAGGAAGGCGTATCCTCCTGAGCATGTCTGGCCTTCTGAGAAATAGGATGAATTTTGAAACTCCCATGACCCTACAACCGCAGTTCCTTTAAGAGATTATAGTCTTATCAGCAATTACTAAAATTGAGCACTTGCAAGCCTGCAGATGTGCTTTTGTTACCAGGCTTAAAACTGCAGTCCCTGGAGCCACCAGGTGTTCAGGCCCAGTGGTGACCCTCCAGGTTTCCTCAGACACCATCCTCCACCTCCCAGGACATCTCCAGGGCCCCCACTCTTGCTCACCCCCCACCTCCCACTGCAGCAGCATCCCACATGTCTGCAAGATGAGAACAGCTTGTGCTCCCCACTGGCTTTGTTGCCACTTGCACCCTTCTCATGTCAGATATGTCATAGCACTGGCCCCTTCACTTTCCAGTTTCTTGACATAGGACTGACAAAGAATGTAAGCAGCCATGAAAACCATCAGAGGGAACTTTGCCGATTCTTTGCTATCATTTGCATGGCAGCTCTTTATTAAAGCTTGGAAAGAAATATCTTTTGCATCTTATTAAAAAAAATCTATACAACAACATTAATAATAATAAATAAAAAATTATATAACAAGAAAATCCAAGCTTCAAGGAGTCCTTTTGCAGAAGTAACTTTCAGTATGTAGAGTTAGGTTTGTATGACTAATTCTGTATTTTAGAGACCTGATATCTTCCTAGGGGAAAAAAATTGTAATTCAGACCATGTAGCATAAGAGTAGCAGCTGCTGGTGATGCACAAAATATAGCTGCAAGTGTTTACTTTTAAGCAAGAACCTTGTGTCTTCCTGGAGCCCAACTGAAACTCAGATATTGTTTGACTTTTTCTCTCCTACAACATTTGAGCTTGTAATGCTTTTGAAATCTAGAGCAAATAAAATACTGCAAGTTAAAAATTACATGAGACAAATGTACCATGACTCCAAAAGAATGGCTCAAATTTAGAACTGTAATAAAATCTTTTAATGAGGAATTAAGCATGAATGGTGTTTACCACAGCTCATTTTCCTAATAATATATCTGCCATCCCTATGAAGATTTCTGAAGATAACACCACCCATATAAATTCCTGCACCTACTTTTGATCGGTGGATGATTGGGTTTTTCCCCACTGGAGAAGCCCAGAGCCTTTGACATCTGTTCATTATTCACCCAGTGCAACACACAAGGTAAATAATGTGGCAAGCACAGCCAGTTCTGCTCATTTAATCACGAGGGTAAACCAAGGTACATTAAGCCAGAGCCTCACTGCCAGTGCTAATGGTTTACATGGCACCCTGACAATTTACACCGGGTAATGACTTATCCAAGGGTGTTAGACTGGTTGCCAGGGCTATGAAATAAGCCAGGGCAGAGTCGAGAGTAGAGGGGGACACTGGAGCTCTGGTCACCTTTGCTGACAGCTCAGCGCCTGCAGATTGGACCACTGACTGTCCTGGAAAAAAATTATGCAGGAAGGAAGTTTGTTGTCAGGAGTCACAAGGCTTTTTCTTATGTGAAAACGTAAAAAAAATAACCCACTTGTCCACATAAACACGTGTCTGAGACATATTTAATAAAAATATATCAAAAATTCAAATACAAAAATGCAATATTTATTTTCAAAATTATAATCACTCATACCCTCTAAACTGAGTTTTCTGTGAGCAACCAAGGAACTGTGACACTTGAGTTCAAGGATTTCAATTTCCAAAATTTTTAATACCTATATGTAAATGACTCATCACCGACCTCATTAAAAAAATGCCAAAATTATCAGTTACCTGATAATTGGAGTAAGCATTTCACCCAAAATAATATAAGAATCCCTGCAAGTAACAGCTGAGGACAAGCATCCTGAAAATGCACTTTTGTCTGCTGTTTTAGTTTGTGGATGAGAAGCAGCTACTTTTTAAGATGAACATATCCTACAAGGTGTTTTTTTTATCTCTATAGCTTTGGCAGTGTCACACTAAGACAGTCTGACAAACGCCCTTGTTAAAAAAATAAGTCCTGTTTATATTAAAATTTGGTCTAAGCATGCATTTAGAAACAAGAGTATTGATGACACAAATAGCCTGAAATAATACCTACTTTCACATAGATTGATGGTACCCTATCTTCTCTACTTTTCTATGTTTGGGAGTGTATTTTTTCAATTTCAACATTATTCTTCCCTCTCTATCCTCAGAAATATATTTTAAGATAGTGTGGCATGAATTCCACAATGACAAATTGTTTTCCTGGCCCAAAATTTTATTGTCATTTCCATATCAAATCTAGTGCATTTATCTTTACTTGAGGAATTTTTTCAAAGCTTTAGCAAGGCACAGCAACTTTATTTATTTAAAACTTTCTTGAATTTTTGTAATTGTAGTGGGTAACTGCCAAAATGAAAAAGGACATGACAAATAGTAGGTTTCAGGATTTTATCTTTTAGTTACAGAGCTCTGAATCAGTCTAATAAGAACGGATGTAGTTCTATGAAAACTAGTGTCTTAAGAGAACAGTACGTGTACCTGTGAAAGCAGTGAAAAGATGCTGTAATTTTCTTTAGTATGGCTTACTCCAGAAATTGTGAGTTTTAACTGCCTTTTTTCTTGAACAAACAAGTATTTTCAATTACATTGATTCAGACCCCACAAGCTTTAAGACTCTGTGGTCCACCAAAATATGCCTTGTTTATTTTAACAGATAAACAAATGCAAGCCCCACCCTGGTCATGGAGCCAACTGAGAGTGGGTGTAAGTCAGTGGACTTACATTCCTCCTGGAAAAGAGATTTCTGAGTAGTTTAGACTTCATATTTATTCCAGAATACTCATACCATTTCTGCTGCAGTGGGACATAAATAATGTAATATGTAAGACTGTAGAGCTTCCACATGTTTTGTTCTCCTCCCCCTCACTTCAAAATTGTAGGGAGAAGACTATTGGAAAAGTAAATTTGTTCTAATAAAAAGGTGGGTCCCTAATACAGGCAGGTTCTGCGGTTTATAAGAGAGCAAAGGCTCTCACTTCTGCAAATGCTTTCCTGGGGAGGTTTGCCTCAAATACACACAGGTAGGGGGAACTTAACTGGCTTTAACTCAGCCACCTAAACTAATATTACAAAAAAATAGCACTAACCATTTAGATACCTAGAGTAGAATAGCTTTGGGTTTATGGTTATTTCTTTTTTAAAAATCAAGGACTCCAGTAAGTGTAAAAATAATTTCTTTCCTGGCATTAACAGAACCTAGATCTCTTCTGGGTTTTACAGACCCCTTCTTTGGGAGACTCAGTGCCTACTGAGCTGTTCTTCATAAAGACTTTTCAACTTAAATCATTAAAATGGGACATTTTTATTGTTTGCGCTGTAATGAAAGCAGATGTGGCAAGAATGAAAGAAGAGCCTGAATCCCCAAGAGCAAACTTTGGCCCCAAAAGCCTTCAGCTAAAACTATTTTACTTCATCTGTGCCCTTCTGTCTGAATTCTTCATTGGCTAGACAGAGGTCTCCACAGCCAGCGAAATTTTCATGGCATGTTACGCTGTTGGTACATGGTGTGAATGGCCTCTCTTTCCCAAAATCAGAAGTAGGTGGGACTGGGGCAAATGGAAGAAGGTGCGATGCCAAGGACTGCCAAGACAAGCTGTTTTGTACCTGCATATGAAGACCGTGTTTTGGGGACCATGCACTTGAACTGCTGCTGGTATGGCTTGATTTTTGGTCAGGAGGGAAGAAGCCAACCACAGAAGTGATTTTCTGGGAGGAGCTGCTAAAAGCTTTCTCTGTGCCTGACAAAACCAATCGCTGTCTGGCTCTGAGAACAGGCACGCTGCCAAGTCAATTAGAAAAGCTTGTAATGCCTCTGTGATAACATATTGGAAAACTCTCTTTTTTCCTTGCCTCTGAGGAGTGGGGAGGGGACTGTCAAGCCACTTCTCAGCAGGGTCAGGGCCCCTTTCCAGTAGGGCAGCAGGGCCCATTCCCAGTGGGGCCAGGGCCCCTTTCCAGCAGGGCAGCCAGGCCCCTTCCTGGCAGGGCCAGGGCCCTTTCTGCTGCAGCTGCCAAGATCTTGCTGTGGGGAGGCCATCTTGGCACCACGAGCAGCCACGTGGGCCTTGCTGGCTGGCCACCATGGCGCTGGCTCCATTTAGCACCTCTCTTCCTGCAAGGTGACAAAAAGGAGAAGTTGTTGCCACCCTTCTGCCCTTTTGTTTGCAGTGTGGCAGGCCAGAAGTGGCCACGTCGCCACTGCCATCCTGGCATGGCCAGCGATGGACTTTGCCTGCCTGGCCACTTCTAGCCTGCCGCACTGCAAACAGAAGGGCAGAAGCAGCAGCAGCAGCAGCAGCTTCTTTTTTTGGGCACCCTGCACAAAGAGAGGCACTAAGTGGAGCCGGCACTGTGGTGGCTGGCTAGATCACTTCTGGGTTTTACAGACCCCTTCTTTGTGAGACTTGGTGCCTACTGAGCTGTTCTTCATAAAGACATTTCAACTTAAAATTAAATCATTAAAGCATGATTAAAACATCCCCCCACTGCATGGTACCAGTGGGGACCACATGATCAACAGTAAGAGGCATGGCAAGAAATTCCCTGATGCAGAGCCCGGACAAAATCAATCTTTCAGCACTGCAGAACTCTTTAACAGCTTTTCAATTCATAAAACTTGAAAAAACACCTATAAACACCAATTCTCTCCCGAGTCAGAGAAAAGGGAAAAAATGAAGATGTGAGGAGAACAATACAGCAACTCTATGGTTGGTGAAAAGGAGGGAAGGGGAGGAGGAGGTGCTCCAGATGCCAGAGCTGAGATTGTTCTGCAAGCCGTGGTGAGGACTGTAATACAACAAACTCTTTCCCTGTAATTCATGAAGTGCAGGGGGGGATGCACCATTCACCCGCAGTCTGTGAGAAAAAGGTCCTTGTACTGGAGCGTGTGGCTGCTGAAAAGCTGTGATCTGGTGACAGGCTTCAACAGAGAGACAGAGAACCCTTACTTCCAGAGGTAGAAGAAGAGGAGCCTTGTTTCCAAACTATAACAGCTCATCCTTAAAAGATTATACCCCATGAACTAGGTGATAAGGGAGCTGGCAGATGAGCTTTTGAAGCCACTCTCCATCATTTACCAACAGTCTTGGCTCACTGGTGAGGTTCCAGATGACTGGAAGCTGGCCATTGTGACGCCCAAACACAAAAGGTGTGGGAAGGAGGATCCTGGTACTTACAGGCCAGTTAGCCTGACCTCAGTACCCAGCAAGGTAATGGAACAGTTTATACTGAGTGTCATCACACAGCACTTACAGGATGGCCATGGTATCAGACCCAGCTAGCATGGGTTTAGGAGGGACAGGTCCTACCTGACCAACCTAATCTCCTTTTACAACCAGGTCATTCATCAGGTGGATGTGGGAAAGGCTGTGAATGTTGTCTATTTGGACTTCAGCAGGGCCTTTGACACTGTCTCCCACAGCACACTCCTGAAAAAGCTGCCAACCCACGGCTTGGACAGGAGCACTCCTTGCTGGGGTCAGAACTAGCTGGATGGCTGGGCCCAGAGGGTGGTGTTGAATGATGCTGCATCCAGCTGGTGACTGCTCACCAGTGGTGTCCCTCAGGGGTCTGTGCTGGGGCCAGTTCTGTTCAATACTTTTATTGACAACATGGATGAGGGTATTGAGTCTTTCATTAGTAAATTTGCAGATGACACTAAGCTGGGAGTGTGTGTGGATCCACTGGAAGGTGGGAGGGCTCTGCAAAGGGACCTGGAATGGTTGGACAGATGTGCAGAATCCAATAAGATGGAGTTTAATAAGTCCAAGTGCCGAGTCCTGCATTTTGGCCACAATAACCCCCTGCAGCACTACTGGCTGGGGACGGTGTGGCTGGACAGTGCCCAGGCAGAAATGGACCTGGGGGTGCTGGTCCACAGCTGGCTGAACATGAGCCAGCAGTGTGCCTTGGGGGCCAAGAAGGCCAAGGGCCATCAGGAATAATGTGGCCAGCAGGAGCAGGGAGGTCATTCTCCCCCTGTACTTGGCCCTGGTGAGGGCGCACCTTGAGTGCTGTGTCCAGTGCTGGGCCCTCAGTTTGGGAAGGACCTTGAGACACTTGAACACATCCAGAGGAGGCAACGAGGCTGGTGAGGGGCTCGGAACACAAGCCCTGTAAGGAATGGCTGAGTGAGCTGGGGGTGTTTAGCCTGGAGAAAAGGAGACTCAGGGGTGGCCGTATCACTCTCTACAACTCCCTGAAAGCTGGCTGTAGTCAGGTGGGGATTGGTCTGTTTTTCTGGGCAGCAACTGACAGAATGAGAGGACACAGTCTCAAACTGTGCCAAGGGAAGTTTAGGTTGGATATTAGAAAAAGTATTTTATGGAAAGAGTGATAAAGTACTGGAATAGTGATAAAGTACTGGAATGGTCTGCCCAGGGAGGTGGTGGAGTCACCATCCCTGGATGTGTTTAAAAGAAGATTGGACTTGGCACTTGGAGCCATGTTTCATTGAGGTGTTTGGACAGAGATTGGACTTGATGATCTTGAAGATCTCTTCCAACCCTGTGATTCTGTCATTCTTTAAAAGAGCCTGAGATCTGAAGTGCACAAGGGTTGAAACTGCCTTCTCTACAGAAGGCTGGCTGTTAGTCAACCCTCACCTGATCAACCTCATCAACATGTTTGAGCTCCATGCAGTAACAGCTCTCAACTTCTTTCAGGTGATCCACCACCATCTTCCCCCCAAGCCTGTTTTTACCCACACTCATACTCTTCATCACAGAATGTTCCAGTAGCAGCTTAAACCCCTTACTCCTCTTCCCCCACTCCCTTTCCTCCCAGGTGTATTTTTTTCAATTGGTTTCCATTCCTGAGTATACTTCACTTTGTTCCTCTGCACAGAAGAAACAAAAGAAAATTTCTTCGAGAAGCTCTCTTTTTCAGAAGTCTTTTGAATGCTCACTTGCTATCAAAATAAAACTGAAAGTTGGGGTTCCTGGGTGCAGTAATGCTCCTATTTTGTTTTTGCTTTTGTTGCAGCAAATAAGCTTCGAAATTTTGCAACTTACACAGCCCTAGATTATAACTGACAAAATGGGCAAGTCTACTCTTGGCTGCTTGGCAGAAAATATTATGTTAGAGGCCACATACAAATGATACACAGATTACATGTTGTACATGTATACATTTCTCCAAAGCCAACCTGGAGCACATCACAACAAAAAATATTTTATCAATGCTGACAGGTTTGGAATACTTTCGTATTTTAGCACCTTGCTCTCAAGTCTTACAGTAAAGGCACTACAAGTTGTCCTGGAATACAGCCAGCATTTTGTTCTCCTCGTCTGAGAAAAGCAAAACCCATGTTTGCTTTTAAAAATACCAAATAATTGGGAATTTCCTTGCCAAGATTAACTCCTGAAGCCAAGAACAGACACAATCATGGAGTGAAGTAGGAAGAATTTTTGTGGGAAAAAAAGAAGAAAATATTCCAAATCACAGGGAGAAACTACAGAAATATCAAAAATCAAAGCATTTTAAATGAAAGGAGTTGAAACATAGATATGAGAAAGGGAAAAAATTACATTGTTTCCCCATGGAAATATCTTTCTTATATTGCCTCTAAGATCATCTCAAAACAATCTTCTTTTTTGTCTGGAAAAGGAAATGAGAAAAAAATTAAAATTCCATTTTCTTTTGCAAGTCTTGTTTTTAAGGCTTCCAGCACTGACAGGGCTAAACACATTCAGTTTCAATGGTATGACATTATGAAAAAGCTTAAGACTTTTTAAAAACTCAAATCCAAAATCTTCCAAACAGAACACTAGCTTTTTCACAGGAAGACCAGATTAAACCAAGAAACCAATACAAAACCAAGCAGATAGTTTAATAAACTCTCTCCACACAAGCTGGCAAGGCTGTAATCTGGCAGTACTACTCTGAGACTTTGCATCTAAGCACTATTCCCAGCAGTGTCCCAACATTCCTTTATGCTACTGGAGACATACTTACTTCCATGTGTCTTTAGACTGCAAATGCTAAAGGTATAAAATAGCTTTTTGCTATTCCTCATATAATTCATACATGTATGCAGGTCCATTTTTGCTCCAGATGGAAGCATTTTTCCCATAATCACTTGCAAAAACTGTAGAGATCCACTGAAATCTCTTCTGCTGGCTTTAGTATTGAACATAAATTCTTCAGTATTAAATTTTAAATAAAGAAATTTACAATGTAATACACCTTGAAATCACCAGCTCAGTACAAATAATATTAATGAGAAGAAAGCACCTCTCCATAAGTAAAGGTCAATTCCTTGAAGCTTGAAGCAGTTAATTTAAAATAATGCAAGTTACACCTCTTGCCTTACCAGGAGTCCTACGATTCCCCCAGGCTTCCACTGTGCTCTCCCATGGCAGACTGTCTCTTTCAGAAAATCTAGGTTTGACTCATAAAAATCAAGACTTCTCCAAAGCCTGTTTCCCTGTTGCGGCAGATGAGACCAATCTCTGTGTGTGTCTGTGTATCTGTATCTGTGTCTGTGTGTCTGTGTGTCTGTGTGTCTGTGTGTCTGTGTGTCTGTGCAATTCACCTACCTAGTCTTTGGACTTAGAAATTTAGCATAGAAACTTCTGGCGGTTTGCATTTCCAACCACCTTATATACATAAGAAAAAAGTCCAGTCCTCATGCCAAGAAGAGACAGGTAATCAGAAGAGACAGAGGAATCCACTTCAGAAGGAGAAGAAATTTCTCCAACAAATGCAACACGAGTGGAGTCCCTCTAACAGAAGAGGAAACTCTGCCTTTAATCCATACCCTTACTGGTTCATAGAAACCTCTCCAAGAATCAATTTCACACAGTTGATGTTTTAGCCTCTTAGATTAACGCACTATTTTCCTTCCTATTCCTTGACATTTAATCTCACAGCAAGCTTCAGGAGATGCTGTCCCTGGTCACCAACTGGGAAAGAGCCAGGAGCTCACATAATCCTGGATATGTACATGCATCTAGCTGTGGCCACAGTCAGGCAAACATCTTCCAGTTTTTCGTGCTGCCAACTAGAAATAATATCTGCAACCTGTAAGTGATATAAGGCTCATCTGAGCCACTGAGCTCCATATCTTGTGTTGAAGTTTGCAGGCACTTCACATGGTGCTCTTCATAGTGCAGTGTCACAGCTATCTTTCCATTTCAGACCTCTGTATTCCTGCTCTGAAAGAGCATTACTAGTCTGTCAGTATCCCATTCTATCACTATGTTGAAAACTGTTTTGCTTAGGTTGGATCATACCAAGGGTTTTCTGAGAAAACCCAACAGCTTTTGCATTTAAATTATCTCCTTTTTAATGTTCAGGCTTCTTCTATTCTGTTTCCTTTGTTTATGTTCAAATATTCTCCTAGTACTTTGTTTTTCAAATGGACCCAGTACGAAGAATTTAAGAGAGGCAGATGGAAATACCTTCACAAAATTACCAAGAAATGTAGTAATACTGTGAATGAGTTCCAGGAATTACTGAAAGTAATACTTGGTATAATTGCTTAGTAATACAGTGCTTGAGGTTTCCTGTCACTAGTTCAGCTTGCTGAATCTTAAAAAAAAAAATTAATTTCAGTTTCATATGCTTGCAAAAGCCTGTTTCTACCTGATCATTTTGCAAAAAAGAACTGACCTGGTATTCAAGAAGTTTGGAGGGCTTTCCTTAATTCACTTAGTGACCAAAGTTCTTGTAAGGACCAACTATGAGAGCAAAAACAAGGATAACACAGAGTTAAAATGCAATAGGCATCATTCTTCCATGATATCAGACAAATAATTCTATTGCTATTGCCCAATAACTCAAGCATAGCATTTCATGTTCATTTCAACTTGCAGCTGCTAGTTCACGTTGGATAGACAGGTCCTCAACCCCACAAGATGTGTTTCTCCACATCCCCCCTAACTCTGAGGCCTTCTGCTGAAACCACAGTATGGCTTTCAGGCGAAGAGGGAATGTGCTTCCCTCAGCAGGAACACACAAGCACTCTTGTTCCTGATGGAAGCACAGCAGAGTGTCTGAAGACACCCTGCCTACATGCCTGAGGACCACAGACTCATGCAGTCCACCAGGGATTTGGGAAGACTCCAGCCTAACCCCTCCCCTGAGCAGACTCAGCCGTGGGGTCAGACAGGGTATCTCAGGGCTTTTTATACTATTGGGCTGACAAAACTCCAAGGATGGTGGTGGCACTGCCTCTCTTGGCCCCTCTGCATTGTTGGGCTGCCTTCATGGGAAAAAGCCTTTTCCTTCTCATCAGACTGAGCATCTCCTATTGCAGTCTCTGGCCATTGCCTTTCACTCTCCTGCTCTTTGTTGCTCTGAGGAGCAGCTTCTCAGTAACTTCCTCACTGATACTCTCAGAAAGGCACAGTAAGGACGGGGCTGCTCCGTGGCGCACACAAGCAGTGTGCCCCCAACACTGGCAATGCCCACAGTGATGTCAGGCCATTGACGGGGACCAGTCAGGGACAGTAACAAATCCAGTTCGGGGGTCCTTGAGGGGAATCTGCTTGCAAATCACAGGGGACAGAGCTGAGTGCATATGGTGCAGCTCAAGCCAGAATAGCACCTTGGACTTTTTGGTTGGACCAGAGACCTCCAAAGTTCTTCCCAACTGCCACAGTTTATTACAGATCATTTCAGACCACATGGTAGAGAAGTACTGAAAAGTAAATCATTCATACACTGGATGATTGTAGCCTGGTGGGCAGAGAATGAACTCTGAAGCTTATTTTATTAGAGAAGGTGCACAGTGAACTGAATCAAAAGAGCAGACTGTGTGTGATTAGTTCCCTTGTGAAGTTTCTAATGCAGTCTACTTGCAGACGCAAACTCTGTGACACAGGATCTCTTAGTAGGTTCCTCAAACATTTCCAGAAACAGCTTCCAGTATGTTCAGTGTAACAGGAAAATAGTTGTTACTGCTATTCACAGTGCCCATCTCTGCTTCTGTCTCCTCCAACAAGCCTAATATTCATGGTTATTCCAAGGTTGGGAGAAATAGTAATTTTTGCCAAAGGAAGGGAATCTTGTCAAGGAAGCAAATGCCATTGGTATCCTTATCCAGGGTACTATCTGCAAATCCTCAGTTTAGTCCAAACTGAGAGTTTGTGAAGTCCCAGATGAAAAGTTTTTTAAGAGAACAAAAGCCAGGTGTACTGACCAAAAGGAGAAAACAAGGCAGCAGCCTTTACACAGTTACACAAAACAGTGAGCAGAGTATGTATTGCCCTGTATCCATTTCTTTCTTTCCCAGGAGGAAACACCTAACACCAACAAACCTTCCTGCTTCATGCGCTGCCACTCAGGCTTCTCTGGTCACAGAAATGGCCCAATGTTTCAAACCCAGACAGATCTGGTACTTCTGGGAAATTACGTGCACTAGTCTTAGCATGTTTCCTTGGAGGGAGGCAAGTTAGGTGATGTAGTTTTCCTTGAAGACCTCTGTTTTAAAGGACTAATTTGTTTTTTATGCTGTTAAAACTCATGTCTTTATACCAGCCCAGCACTCTGATGTAATTTTCCACTCATCTACATGGGTAATGTCAACACTGACACAAACTGCTGTGGCCACCAGCCCTGAGTCAGCACCCTACAGCATTTCAAGGAAGTTTTACAACTCAAGTCTGCTGGGAGAAAGGCAAGCATGCTAGTACCCTCTTAACAAAGGCAGAAGAAACAAGATAAAACGGTGAGAAGTAGTGCAAAGGAGGGACCAGAACCAGAAATGCTCCAATTCTACTACTATGGGGTAAAATTGTGCGTACTGGGGAAATCCAAAAACATAGATAGCAGCCCATACCTCAGACAATATGGCTTCTGGAGACAGGAGGTTGGGACAGCTTTTTATTTTACAGTCCACAAGGAACAGGCAGCAGGAGGGAGCTTTGAGAGTTTTTTTAAATTGGCAGAGATGTGGGTGCTATTGTCGTGCTTGTATAAATGGAGTATGTGTAAAACAGAAGGAACAGCCTTCGTGCCCTCATTGTGTATGCTCCCACCACAGATTCCAGCTCGTAGTTCTCATGTCCTCCCTTCCCACCCATATCTCTCCTCTTCTGCCCAAACATTGAAACGATGTCTGTATTTGCATAGCTCCTCAAATAAGGTGGTGTAAACCCACAATTTACCCCAGGACTGACCTCGTGCCAGGGAGACTGGGCACACCAACCCTTGTATGACAAACACATCACCAGGAATAACGGCCTGATGGATGATAAAGTGGTTCAACTGAGAAGCAATGATTTTTTTAGAGTTGTCTACCAAGAGCAGTGTGGATATTGTACTGTCCTGTGCTTAGAAAGAGCATCTACATAAAGAACTTCTCAAGGAAGGGGTAATGGCACTGCAGGTTTGTCCCACACTGATAGTGCTGCGTGTGGGGCACAGGTCAGAAAGAGAGAGGAATAACTGCGTTGTAAAAGAGAATGGTCATCTGGTTGTGGTCTTTGCAGTGAGTGATAGCTTCACTGAGACATGGATGACTAAAACAGGCCATGAGTTCTCCCATTCAGTGTTTTAAAGAGCAAATCCCTTTAAATCTATCCACCTCTGCAACTTCCTGTTTCCCACTTTGCTGTGCAAATATACACAGCAGAATATATATGAAATATACATACCTCTTTTATGTGTTTTAAAAGTATCTTTTATCAGGAAAAAGTTTTAATTTTGCAAAAAAGCTTCTTAACTCTTAAAATTGAAACAAATATGTAAACTAATTCAGTGGTAGACATACCCAGAAAGCAAACAAATGAGAAATGTTTCATCTGGTTTTCTCCCAGAACAAAGACAAATGGAAAAACTACCTCATGGTTTATTGTCAGAAGAGTCTTCTCACCAGGTAACACAAGGCAACACTGAATGTTTACAGTACCCATGACCCCTTGCTTCTGTTGCCATTAAACTCCGCAGCTTTATTCAAGTCATTTAGGGAAGAATATTTAAGGGAAAAAATGAACAAGTGCATTTCCTCCTTTCTGGTACTCTATAGTCAGCAAAGCTTTTGGACCCAAATTTCTAAAACAGGGCAAACAAAAATTAGTTTAGCTAAAACGAACCCGGAGTTCAGAAACTCCACATAAAACTCAGAAGCAGCATATGCATGGAGAAAGTTAACTCTTTCATGGTAGACATATTTAATCACACATATTCAGGAACATTACAAGAGTTCCCTCACACAGTCTTACTACACATTTGCGTGGCACTGGAGAAGTGATGAAGTTGTAGCTTTATAAAGAGGCATGCAAACTGTGGGTGTTTGCATGAGGAAGAAAACCCCACAGATTAAATAAAAATGTTGGTCAGTATTTAATACTGAAATGTTAATTTCACAGCAGCAAGGAAAGCAGGAAAATAGAGATGGAAACCAATGTTTTCCAGTGTTTCAACCTTTTCCTGGAGAAGCAAAATATTGCACAGTATCAGGGGTGAGAATAAGAGCACAGATTGGGACATCATCAAGATTCTCCATATCTTGAACAAAGCAGAGAACATCCAAAAGGAGATATTTAAGGAAGACAAATGTCTATTTCAAGATTCAGTTAAAATCAGATGAAGCAAGAAGAGTTGAACAGTGTTTTTTCACACTTCTTGCCAGTATTTGGACAGAGAAGGAAGAAAGGCGGAACCTAAAATGTATCACCTAACCCAGCTTCTTTCTCTAACTTCAGGAGAAATCTGTGGCTGTGAACTGTGAAGAGATGCACTTTTCCAGTTGTTTGGCAGCTTTTAGAGTCTTCTGTCTCCTGAAACTTCCTCCTCTGCAGATATTTCCTAGAGGTGCCTCACCAGATCACTGGCTTTGCGGCTTTGGTGAATTGCCTATCTGGCACCTGACCATGTGAAGTCTTCATCGGGGGTTTAGGTGGCTCTGGGATCCAGTAATGACAGAGTATTACTTAACACCACTGGCCCAGCAATGACTGGTGATGACTAGGTTTTCTTCTGTGAAACAATTGATTTTCTTTTGTAAACACAAGAGGAAGTTCTTAAAGGATGCAGTCTTCCCAGTCTCAGCTGCCCTTACTCTGATGGTATTTCAAGCTTTGAGGTAAACTTGCTGAGATATTTTTCTTCCAATTAACTCACCATTAGACTACCCTTTAGAACTTTATGCATATATCTTACTCCCTTCAGGACCTCTGTTGCAAGGTTCCCTGCTCATTCCTCTGGGTCTAGACAGGTATCAGGGCACCCCTTACTGTCTGGGCCCATATATCCTTGAGCACATTCAGTTGCTTTTGAAGCAAGGAATATTCTTCTTTCCCTTCCAGAGGTGTTCACAAAACACAGTTCTTATAAATGAGGTTAGCATAGCAGCTGAAAGTGAAAAATAATAAATTGACACTATTCAACAGCCCATCAGGTTCACAAGAGGAAAAAATTTACAGAAATTTCCCCTACACAGTTCTAAAAGCAGTAATGCTGGGTTTGGCAAGTCAGATATATTTTACATGGTTGACCTGCTTATATATCTGTTTCTTTAATTTTAGTATCAGTCTTGTATCAGCTTCTATTTTTTTCAGGTACACATCTAAGTAATTTTGCCCCTGAGGCAAATGATGACTGCATTAACACGTGTGCAACCAAAAACTCAAGTTAGATAACATTGCAAATAAAACCCTGATAGAGGAAAGACCTTCTGCCTCAAATACATGTAAAATGCAACTGTCACCATTTTGCTCCTAAAGCGTAAAAGAAAATGTTTGGGCTTGGGTCTATGCCCAGGTAATTTGTAGCACTGTTTCAAATTCTGCATCCTGTTACTCCAACTCAAGACTTCATCAAAATTTTAAATGGGTGTTAGTAAGGGAACTAGACATGAGACCAGACATGAGAACCAGACAGAGCTTACAGCTCTAGGACCCCCTAAGTCCCAAGTCCTAAGGAAGATCATCACTCTAATGGAGCGAGTCCAGGGGACACCACCAAGTTGATCAGAGGAATGGAGCACCTCTCCTACTAGGAAAGGTTGAAAAAACTGGGATTGCTCAGCCTGGAGAGGAGAAGATTCCAGAGAGGTCCTAAAACACCTTCCAGTAACTAAAAGGGGCTACAGGAAAATCTGAAGAGGGACTATTTTATAGGGGCATGTAGTGACAGGACAAGGAGGAATGGCTTTAAACTAAAAGAGAGTATGTTTACATTAGCTATTGGGAAGAAATTCTTTACTGTGAGAGTGGTGAGATACTGACACAGGTATCTACAGAGAAATTGTAGATCCCTCCTCCCTGAAACTGTTCAAGGTCAGTTTGGATGAAGTTTTGAGCAACCTGATCTAGTGGAAGAAGTCTGTTCCTCTGACTCGAGAAGAAACAACAAAATCTTAAAAGTCTCTTCCAACCCAAATCATTCTATGGTTCTGCAATTCCATGAAACCCTCATTTGTCTCAGATTTATATGGCTATGCCTCAACATACGCCTCAAAATTTTTGGATCTCAGCCCTGTCTTCTAGCCAATATGAATGGGAGAAGCTCAGCATGTGACATGCTAGTTGTTGCAGGTATGATGACAGATGACAATGAAGCTGGGATACCAGGTAAGAAGGAAAAGGAATTCATGGTGCTGTAAAATTCTGTAGAGATAAAAAAGGGTAACAGGTACATCTATATGGCAGCTGAAGAGGAAAAGCAAGATTTGCTCTTCACACTGGTACGTACTAATCCATGGTAACTTCTGCTGAAATATATTCGGTTGCTGAACCTCTCCGGTAGCATCACCTGACAGGTATACCTCTCTCCCTTTCTTTCATGTTTGCCTCATGACATACATGAAGCACTAAAACATGTTCTTTCCGCATTTGGCTGTTAATCAACACCGCAGCCTGGCTCATCTGCACAGCCTCTTCTCTGACAGAAGAGCAGAATAAAAACTCTCCCTCTGCTGAACCCATGGGTAGCAAGAGCTTGTAATACCCAAACTTTCAAGTCCTTTTATGACTATCATTTTCAAAAATTTGCAGGGGAAATTATTAAGAACACATACCCTTAATCCTGTGTTTGTTGTGGCTGTAACAATGAAATCAATCCCTCTGAATTCTGTTCAGCATGCCACCACTGCCAAGGCAAACCAGTGCACCTATGAGCGCTGCAGTAAAACTGCCCAGGTGCAGCAGTTTGCAGGAAGTGTGGCAATTGATGGCAGAGAGCCCATCATATGAACATCTGATCTCATGCCCAAATCTTCTGAGAGAAACATCTGGAGTTCTGTAACCTAAGACAGTATTTCCTATTTTGTAGTAAGAATTTTGTAATTCTTTCATAAAGAATTGCATGAAGAATTATAACTCAGTTATGGTATGAAACAAACCAGAGTACAAATAAATTAGTGAAGCTCAGGAATAAATCTGGTCAGAAACTGCTAAATTGTTGGTTACTTCTCCAATGGTGTTTGGAGACTTCCCAATAGATGAGGAAATTAGGGATGGTTGTGATTTCTTCATGGAAATGTGTGGAAAAAATATTGAGATAAGACTCCATCTCTTCCCAAAATAATGTCTTTTAACACAGAGAAAGAAGGAGCAAAGATACTTATAAATTCCTTGCTAATTGTTTCAACAACTCCCCTAAAAGGAGAATAAGTATATGCAACTAAAAAAATTAATTCAAATTCAGGAGTTTGTTTAATGCTACAGAATAAAGAATAGACTCAAGTTGAAACTCAATATCAATCCCTATCTATCTTTTTTGTCTTCTTACCTGACATGTACAGTTAAACAGAGCGCTTATTTATTTCATAGGAATTGTCTTTCACAATATCTCTATTGCTTGAAGATAGTAAGCATGGGGCATATGCCTACAAATTTAGGAAAAAAAACATTGCAAAATTAAAGGGTGAATTATGAATGTATAGTATCAGGGTTTCTATATCTTCTAATAAGCTAAAAAAGTCTCTGATTGGGTTTTAGTCTCTCTGTTTCTGCTATACTAGAAAACCTTATTATCAGTTCTTGTAATTATAAGCATTTATACTTCAGAATTTCTATGAATCCTAATTTCAGTTTATACTTTGTTGATTTTATGTTCCTTTCTATTGTCCTAACTTGCATTACATTTTCTTTCCTGGAAGAAAATTCTTTAGTCTGTAGGGATATATGAGAAGCTATTTCAACTCAAGCTGGCCCCTGCTGATCCTCATCTTGTTCATACCCCTCCTACAGGGCATCAGTGTCTTCTTGTGGCTGAACACCTTGTTGTTTCAGCTCAAAAATCATAGCCACATAAAGATCCTGAAACATGTTAAAAAATCCATTATTTTCCCCACAAATCAGAGACAGAGTTAGAAGTTAAATAGCCTGAAACATTTCAATCTTTCCTATGGGTGCTGCTCTGCTTTATGAAAATAAGAACCTGTCTCATTTCCTGATGGAGCCTTTCCTTTCAGTACCAGAGGCACTGCCATTGAACCTAGAGAGTGGGAGATAGGAACAGCTAAGGACCTCCAAGGCCTTTAACCTTAACCTCTAAGCCTAAAAAATTTGTAAGCAAGCGTCACAAAAACATAAATTTGGTACTGAAGTAACCATGACAGACACCTTACTGTGCTCATTTTCAAATGACAGCCAGCTGGAAAAGCTGGGAAACAAAAGCCAGCTGTCTTTCTGGGAAGGACAGAAACAGGAACACAGTGGGCTGTGTCAAGATGACTTACATCTTCATCCAGCATGTGTGTTACTGCTTAAGGACGTCTGACAGCATTTCCAAATTCACAGGAAGACAGTTTTCACCAGGTTGCAGAAGGCTAAAGGGTAGTCTGCAAGACTTGCATTTCATCTAGCAACAGGTGGACTTTGTTTCATTATTATCTAATTGTTATCTCTTCATGACAAAATTAAGTAGCGTGAGACACAAATAATAATGATCTAAGCCCCTACAGTACGTGTTGGTTTTGAAGGCGCCTTTTTTCTATTTAAGATGCCTTTCCTGACACATAGAAATATGCCTATGACACTTTAAAGACAGAAAAAGCAGAGAATTGGGATTGTAGGCTCTATCTTCCCAAACTTTATGCTTTAGAGGTGATATATAAAATCTGGAAGTGGGGAACATTGGGCTGGGTCCCTAGGTAGTCTGCATTAGCCAAGGCCTGTGTTAGCTTCCACCACAGTTTACACCAACTGATGGTCTGCATGGCATTCTGTGGTGACACAGCCACTTCCACTTTACCCATGAGCACAGCCTTGACACATTGTACTCACCACAGTAACTGATTCTGCTTGGCACACACATACATCAAAACTAGCTAACCAGAACAAGATTGTCACAGTATTTGCTCAGCTATCATTGCAATCCCAGGAGCCAACAGAAACAAGGAAACGTATGAGTTCCCATCTCTCTGACTGGGGAATATCAACCAGTAAGCAACACAAAGGTGCACAAAAAGTACCACTCATCTCCACAGAAGTGACCCAAATGAAAAAGAAGGTAGGTTTGGTGTAAGTCATGTTGTAATCTGCCCACTGAGTGATGCAGCTTTTAACAATCCTGGCTGGACTAGGGGTGTATCTAAAATGGGTAGAAAAATGGGGTTTAAATTGGACTGGGAGATTTTTAAAGCAACTGGTAAGGTTGTTTCTCTGGAAAAAAGGGCCAAAACTTGCTATTCCAAAGCATATTTAGGATTTTTTGATCTATAACCTAGTTTCTAATTTTTGAAGTTTCTCTCCTTCCAGCTGAACCACTATGTGTCTCACAAAAAGAAAACAGCAAAACGAAGAAAGATAAGAAATTATCAGAGAAATAAAAGCATGCAGTTTCAGAACAAGACTGTGTGAGAAGAAAGTTTTAGAAAAGGAAAAGGGCTTTAATACATGGCTCTGAAACAATTTTTTTTTTTAATTAATTGATGACTTTCAAAGAAAGCACGCAAAAACCAACTTCTTTCTTGTTTACTACTCACTGTGACAAATTTTGAGTTCTTTGTTTCCAGATGTTTCTCAGAGTATGAATGAGTAAAAGTGAGACAGACTCTTACACAGAGGAATCAGGTGCAAAATTGGTATGTGCAACTTTTCAAAAGCATCTGATAAGGGTATTTGATTGTTCTTCAGAGTGCTTGCAAGGCTTACTTTCCAGGAGTCCTGAGCATGTAGAAATCAGCAAAGAATGAGGAAACACAGTGGGATATAATTGCTGACAGAAAGAGAGAAGACAACACCCTGTGCTGTGTGAGCACTTAACCAAAGGGAACTCTCAAATCTCGAGGCGGAACCTGACATGCAGTTTTGTGGTGCAGTATCTGTCCTCAACATCTTGCACATTAAGGACATTTTTTATGAGAATATTAGCACATGAGGTGGTAACTCCAGGCACTCAGAAAAAAATAATCAAATTCAGCTCTCCCATTCCAAATCACATTGTGGTTACGGCCCAATGTCAAAAAGGTGTTTGTTATGGATTCCAGCTCCCCTGCTGTCAAATCCTTCACTCTTCCTGCACCTCAACCCCATCAAGGGCTAAATCCAAGAATTACTGCTGAATAAAGCAGTTTTGTGCACACACAATGAGTATTTTGTTCAAGCCATTTAAGACATATTTTACAACAAATATTTTCATTATCAGAGGTATTTTAAAAATGTTTCACCTTTAGTCACACTTTGCAGATACACTGGGTATAATATTAAGTTTGGCATTAGATGTATAACCCTTTATTTTTCCTTAAATGCTTAATCATTTTTAAACCACCCCATGTTGCTAAACATTACCAGTCAGGGGTAAGTAAATATTTTTGTCCACAGCAGATTTTTATATTTAATGCTATTTACTATAGTATGCAATAGGTTCTTTTTCAGAATAGAAAGTAAAGAAATTATGTCTGCATGTGTAAAGCTGCTTTAAAGCATTGGTTTCTTTATGGCATTTCCCTGTGAATTTTGGGGTTTTTTTTAAGATCAGCCATTGTGTATTCTAAATGGGAGCTGTGGCATGCCCTTGAAAATATTTTTACTTAATTGATATTCAGCTAAGGATCTACCTTTGAGATGCACACAGACCTAGGGATAATTATGCCACTGATCTGGCAAAAAAACATTTCCTGCATTTTTTTTTCCTTACAGTCCTACAAGCCCCCACATATCTTGCTTGCAGAAGCAAGTCTGTCTTCTTGAAACCAAACATGGTACAAACAGAATGCATTACTTAGACTTCAAAATTAATGTAATTTTAATTTATATCTCTGCTGAGCTTTGTCTCTGTTGTCACTGCAAATCAAAATAAAACCAAACTCCAATCTCAGTTCCTAGTGAGCACCTCCTCTAAATTCCATATTGGCCCAGAAGTTGTGCTTGGAAATAATGAAGTGAACTGACCAGTGTCAAAACTATCTTTTCTCCAGGAAGATATAGGATCAAAGTGATTGAGTTGAAAACTCTGCCTGCTGATGTAGGATCCAGGATGGGTTAATAGAAGAACCCCATTTCCCTGTGTGGAAAGCCTTCTGTCTGTTAAAAAGAGAAAGGTATACCCCAATCCCCCACCTCCCCTCCCCCGCCTCCCAATCTAATTTCTAATATTAAACCTGACCCAGAGGTGACTCCATCTGCAATGCCATCTGAAAAAGAGGCTCTGGGAAGAAGTACAGAGTTGTAGCCACCTCCTCTTCTTCTGATGACTCCTTTACTCATGACTTGACCACTCATCTTCTAAGTAAATTTATCCTACATTCTCTTCTAAGAAGTGAATCTGTCACCTTGTCATGCTGGGGAGGCTGTATTTTTCTTCTCTGCAGCAGGAAGCTGAACTTCACATCTGCCCTACACACAACAGAAAGCAGACTCTATGCTGCAAAGAGGGAGGAACCCCTTGTGTGTCCGTGCTCTCAGACTTGCTTTACATGGCATTTGCCTCATATGGGTATGAGAAGCAATGAATACAGCAGAAGAATAATGAAATACTTAGCAACAAAAAGCACTTTAACACTGACTTCAGTAAGTAAGCCAGGCGGCTCCAGGGTAGTGCAAGTAAGTCTGTGGTCTGTGTGTGCCACCTGATGCTGTGCAGAGATGTCCTAGAATGTCAGGATGCTTTCACAAGGTATCTGCTTTCGCTAGAACAACTGCCCAATATTGCTTCTTGCTGCTGTGCAGTGTCCCAGATGCAGGTACTTTTGCTGCTGCACAGGGTGATTCTGAACAGCTGCAGACCTGGCCTGCCCCAGTGGACAGTGATCTCATTAAATAGGGCAGAGTAAATTGGTGGGAGTGGGAGGAGGCTGTTTGTTCCTCTTATGGAGATGGAGAAGCTTCATCACATTTGTGCCCATTAGAAAGTATCATGCACTAGAAGACAAGTTATGAGTTGTCACCTGAGCTTGTCCTTCTGTTTTTGCACCTTCCTCAGCTTCTGACAGTGAGCAAGGGAAGTACCTACAGGACAAAGTACCTCACATTCCTTGCTGTTAACTGGTTTGCAATTTGCAGTAAACACTTGGAAAATTTGTGGTATCAAACAGTCACTGAGACATTATAAAATGTCCTTTCGAATGGAATCCTTGTCATGAGGTCAATGTCATTCAAATGAAGTCACTGAGAAAACCAAGTCAAAGATACACTGATCCTTGTTAGTCATCCCCTAGTATTAGTTAATTATCAGAGAAGTCATGATAGGTTTCAAAATGTGGATAGGCTGTACTGCATATTAACTATTATTCAAGATTTTTTTTTTGCGAGCAATATGGCAAGGAGCTTTGGGGAAAATTTTCAGTTCTTTAAAGCCATTGAGTCCCAATAGTTTCAATTTAGAAATCTTCTAATGTGACAACAAATTCAGGAGAAAGTTATCTAATACAACAAGCTGGTTGTCTGTACACTTTGCGGCAACAATCACAAATCAATTTCACTGTGCCTCAGCTTTTACATGTCTCCAAGGAGCCAATGCTTAGCAGACTTTGAATTAACAAGACCTAACTTCCTCTCTCCTCCTTCAACTTTAATATAAGGCCCTGGGATGAGACAGTTTCCTTTAACAAGGTAAATTCATTAAAACTTATGATTGGAAAATATCCAGCTGACCTTGTCAGGCAATGACTGCCACACTGAAACCTCACTCTGCAGTTGTGGCAGTGCCTGAAGATTCACACCTGCAGTATTTGAGGGTTTCTTACCTGCAGGAAATGTTGTGCACATGACACAGATTCATCTTGCTGGCATGGTTGAAAAAGTTTGGGGTTTTTTGCTGCCTTACAAGATCTGCAGCACAGGGAGTGAGGTTATGGGGTTCTGTCTCTTGCTCTCAAGGTGCTCACACCCTCACAACCAACAATTTCTGAACTTTCTGTCTACTGATGAAAGCTGATACATGCCAGAAGCCTCAGATTGTGCAACATTCAAAAAACAAAGACATGGCAAAGAAGGAAGGATAAAATCTAGTTTTGCCAGGTTGGAGCTGTTTCTTGCTGCATCCTAGGAACTGGATAGCATAATAAATGCCAGGGCTACTAAAATATGCAAACAGGCATTCCCTCTTTTACTGGAATAGAAAAGAATATCACATTCTCAGTGTTTTTTCCTAGGGATATGCAAAAGCTTTGCACACACAGAGGTATAGCGCGCCATTTACTGAGGTTTCCCAAGGGGATTCAATCACCGATGAGTGATGGGGGGATTTTTTGCCGGTTCCCATGTTCGTTTCAGGTTGCTCCAAAACCGCAGCGCTGCGCGTCCTGTCTCCTCTGCCTCCCCTCAGGCGGCCGCGCTTCCTCTAGATGGCACACGTACCTCTCCTAAAACTCGCACTCGCCTCCGACATGGCATGTGGCAGACTTCCCAGCCTGCGAATTTTAAAACAAATAAAAAGCAGCAGATCAGCTGCCCCGGCAGGGAATGAGGCTGCAGACTCCGCAGGGAGAGGCCGGCCAGCAGGTGTGGTATGAGGCACCGTGCTGGATATCCCCCGGTAAATGCAATGATTGCAAAGAGGAAAGGCCTTCCTCAAAAAGCATATGCTTGAAAAATTGCAGTTGGCTTTGAAATCTGGGGGTAGGGCATGGAAACAGTTGGACTGTTAAAGTAAAGTCAGTCTTACATGTATATTAAAATATAACCACGTGAAGATTATTGGAAAGCCTGGTTCTGCCCTAGAGCTGCCTCAGAGCAACCTTCCATCTCCCACAGACATGGAGGTCTGCTTACCATCAGCCCCAAAAGCAGGAGCCATGTCTGCTGGAACTGGAGTGTGCCAAGGCCCTTTACATGCGCTGCCCCTGCCTGGTCTATTTTTGCAGCCCACAAGGCCCGTGGTTGCGTCTGACACAGGTATAAACACCACGCATCCATTAAAAACAGTATCCCATTACTTGCAGGCATTACCCATGGATGAACACACCACATTCACCACACACCCTGTTTCTTCACCACTGGGAGTTCCTCTCTTGCAGTAATCTTGTTAATCACTTCCTCACTGTACTCTTTCCTCTGTGTTTGGAAGTCCTGGTGCTTACTACTGATGTTTGAATGTATGCTGTTAAAAATATGGAGGTTTTGGGGGGAGAAGGGACAAACAAATAAGCAAACAGCCATATTATATTTATTTTACTCATACAACTTTATTCATACAACACTCACAGTAATGGTGCTCTGCTTTGCTGTCACCTCGAAGCAACACCAGAGATATAATAGCACATAAAGCTAGGGTAGCCACAGGCCATCACCATCATTGGCCATATAGGTATGCATACAATCAGAAAATGCAAAGGGATGAACTTAAGATTATAAGGTACAATTCTCAAAGTCTTCCAAAATTCTCCATTTTCTCAGTGCTGACTGTTAAGCAACTCTTCTGTCTTTTAAAATTTGCTTTTTCAAAATCCACATAAAACTTTGCTGGTCAGAAGCCCTCACATTCAACTGGGTGGATGGAAAATCTATATTCAGCGGAGGAAATCACATGCTTGATACACACTGTAGAGATCTGAAAATGACACTAACCGAAACTAACCCATCCTTGGGAGGCCAGCACTGCACCTGCTGCAGCAGGTGGCACACTCCTGCACCCAAGGCTTCTGCCTCTCAGCTTGGCACAGTCACTGCTTTGGAGCCGAACCAGAAGGGCTGATGCAAGCCTGATGAATGAAGACATGGCAAGCAGGTCCTAGGCTGGGATTTAATGGCTTTCCCCTGCAAAGGAGGCTGTCCTGCTAGCTGCAGAAACCCTGTCATTACTCTGAGGAATCACAAAGGAAGCTTCACTTCAGATAATGAAGTTTTGCTATGTGAGTAATAGAAGAAGGGATCCTGAGCTGTAAAATATTAGACTTGAAGGGACCAGCTAGCACAATCAAGCAAATGTACTACATTAGTACATTATGGGTCACTGCAAGATTACACAGCGCATGGAAGATGCATTAAACACAAGAGAAATCAGTAACTGAAAGGGAAGGAAAACAAAAACAAACCCTCAGCTTCCCCTTATTGTAAATAAAACCTTCTTTCCTTTTCAGTAGAAACTTTCAATCACATTTCGTACTTAAATAAAACTGGGAGTTAATAAATACAGCTTTATAGAGGACTGCACAGTGGTTAAGGGTATCTGAGACTATAGGAGTGGTAACTTATGTGCAAGTATCCTATGACAGCAGGGCACAGTGCCATTCAAGAGGCAAGAGAAAGCAAAACACCTGTGTTTCCTAGGCAGTGGCCTTTTGTGAACATATAACTTGAAAACAAACACGTCCAAATGTGCTTGACAGCAGCCATCATAGGCTGTCCCCAATCCCCAACACAACAGCATGTGGTTATTCATTGTACCACACACAGCAACTTACACTGCAGCATCCGCAGAGCAGCAAAAGCAGCAGATTAGGTATGTACTCCTGCTATGCTCAGCAGCTGCTGCATTGCTAACTACTCAGCCTCTGCAGGAAAGCAATGAAGGAATCAGAAGCTATTCCTGTCCCTGAAATGGGATGCCAATAGTTGTTTGGCACAAAAATCACCCTGAGCTGCTTTTTTTTGGGGGGGGGGGTTGTTTTTTTTCCCTCACAAAAAAACATCAACACAGACTGGTAAACCCATTGTCTTCTCCTCACTCTGAGCACCCTCTGTGGCTCACAGACAGATGGTTGTGCTTTTGCTGGATTAATTTCACCAAAGTCTGTGGTGCTACAGTGACTATGTGTAACCAAGCTAAACAGAAATAGGAAGAGAAATAATGAAATACAGCATCATGAGAAACAAGGCTAGTCAGGTGACTCATCTTTTAAGAGAGCACCTTAAGGCTGCAAGCAGCGAGGAGTCTGCTATCACTCTGCACATAAAATCTCCAGAATCACAGTGTCTCCTTGACCACGAGAAAACTGTACTAACTGTGCTTGTTCATAAACAAAAATGTCTCAACCTACATTTCCACAGGATTGTTCTTTGACAAGTAGTCTTACCGAAGTTTTCCTAGAAAACGCTGCTTACATAAGAAATTTAAAATGCAATGTGACACAAGGCTTTCACAAGCTTTGCCATTACAATAAAAAAAAATTAAATAGCCAAAAAGGAGTTTTAATGACAGAAATCTTACAGCTTAACCAGTCTAATAAGAAAAAGATAAAACATAAACAACAGAGATCTCCTCAGGTAGAAACAGTTTAGTTTGAAACCATATCATGCTCTCTTTTTTGTTTAAAACCATATAGTCTATGTATGTCTTACAAAATATGCCATTCTATTTGATGAGATCATATGTGCACAAGAATTCCAGCACTGCCATAAATTTGAGGTTACTTTAAAACATTTGTGTCAAAGTACTCAGATTTTACTGAGCTTGTCTTAAAATACTTGATACTTAAAAGACACTTATTATCCTATCTACTCACTGACCCTTTGATGAATTCCAAGGCAAATCTCTTTTATAATTCTATTTAGAGAAAGCATCTGTGTTGTCATGTTAAAAATAAACCTATATTATCTTCAGTCCAAGGCTGTGGCCTTTTAGAAATGAGCAGAATATTATGGGAAGTCTTTCGTGATCACAAGGTGTCTCCTTGTAGCTTATTATGGATAAACAATGAGCTACAAATAATAAAAGTGTTTTATAGATGAATTTTGTATTTTGAGATTCTTGTATAGAAAACACCATCAGTAAATACTAAAATAACTGTACACATGTAACACCAGATTTGATCACCTTATTAGTCCTGTTTTTCTGTGGAAGCTATTAACTTTCACCACCAGCTGTGCCTACAGGCACAAACATAACACAGCATCCCCTGAAATTGTTTAAAGAGAAGAGAACCTTACCAATAAAAGAGTGTTTAACAGTTGAAACTGTAGAACCATAGAAAGGTTCTAGAAAGGAATCACAGAAAGGATACACTTCATGTCACAAGACATGAATCAGAAACACCAGTGAACACATTAAAGTAGATTACAGACAAAGACTAAATCGTGTTTTAGAAATGTAGGGAAGATATCTTTCCGCTACCTGATTCATCCATCATCAACATTTCTGCAGTAAATACGCACTCTACAAAGTACATGTTAAATGGATCAATACTGCATACATAAGATGCACTCAGCATTTTGCTGAAGATTATTTTACTTGTGTAAACACTTTGCAAACAAGTTATCTGGATAATGAGTCCTCCTGGGTGGTGCTGTACATAAAAACTGCAGAATAATAAAGAAATCCAAACCTCAAACACCATTCCATCATCAGTCCTACTAAATACTGAATGTCTTCAATCAGATCTACCATATCCCCAGGTTTGGCCTTGGTCCACGTTCAGACCCAAAACTCATCCCTTGACATTTTGGAGCTATCTGATGTTACTTTTGGCAGCATATCCTCAAGGTATAATACATACTTAAAAAAAAAAAAACTCATAAGAAAGTAAGGAAAAACTGTCCATATTCAAAAGTGGAATCTAGATAGAATCTAAAATTCCAGCCTATGCTTCCTTTTCCAAGGCAAAAGAGATTTGCCTTGTAATTTATCAAAGAGTCAGTTAGTAGGTGGAAAAGTAAGTGTGTTTTAAGTATCAAATAGTTTAAGGTAAGTTCTGTGAGATCAGAGTGTCTTGACACAAATGTTTTAAAGTAACTTCAACAGTACCATCCCTTTTGAAGCACAGAGACTCATACTTTTGCCTGCCTAAGAGTGAGGTTTGATTAAAGCCTCAGGCATCATCTGCATATCCATGTTTCCATTTTCTAGCTATTGCAAAAGGGGTTTGAGTGGCAAATAACAAAAGACAAGCTAGTGGGAAGACTTGGTTTTGATGTCTGAGAGACATCAGGTAAAGCTGATTTATCAGAGTAAATACCTCTTTTATTTTGGAAGACTGTATGAAGCCTGATGAATAGGGGAAATTATGACATGACAAGGAGCAAGAAAATTCAATATTTGGAATAAAACTGCTTATGGGTTTGAAAATACTCTAGTTTTCAGCTAAACACCTACTTCCAGCACTTAATGAATGTTATGAAGAAAGAATGCCATGGTTAGAGTCAAGCCAATGCTTCACCATTCTGGTGAATTTTTACACGCTTTGATATGTCCAGTCTGTGTGGGAAGAGATAGGAGCTGTGCTGTGGGCTGTGGGATGCCTCTATAGAAGCACCTGGCAGCACGAAGGAGCACACAGTGGCACAGAGAGGCATATGGCAGCACAGAGAGGTCTGTCTTCACCTGACCTTGGGGGGAAGTGCCACTGAGCAGATCCCCATGGGGGAGGAGCCTGTCCAAAGGTGACAGATGGGTGAAGAGGGCGTGATCATCCCACAGAAGGACATTTAGAAAGCTGATGTGGCAACATGGGATAGATCACGTAGTGAGAATTACCATGTAAGGAAATACCGTGCCTTGAAATAATGTATAAAACCAGCTCCTGTCTATCAATGAGTGATTCAGATGCCCTGCCAGCCTGAGTTCAGTCTCAGTTGCTGACAAGTCTGGGCAGTGACATTATCCTGTTTCCTGCTTTTTTGATAGTCAGTTTATAGGTCTATGTGATTAGGTAAAAGGAAGATCCTAGATTTATGAAACAGGTTGAAAATATGACCACAGGAGATGATAAAGTTAAGAGACAAGCTAAAGATCACCTAAATTACTTGGAGTTATAATGTGATAATGTAAAGCACGTTATATAGTGACTCATATGTTGGGTTTTCAATAGCTGTACTGAATAGAGACTCCTCCTCTCCTCAGTAGTCTGCCAAACAGATTGGGAAGATCAAGTTTGGTATTCCTAACAACTAACATTCGAGCTGACCTACAAAACAAATTGGGCTAGAGGGAAAGAAAACTCCTAATGCTTCTCTTTTTCTTCAAACTTCATGGGCTTTACAAAGGTGGGATGAAACTAATTTAATACAAATTCTTTGCAGGACATCTTCTAAAAGATATCCTAATCTTCTCCCTGTGTTCCTTACTTAAGCGTAGAACAAGCATAGCTGCCAAAAAGTTCAGAAACATTCACTAAACACTCAGCCAGCAAAGCTCACTTTGCAACCAGCTGACATATGGTCTGGATAAAGATTGAAAAAAGTAAGTAATCCTTGATGTCTCTTGGCTCAGGTAAATAAAATTTCTGTGTATTGTAATAATGTACTAAATTGCTCTGCCTCTGACCCCCCAGCCCCATTTGGAATCATTCAACATTAGCTGAATACGAGTTGACGGTAACTGGGAAATCTTTCTCCTTTTTTCCCTGTGGGGATATAAGTACATAGCAATAAAGATGCAACAATCATTAAGGATAGTTTACTACCAGATTAAATTGAACCTACATAATCTCAGTGTGCTTGTATGCAGTCCAACTGTAGTGAGAAATCAATAGCTTTTTGCTGATTTTGGCCACCATACTCTTGATCAAAATGGAAAAAGCTTGTGCAAAGGGACTGATTCTCCAGGGCAAGCTGATCGGTGTGTTGCAGCTTTGGCAGAAGTCTTGTCATTAACAATGTTTATACCAGTACATACACTTGGGGAACTGATTAAATGCTTAATTCATGCTAAGTGTGAATTTTATGTAACTTTGCAACATAGTTGTTGATTATGGAAACTGCCTGATACCTGCCAGAAGCTTGGCTTAGCCCTCAGCACACTGCCTGACTCACACTCTTCTTCAGACAGTGGATGACTGTTCCCTGGAATTGCAGAATCACAAAGCCCATGGACAGTGTGTATGGAAGGTTTTAGTTTTACTTTTTATATCAAAAACATATCAAATTCAGTAGTTTTTCTCCCACTGTCCTTCAGGTCTATGACCACAATCCTTACATGTAAATGTGAGCCAAAGAGACAGAGGGATTTGCTCAGCATTGTACAGTTAAAATGAGGGGGACAAGAGAATTATTACTTAGATTCTAGGAAGTTTTGCTGCAATTGCCACAGATGCAAAACTGGGGTTGTGCAAGACTTGGGGAACTTAATAAGGTGTCCTAGATTCTGCTTTCATGTCTTTCTCTGCAGCCAACTGAATCTCTGAATGTGAAGGCATATAAAATGAAAGTTAAAAAAGGAAAAAACAAATTAAAAACCTAAATCTAGATAGCACATTTTTTGGTGTTGTGATTTATCAGGATTTCCATAGTACAAACCATGGGACCAAACCAGTGTGACAGCCATGGATCAGGGAATTCTTCCTGGTAGAGAAAAAACCTTATTCTCAAAAAACAAAATCAGAGATAGTTTACAGACAAGGCATCTGGCTAGCACCTGGTTTTGGTGTTTCAGTAGCTTACAGTTCTTCAACATAAGAAAGTGATTCAGGTTTTTGGTTTGGTTTGGTTTGGTTTGGGTTTTTGATTGAATTTGTTTGTTTGTTTTGATGTTTTTGTTGGGTGTTTTTAGGGGTTTTCTGTTTGGGTTTTTGGGAGTGGGAGCGTGCCATTGGTTTTATTGCTGTTGGTTTTCTAACAGATTAGTTTTTCTACCACTGATTAGGCTATCCTGGGAGAATATTTTATCAAAGAGCCACAAGAAAGCAAATCACACATCCAACATGATAAGCAAACGTGGGAGCAAGTTTCAAGGTAAATTTGAAAAAAACCTTTCATCTGTGAAACTTACAATTTCAGTAATAGTGCACACAGAGAGCTCATTGAAAATACAGTTGGGCAAATAGCCATAAAATTTCCAAAAGGGTTGCTATGCAGTGTTTTGTAGTGCTGATGTCCACTTCCCTTGAAATAATATAGAACAACATAAAGAACATAAAGAACAACTGGGTAAGAAAGAGAAAATAAACTTCCAAAATACTGACAATACCATAAAAAAAAGACAAACTAAATTAGAGTTAGTGATTTTATGCTTCCACTTGAAAGAAGTGCAAAACCAGGATGTTTTTCTGTTCTGGCTTACTTGCACATTTCTTTCGATCCAGAAAAGGAATGTTAGTGTTGTCTATTTTCCCACTTCCCAGAGAAAGAGACCCAGCTAAGGGAAAGACAGAGCCTTCTATTCCAAATGTAACTACTTAAAAGGTGTCAGTTAGAAGAAAACATATGTGGGACAAACTGCCAATAATTTTTTTCCTCAGCAGGAAAAATTAGGTTGGTGTTTTTGAGAAATACTAAGTTGATTACACATTATGCGTATTAATGAGCATCTTCTTGAATCTCTCAATGTCTCTCTTTCCTCTTTTTGATTGTAGAAAACTGTATTGTTGCAGTGCTTGCAAAGTCTTTCTACTTGCCAAGAGATTTGTATTTATTTGTCATTTTGTCACTCTCCATATACATAATTAATAATCCTGCAGCACAGAAAGGTGTGATGCCTCCCTAAAGGATTGTTTTGAGGTCATGATTGTACAATTTACCTTTCCAATATTAACTTTGAAACACGAAGATGTCACTTCCAACTGTGTAGCTGCTTCTTTAAAGCTACCATCAACTGGACAGTGAAATTGTCCTTCAGACAGTAAATGCATATTCAGAACAAAAGGAAAACTCTGTCTGAGATTCCAGCTCCAAGGCAAGCAGTTTCCAGCTAAAACATCTAATTTTTTGCTAATGGACAGGGTTTCCTTTCTTGGTCAGGAAAATGAACATTTATGAATTTGCTGGAGGGAAGTCTTCCCTAATGGCACAGTGTGGGTTTTTCTGATCTGCAGGAAAAATTATGAAGGAGTCCCTAATTTGTTATTCATATGTATTTGACAGTGCTACTTAATGAGGTTGGTAGGAAATGCTTCCCTTTTCTGAAAGCAGTGTGAAGGAATATTTTGGTTATCTTATTTATCACTTAGCCTTGGAATAACAAGTTAAACAAATAAGTAGAAAGCTTATCTTTCTTTAGACATAATTTTCATGCTTTTTCTTTGTTAAAATAAAGTGCCCCACCTAAATCTTTCACACAATTCCAGTACACGTGAACTGATTTTTTTTTTACCTTATGGATATATCACCGGCATCAAAGCCTTGTCAGAATCCTTTTCCTTTATTGTTTGTCCTGTAGCTGAAAGTCAGGATCAATACACTATTGATCCTGACTAGTCTCTGTGAAACTGATTCTATAATATTGCTCTTTACTGCTGCTGCTGTAAAGATCATCTTGCAGTGTTTTCAAGGCTTAACTATACTGCTCACAGCTTGGGTGTTTCCATCAAACTGTCATCTACATACTAGGGTGTATAGATTAAACTATTCCACTTGTTTCCTTTTATATAATATGGAGTTCTGAAATATCATTATTTTCACATTTGTATGGCATCCAGTACTTGAATGGAAAATTCATTAGTAAAGAGCAAAAAAAAAAAAATCAAGCCAAACCAACCAACCAACCCAAAAGCCAAACTCAAACACAAGGAAATCACCAGACCGTGTTTAAATGCTCAGTTATTTAACCAGAAGCAACAATTTATATCAAGAAGCTCTTTATTGTGAGTGAAACTTCCCTCATTTCTAAGCAAAGTGTAACGATGAAGAAGAATTTGGCACTGGGCCACTACAGTTTTAGGAACATGCCGGACGCGGCCCGACATCGCACTTAACTCGTGCGCACATGCGGGGCGTTCAGAAAGGCCGCTCTCAGGGACAGGTCCGGAGGCGGGGGTGCCGCGGAGCGAGGAGGGGCAGAGGCGGCGGGCCGGCGGCGGCGGGAGCTGTCCCTGGTGCTGCCGGCGCCGCTGCCCCAGCGCTCCGCCCCAGCCCGCCCGTGCCGCCGGGAGGCGGGCGCTGAAACCCTGCCCTGGCGGCGCAGAGCGCGCTTGTTCCCAGAGGCCTTTGTTTGGCTTGTAACTTCTTTAAGGAAAAAAAAAAAAAAAAAGAAGAAGAAGAAAGGAAAAAAAGAAGAAGAAGAAGAAAAGGGCGGTTTAGGCGGTGGGGTGAAGACGTCGCAGCCGCGATTCTTGTCTCAGTGAAGGCTGTGGGCACCGCTGAGCTCACCGTCTTTCCAAGCGTCCCTGCCACACGGGAAGAGAAAGAGGGGAGGCCACCTCCGTCTTCTGGGCCTCAGGCGCCGATGGGTGTCCCGAGAGGGCGAGGGGGCAGCGCCGGGGGTCCGGGGCCCTGCGGACATTAGGCCCCGGTCCCGGGGCCACTCTCCTTATGTCCCGCTCTCGTTAAAGTTTTTTACTACTTTTGCTCCTCCCCTTCCCCTGCCCCTGCTTCCCTCATGGCAGTCAGGCATTGGTTTAGACGCAGCTGCCCTCAGGAGAATAAAATAATAGACGAACATAAAAGAGGAGAGAGAGCCCGTCCCGCGGCCCGCCCGGGAGCCCGGCCCTCTCTGTCGCCGAAGAGCTGCGCAGTCGCTCCGCCCTGTCAGGGTGAGGCCAGCGGAGACACCGAGATGGGCCGGGCGGCACCAGCTGGGTGAACAAAACGGGAGCCGGGAGCCTCCGCCGCATCCTGGCAGGTGGAGGCGGCCTCGGCGACAGCACCGCGCGGGAGCCTCCGGGCCGGGGCCGCCGCCAGGGGCGGGGCCGGGCGTTCCCATGGGCAAGGCTCGATTCCCACGGGATCGCCGCCAGCCGCGGGCAGCGCGGGGCGGCCGAGTGGCGGCTGCGGCGCCGTGCGGAGCGCGGCGGGCCGGGACGTGGCGCGGCGGCGGATGAACTGGCCAGCGCCGTCGCCCGCGGGGACCCGCAGCGCCTCCAGGACCTACTGGACGGAGCGGCCGACCCCAACGCCACCAACTCCTACGGCAGGACCCCCATTCAGGTAGGGAGGCGGACTGTTGGCAGCTGGGCGAGGGCAGCGGCCCTCCGTGCCGTGCCCGAGGGGGCGGCGGCAGCGCCGGGCAGCAGCGGGCCCTCCGATGCCCCGGAAGCGGCCGCCCCCGTCACTGTGCTCGGCCGCTGTCGAGGTGGCGCGGCACAGGGGTTTTTCTCGCCTCTCTGGGAACGAGAAAGTCTTCTCCAGTGACGGCCGCAACAGAGAGGTTTTAGTCTTAGCAACCCTTTACTTTATTTGAACCAACTGAGATAGGATGACTCAAATCCGAGAACTTTAATGCTTATCTCGCAATAAACGTGCAATAAAATGTAACAAGTCACGTTTGTAGAAATAATCTCTCTTTCATTATACCTCGTCTTCTGCTTTATATGACTGTATGTTTTGTCTCCTCTCCTGTGGGGGAAAAAAAAAAAATTCGGTGGCTCTCACGAACAGAAGTACCAGGTCGCGATAACCTTGCCCAGGTGACGGTGCAGGTAGACAACAAGCAATCCCTGTGGGGCTCAGTCTGCCCACATTTTACACTCCCCTGAACGTGTGGGTAGACGTAGCGCCCGGAGCTGTAGTAGAGGTTACCTTTATAAAGGCTGAGTTCGTTTTCGAGGTAGTTCTAGACAGCTTTTTCTTAAAATTTCTAAATATAACGAAACTGGAATTACCTGAGAAGCTATATTTAAGTTTTGCTGCCAGTGCTTGCAAAACACTCTCCGACTCAAAATGTCGGTGGAGCATTTCACTCGAAACAGGTATTTGTTGCCGTCTAGCAGTGCTTTTCTTTTTCGGTTTTGGGGATTTTTTCCCCCAGTCTTCGCGGCAGGGACTTATCCCCTGTGCTGAACGCACTGCTGGGTGCGCTAGGGAGGCCCAACTAAGAAAACGGCGAGGCCGCTGGGGAGGGCTGCCGGGCATGTACGTACTGCCCTGGACACGCGGGTAAGGCTGAAGGTTCGTTCCGTCCTGACGGTGAGGGAAGACGCGGTGGGTTCCCTGCATTACGCACTCCCCTTGCCAAGGACACTCTAGGGAAGTGTCACGGGTGCCAGCGGAACGACGGCGGCCCCCTCGAGCCGCTGCAGCGGCACGGTTCCGCGGGGACCGTGCAAAGCGAGTCGGGACTTGACCTGGGTTTCTCTGGGAGCGCTCCGGGAGAAGGGCGAGCCCCTTCGCCCAGTTCGTCTGCTCCGAGCCTACCGACTTCCCGCTCCTGTCGCGGAGCAACCCCAGTGTGCATCCACACCCCCCGATCCCGACAGGAGTCCCGCACCTCTCTGCCCCACCTGTTCTCTCCTGTCCCCTAGCGTGGGTAAAGGAGAATTTTCCAATGCGGCGCAACTCCTCCGACGGGTACGTGTTCTCCACCGTTCGTGGCACGTCCAGAGCCGATCTCTACCCCTCGCCGGCGGATTTTCTTCTCCTTTCCATTGTGGATCTCCGTTCCTTCCGGGCCGAGCGAGAAAGCCTGAGCTCTGCGGCGGGCGCTGACGCTGTCTCTCCCCGCAGGTGATGATGCTGGGCAGCCCGCGGGTGGCCGAGCTGCTGCTGCGGCACGGAGCCGACCCCAGCCGCCCCGACCCGCGCACCGGCTGCCTCCCGGTGCACGACGCGGCCCGCGCCGGCTTTGTGGAGACGCTGGCGGCGCTGCACCGGGCCGGGGCGCGCCTCGACATCCCCGACGGCCGCGGCCGCCTGCCCCTCGACGTGGCGGCGGGGGGCCCGAACGGAGTGGTGGGGCGGTACCTGCGCGACCCTCCGACCCTCCTCCCCAAACTTACTGCCCGCGCCCAACTCGGGGGACGCCAAGCTGAACAGTACTCATGCGATGTTGTGAATAACCCCGGATCGCGTTTCCCTGCTGGATGCACGAAGGACAATATTCTTTGCTCATGACTGTATATTATCCTGCGCTGGAAATCCTATGGCACTCCGCAGGCCCCTTTTTTCACACAAGAGTCCAAACACTGAAGAGAAATATGAAATATGAAGTATGAAATATGAAACATGAAATAGGAAATATAAAGTATGAAATATGAAGTAGGATGTATTACATATGAAGTGAGAACATGCTAAATGTGAAAATATTAAATAGCAGATATTGAATATTAAATATGAAGGAAAATCCCCGCACAGCGATACAGTGCTATAAACCCTTCCTCTGTTTTCATGGGGCCGCATCTGGACTTTCTGCTTCCCAGTGGCTCCCCATTCATGCTTGCTAGCCCTCCATCTGTAGAAGATGGGGGAGATTTCAGGGTCTCCCTGACCTAACAGCTTCCTGTTTGATTTTGGTTAAAAGGATCTGTAGGGGTGCTGAAGCCAATCTGCCTTTCTCTGGCAAATGCTTCCTGGTGTCATTGCAGCTTTGGTAAATACCTTATTAAAAGCACGTAGGATGCTGTGCATATCTCTACACGTACTCACAGCTACACATTTGTAGCTTTCCTCGTGTAGGCTGCAACTATAGGAGCTGGAAAGAGAAAATAAAGAGAAATTTGTGTCTCTGCAAGCCTGATACGATCCTCAGTTGAAGTATCCTTGTTGTTTTAACAATTTGCAAGTGACCTTTTCTGATTTATAGTAATTCTAAAAAATCACGTGATTGTGAAACCAAGGCAGCCATAAACGAAAAATTAAAAATCATACATCTGAACTCAACTCCAGTGCTTCCCAAGATGCTCGGAGGTGACATATTTGGTGAAGAAACAAGGAAACCTTTTGGAGCAGCTCTGCTGCTGACAGGGGAACAAGGAGGGGGGCTATCTGCTATTTCTGTGACAGCCGATACATGTTTCACTGGCTGCTTCGGCGCGGGGGAGTTGGATACGAGCACCCCAGGAAAAAGATACAGCGGCAGCCCAGGCTCTGCCGAGGTGAAAGGAGGAGGCGGGGAGAGCCGATCTCACGGCAGCGAGTCTCCAAACCCCCAGAGAGGTGTGCTTGCGGGAGCGCACAGACAGCAGCGAGCCGGGCGGTGAGGCAGGGACCCTGCTCCCAGTCGGTGAGAGACAAGCGGTAGACCCTGCCTCCCTCCCTGGAACCCAAGTGGGGACGTGCTCACACGTCCTCCACCTTAGGGGCTGAGAAAGGGAAGCCAGGCGAAGCAGCGACAGAGTTCAGGTCTCGTACCCCAGCGCTAATCCTGGGCACTTTGCAGAGCTACCTGTAGAAAAGGTGAAAAAGATTTATCTTGGTTTTGCATTCCTACTGAGTATCCAACCCCTAGGTATCTCATACAGAAACATGAAAAATAATGTATATATCTTCTTTGTAACGTGCTGTTTATTATAATGTAATTTCATACAATATCTGCTTTATAGTTACTTCCTATCTGTTGTCATGCTATAAAATATTTAGTTATGTCATTCATGTATATAATGGATCTGTGTAATATCTATATAAAATATACACGATACATATATAGAACACACATATATAAAACGTTATGATTATGCATCAACGTGATATATTTGATTAATAACTATTTTTATATATAATATGCTTAGTTGTTTAATTATGCTTCTTCGTTTAATTATAACGAAATAATGCATATATAAAACACGTACAAAACATTTATGTTATCTTTAGTCTATATTCACTTTTTCATTATAAGAATACCTAAAACATATATTTTATAAATATCTATAAATAGAAAACATGCAACATTATCATCATAACAACATATAATATGTGATTATTAATTTGCGTTGCACTCTGCCCTAGATCATGGCATAGCTGAACCAAGGACAACTCTGGTGATGTAGCAGTTAAGTGCCTGCATCCCAAGCCTGTGGGAACCAGAATGGAGCTGAGACCAGATGTGGAGTTGGGGGAAAGGTAGAGCCTGACCACATCCCTTACAGAACAGTAAGGTTCTATTAAACTGCCTTCCATCCTCAATTGGACCCATATTCCTGTTTTAAACCATCATTTTCTCCAAGAACCAGATTTTATTTCAATTTTCTAGCATTTCCATTTAGGCGTATGAAACTACAGCAACTAAAATAGTAATATTTAATTACTGCTGTTATTTTCTATAAAGTTGGCAGGGAAACACAATTTGCTGGGCTGATTGCACCAAATAAGCAGAGTATGCCCTCAAAACTCAGCAAGGTTAAATACCTAATTGTTATAAATCTGCCTCACGGAGTAGGTCCGGAGCCCCTTCCCAGGACAGACCCATGGTGGGGAATACTCACTCCATGGAAGGATGAGGATCACGGGAGAGGTCCCACTTGGCTGCGGGAGCTTCCACGGACACCTTTTCTACTGGCAGCAGCAGCAGCTCCGGGGCTTGGAGTCCTCCTTGAAAAGAAGAATAGTAACAATCAACAACAAACAGCAGCAGCAGTACACTTTACCAAGAAAGCCCTAAAAACATTATGTTTAAGGTGGCAGAGTACTGGCAATTTTTATTTTTAATATTGCCGCTGTAACCGAGTACGTGTGTGAGCACACGTGCACCCTTCTGCAGCAGGGTTTGCACCCTGTGCACGGCGAGCCCCGGATCGGCCATGCATTCAGCGTTGGTGGGTATTCGGGTTCTATTGCCAAAGCTGTCGGTCCGTCCTCTCACCACTGCTCTGGCACCTGCATCCCACAGCCAGGTAGGCATTCATTTCTCTGAATTTTGCCTTGCCTGTCAGGAAGCAGAAGTCATCGCAGGGGAGAAGAGGAGGAAAAAATAACAGGGGGAGGGGAAAAAAAAATGCTGCTCTCGAAAGGTGCTTTCATTTCGAAATGGGCGATTCCGATTTTGCTCATCCAGTTTCCCAGGCTTGAAATCGGACTTGAAAAGAAATGATTACAGGCTTTTCCTTATCAGCATTGTTAGGGTTACTCCGAGCCGAGGCAGGAGAAACCCTCTGTTGACATTTCGACTTTTTGCCCGTCCGAGAGAAGGACGTGTTTGTTAGTGAGAGGCTGTTGCACACGCGTACGTTCACCATCCCTCCCCTCCCAGGCACTGCCAATCTGCGTCCCCACCTGGCGCCTTTCCCGCGGCTCCCTGCAGTCCGGAGCTGCCTCGGTCCCTCTCCCCGCCGCCTCTAGCCGCGACCATCCGACCCGGGCCCCGCCGCGCCCGGGGAGGAGGAAGATGCGCCAGCAGAAATGACCCTCTCCCTGCCCATCGCTCTTCTCACGCCTCGCACGGAGGTACTCCGCACCCGGGAGGGGGGCAGCGCAGGCAGAAGGATTCTTGGGATGGGGAGTGGGACGGGCAGGTAGCAGTAAGCCCTCCACCGCCCAGGGCTGCAGAGCTGGCTCAGCACCGGCTGTCGCAGGTCTCGGCAGCTCACCGGTGCTTCCTGGAGCCGAGTGGGCAGGGGAGAGCCAGCAGGTGGACTGGGGCTTCTCAACGACCCTCCGCTGCTCCCCCCACCCCGCTCCAAAACCTCACCCTTCAAAAGGAAAGCAAAGAGGTCCGACACCGCGGAGCACGGCCGCGGAGAAGGCCCGGGGCTGGGCGGGAACCGTTCATTACCCGTTTCGGTGACCGGCGCGGGGAAATAGAGATCCTCTTTTCTTTTCTCTCCCCGCTCCCGGCGCCCCCCCTCCCCCGCGTCGCGTTCAAATGACCATGTGACAAGGAAATAGCTGCTCGCCCGGGCCAACAGTGGCCCGCGCTTTCAAAGCGGCAGCGATCCGCTAGCCGGCTCTCACGAGTGCCCGCGCGGCCCTCCGAGCCGCCACAGGCCGCCTTTCCCGTCGGGGTTTTCCCGGGGGGAGTGCGGTCGGGGAGCAACTGAAGAGCAAGAAAAAAACCCAAACGGAGCGGGAGGCGGTGTGTTTGGAGGGACAGAGCGGGGGGAGGGCAAGGAGATGTCGTCAAGGCTTTATTTGAAAGCCTCGGAGCGCCCTGCGATTGGCCGGTCCCCACGCCCATCTGGTGGCGGTGCTCTTCCCCGGCGAGCTTCCCCCCCCCACCCCCAGTCTTCCTTTGCCCGCTTTTCGAGGCGGGAGCCATCATCGTGGGAGGAGTTTAGAGAGGGGTGTAGGGGAGGGGGGGGAGCGGAGGGGGTGTGAAGTGAAATGGGGAGTCGAAATTAGTTAAACGGAAAAGAAAAAAAAAGAACGAATAAAAAAGAGATAAATAAAATCTTCTCCAATGAATGGAGGCTGAGAGGGCCGATTCACTGGTGGGGCCCCGCTGGGGAGGTATTTGTAGCGTGACGCGCCCGCGGCTTCCCCGCACCCATGACCCCGCGGATAAGGTGCACCATCCACTTTCGGCGCGCCCGCAGCCGGCCCCGGGCCCGGGCACTGGGCTGGCGCATCCTCCGCCGCCTTCTCGGGGCTCTGGGGCGGCGCTGGCCGCGGCGCCTTGCCCTGCAGCTGGTCCTGCGGCGGAGGCGCCGCAGGGGTCCCCGGCCCAGGTAGGACACCGGCAGCGGGGCCGTTCGGGGGCGGCGCTGGCGGCCCGACGGGGCAGCGGGAGTGGGAGGCGGTGGCCCAGCGTCCGTGGCAGCGCCGCGGGGACTCCTGACCCCTCCGCGCCACATGCTCAGATGGCACCGGGAAACGCGTTAGGTTTCTACAGGCGGGATGTTTCTATGCGGTTTTGGGGGGGTTTTTTGGGTTTTTGGGGTTTTTTTTGTTTGTTTGTTTGTTTGTTTTTTAACGCAGTAGAAAATGTCCGATTCTTGAAAAGTTACTGTAACTTATTTCTGACTTGTCTCCCACTTTTTGAGACGTTTTATGTATAGTACATTGCAAAAATATAAATCCACCATCCCTTCCCATCCTTTTCAGACAGTTTCTTGCAAACAAGGAACATAGCTATTGCTCTGAAGAGAGAAAATGGCCACTGTTTTCCGACCGTGTATTACTTTCCACTCTTGTAAACGACAGTGAAATACAGTGGCCTATTTTTCCTTCCCTTTCTGTTAGAAAAATATGGGAAATAAGGGCCAGAGCAACCGAGCAGCGTCAGAAAGAGTAATTAAAATACACTCGTATGAAGGACCTTGAAAGGCATCCGAGGCTCGGGCAGTTTTAGACTTTTTGCTTATTGCAGAGTGCAAAATCGGATTGTTGTGGCATTGATTATCACGTATAAAAAACAACAATAATAATTAGACATACTCTGAAGCTAAAATGAATATTAATTTTGCTGAGAATGTAAGGATTGTTCTGCAAAATCCTCATAGAAAGTTATTAGAGCATTCCACAACCTCCTTTAATACAGCACAGCCTGGAAAGAACAGAGGTGGAAGAGAAGTAGAAATATTTGCCTCAAAATGACTTCAAAAATAGACACTATTTATTTTATACATGTATAAATAGATGTATAAAATTTTTAACCTGTCAAGCTATAAGACTCAGGGTGTGGAGATAAAGTAATTCAGAGTTTTCCAGCTCCACTCTCTCACTCTCTGTTTAGACTGCTCCCAGTGCAGTGAATAAATATTGTGGGGCCATACGCACAGATACACGCACATGAATTATGCATATATATATATAATATATATAAATCAGAAAATATAGACAGTTTTCCTTGTTGCCTTCAAATTGCCTATTTTTTTTGCATTTGTAGTAGGCCTCATTTCTTCATTCTGCACTAAATAGGGGAAAAAGAAACTATAAACTCTGTCCGACCTGAAAAGCATGAATCTCAAATACAAACATGAGTATGAGGGTGCTAATCACCACGAAGTAAACTCTCTGTAGCAAGGACAAAAGCCCTCATGGATCTGAAAGTATGGCTATTCTTTTCTCACTCTATTTCCACACTTGCCATAAATAATTATTTTTTTAAATTCCCTTCCCCCGAGCTTTTAATCAGGGAGAATAAGCTTTTCTAAAATGCCAGTTAGCTCTAGACTGCAAATCGCATTTTTAAGGTCTTGGGATGGAGTGAAACACATGTGTGTGTTAAATTTAATTTTAAAAAATAAAACCAGAACACGAAACCAAAAAAAACATAAAAAAATGCAGTATCTAGGGATAGTTTTGTAACTGCAAGGGTAACACATAGTGGGGTTGCGGCCACTCCATCTCCTGAAGTGTCTGAGACCAGGCTGGATGAGGCAGGGTGGGGTGGGGCAGGATTGGAAGTATTATCTCTGAAATCCTTTCCAACCCTAACAGTCTTTGATTGTAAGATATACTCTGTGAAATATTTATTCATTTTTACTGAAGTTTCTCTGAGATATGTTTGAGCTTTTGTGTGCAGTTTGGTTTTGTCTTGGTTTGTTCAGGATAATTTTCCAATAATTTTTAAGTTCAATAGACACCCCTATGGCACAACTTCTGAAAGACTAAAATTAAGGTGATAGATTTTCCTGGTTTTAACCAATACGGTAATCAGAATAAATATCTTCACAAATATTCTGACATTTTAAACTGAAGAAAAGAATGATAATGTTAAATTATTTCTGTAAACAGGTACTGCTTAATTTTTGGTGTAACTCAGAACTACTCAGGACTGTTTCCCTCACTCCCCTTAGATATAAAACAGGTTTCTAACATGCAACCTCTCCGTTGCACCTCCTACCCCTGCTTCTCTTGTGTGCTTTTTACCTATTTACAAGCTAGGAAATCCCAATATTATGTTCTTTACGATTTGTCTCTTTATAGTGTTTATTTAACTCCTGAACCTATTATCCAAATACTTGTTAGATAAAATGTAAATATTTTGATTTTTAGTTGTTGTTGTTATTGAAAGTGTAATACTTCCTAAGCCTTAAATGGGGCATAAAATGGCTGCTTTTTTAACTGAAAGTTACCTCTTCCGTTCTTTATGCTCTTATCAAAACATCTCAGAACAATTTGCAGGATTGCTGCACTGTAGTATTAAAATGGATCTGTTTTCAGTGTCAAAGATCTGTATAGTTGAATAATAATTTTAAAATTAAATAAGAACAGAAATGTAGGCTAGGGACACTGCTTAACATGATTCTTTATATTTTTTTACTCCTTCTCTTAAATCTTTGCTTATTTATTCTTAACATGATTTTTTTTTTTACTTTTATACTGCAAAAAAGATATTTTTAATGAAAATATCTTTGCAGTAAGGTTTGCTGGGGGGCAAAGGTGGATTCTCCTCCCTCCCCCCGAGATACAAGTGCAATACAAGGTTCTTTCTCAAAACACACTAGCATAGGCTGTATTATTATTATTACCCTAACTTCAGATATGACTCTGGATTGTTTCGTTTTGATTATTTAGAGGTCTTTTGTTGGTACTAGGTTTGTATAATATAAGATTTGCTTTTAAAGGGGGAAGAAATCCCATTATTTCAACCATGTAATTTAAAATGTTGTGAGTTAAAAACGTTCTAGTAGTTTGATAAGCGATTTGGGGGCTCGATAATGTTGGGACATAATAATGGGACGGTATTTGTTGTTTTACACTGTTAGCTTTTAACATAATATAGTGGAAATGGAGATGGAGATGGAGATACAGACAGGCCCTCTGACTCGAAGTGACATCTTTATTTGCAAACACATTGACATGTCAGTGTGCATTTTTTTTATTCACAGAATTAACTGGGTTGGAAAAGACCTTTAATTAAGGTCATTGACTCCCACATATTTTTATGCTTATATACTCAGAAAAAGATGTGTATTCCTGTACTTATACATACAGATGCATAAAATTCATGATCAATACCATTTCACAGAAAACCAGGCTAGGCAGTGATACCTGCAGCCCTGCCACGCATCACTACTGATTTGAAATTTTAAGACACCTGACGGACATAACCAATGAGGTTTTCCCCTTGGATTTATCTCTGTATGGCTATCATTAATGTCAGAGAGCACAAAAAGAACTGGAAGATACTTTGCCTTTTGGCTGGGAGATCATCTTACTTTCTTAGACTTTACAGACTTCTAAAAATCCACTCTTTAAACACTATTTATTAATTTTTAATTTTTAAAAATTTATTTATTTGTTTGTTTTAAACTGCCTATCTGTCCCGAGGGCTGCTTTGCACCATGCATTGTAGAAAAAACACGGTGTGGTGGGAGTTCACCACCGGTCCCTGGCAAGCGAGGGTGTCGCCTCAAAATTTGGGCCCTGATCCTGCCATGCCACTTGCCCCAGAAACTTCGCAAGGGAAGCTCCGAAAGCCACTAAACCAAGACATTTTAGTGAACCTCACATGTCTACTCAGGGATAAATCTGTGTTTATTTCTCCTCATCCGAGGATGTCTCTGCTTTTGGCTAGTAGTAAATGTAGACATAATCACTGTTTCTCTGTTAGCTGTGCAAAGCTCTTCGGGGGTTGTACCTGCATAGCGGATACGTCTGTGGTGTCACACCGGTCTCCTGCAAATAAAAAAAAAGGAGATTAGGGAACTGACATTGGGCGGGGGGCGGGGGGGTTGTGGGGGAGAGGGGAAAAAAGGAAAGGACAAACAAAAAAAAAAGGGAAAACAAAACCCAGAAAAACATCCTTATTCCCCCTGCCTCCTTTGTAAGAGGCAGGAACTTCGAGGTAGCAGAATAAGAACTTCACGGCGTGGGTTGTGGGTGCCGACCACCCGCTCCCACTCGGCGTCCGCGGGGGGGTCTCTTGGGGCGGGGGTGTGTGTGCAGGCGTGCGCCTGGGCCTGGAGAGGGGAAACGCCTGGCGGAAAGCCAAGGGGAGGAGCAGATGCTTGGATTTTGAGGATCTTTCATGACTGCAAGGCGAGATTCTTCTGCCTAGCCTCCGGCTGCGCGGCTGGAGCTGCACCTTAACCCTGCTGGGCTCTCGCCGCGGTTTTCCTATTCCCGGGAGGCTCTGGCAGGGCCCGGCTGAAGCGATCCTCTTCTGTGCGCTGCCATTAGGCTGGTCGCAGACTTGCTGCGGGCACGGCTCCCTTCCTCATCCGGTCTGCCAGCTCTCGGCAGGCACAGGACGGAGGGATGGACCCCCGACCCCCCGCTCGGATGGGCTCGGGCAGGGCAGGAACCCTTTCGGAGACAGAAACTAGAGCCATCACTCGCACGAAGAGTCCCTCTCTGTTCCGGGAGAGTTCAGGTCCGTCGTCCCTTCGTCATGTCTCCGACCCACCTGCCCCGCCCGAGGCAGCTGCCGTGGAAGCTGTTTGCCCATGGGTCTGCGCCCCGCTCCCCTGCCTTCGCAGCCCGCTCCGATGTGGGGAGAGGTTGGGGGCGCAAGGCCGCCGCCCCCACCCCCTCTCCCCGGTGGGAGAAAAACCCCGCGAGAACCGCCTGTTCTTGAGGCGGGGATGAAACTGCGCTGCCCTTCGAGGTGCCGTGCTTGAGGACCAGGCTGCCGCCATCCCGCGGTCCTTGGCAGCCCTGCCGGTGCCCCTCGCCCCGGGCGGGTGCGGGTATTTCCCTCAGCCGCTGGGAGCCGGGGCAGAGCGAGAGCGGACACCGCAGCGCCGCTCCGCTGGAGGAGTGCCCGGAGCGGGGAGGGGACGGGAGGGGCAGGAGGGGGAGCGGGTGCGAGGGTGGGGGAGCTGCCTCCGGGAAAGGAAGAGCTGGGTGACAGTGACGAGCTGGGTCGCAGCACGGGCGAGATCGCAGCCAGGGGAGAGGGAAAGCCAGCGGCAGCCGTGCGGCTCAGGTCGGCGTGGGGCGATGGAGGGGTCCCCCCGGAGCGACGGCGACAGCCTGTGCAGCGCCGCCGCCCGCGGGGACCACGAAGAGGTGAGGAGGCTGCTGCAAGCAGGCGTGGATCCCAACGGGACTAACCGCTTTGGGAGAACCCCGCTGCAGGTACGACGTACGCTGGGTGGGGGGGGACAGGGGGAAGCTGTGCTCTGCCACGTCGGCGGGGATGGGTGGGCATTTCGTGTTTAGAATGAATTCTTATTGCTATGATCGGAACCGTACTCCAGCCGCAGCTGTCTGAATTCAAACATGACCTTTATTTTTTACTAAGTCCAGCCGTCCTATAAGCGCAAGATGGAGACTAGTGGGGAACCGCTGACAGCAAACGAATTTTTCTAGGAGATAGTCTAAAGGAGAAGTTGGACTGCAAAATCCGCTTCCACATAACCTATCCAGATAGGTTTGGGGAATGATCTGCACTTCGAGCAAATTTCTTGATTTTTAAAATATAGCCTGAAGAGGTATTTTTTTTTTCCACAGGAAATCGAAGTGGGGTCCCTTTCTACTATACTCACGAGCAAAGAACCTAGAAACTGCACTGATAAAAATTGTTACTTGAAACTAGGTATATATTAGTAGCCACCTCTTTTTTTTGTCTTTTTGCAGTAGCAATTTTAACATTCTCTATCCATCAATAGTGACAATATTTATTGATAGATGTTAGAAGTACCATTAGGTAGAGCTGCTTTCCAGGAAGTTTGAGAGTTAAAAAGGTGTTACATTAATCGAATACTTAAGTAGACACTTTTAAAATGTTCATTGAACGATTAATATTTTGTGATTTAAATTAGAGTTGTGTATCTCAGGAAGATTTTTCGAGTTGTTATTTAAAGAGATATATTTGATGACATTTGATCTAATGTTCAGCTAAACTGAACAGCTATTTTGGTCCTTGCACTTTACATTAAATATTCAGAAATATTTTTCAGAAGTGTATTACCGAGAAAAGCTCTCAGAAAGTTATTCATGTTACTTCCATTTACGTTCAAATTGCAGATAAAAAGAATCTCCAAACTCTTATAAATTATCTCTTTCCTTTCCCCATTTCAGACTAAGTTCTCTTTCTCTTGTCAGCAACTTGCAAAATGGCTGACACTCGACTATGTGAACCCTCTTTTTCTTTCTGGAAAAGATTAATATCGGGAATTTAGATATTATGACATTCATAAGTATTTCACACTTATACTATAAATAAACCCAATTATTTGAAGTGGACAAACCAAAGTCCCGAGATAGAAATTGATAGAAAAACCTATTGTCTTAAGATATTTTTCATAGTATTAAGTCACAATTTATGGTGGTTAAAATTCCACTGAAAATGACCAGGACAGTAAGGGAAGTAAACGCCCATGTACAAATTTATATTGGTTTTTGATTGATTGGGGGTTTTTTGTACGTTTTATTTGTACGTTTAGTGTATGATCAAATATTGCCCGAAGTTTTTTTCTGCTACTGGCAGAAAAGCAGACTGTCATTAGGAATTTGCCATTTAGACATTATCATCCGGAATTTTCCATCAGTTAAGTTTTGTGCATTGCTTGTGAGTGCTCAGCAGCTGCTCTCACACCTCTGAAAAGAAGACAGAGATGGGAGAGAAAAAAAAGAAAGAAAAAATATCTTCATCCGAAACTCAGGAGGGGAAAATTTTAAATATCCACACCGAATGCCGAAAAGAGCCACACCCACCTGCATTTTCCCATTGTTGTGCTGACAGCTGATTAATCGATAATGCGTTCTAAGTGACGGCAGCCTTAGTGCAAGATCCCTCAGATCCTTTACTGCCACAAAATACATGGTGTGTATATAAAGCATACAAATATTTAGAAACTCTTCATGTGTATAAATATATTTAATATATTTTTATATGTGTGTATGTCTAAATATATTTATAATATAGATACATGCACTATTTATTATATAATTACATAAACGGTGTCTGTATTGTGTGCATATATCTGTACACACACAGAGCTGGTCTATATCTGCGTATAAACGTGTGTATACATATATGTGCTTATACACACACCACAAGTACCATTTATACCATGATGTATATAAATTATATAAATGTGAAGCAGAACATACACGTGTTATACCTAGTCTGGAAACCACTAGCTAATATTTTTAATTTATCATCTAATCATAGACTATCTCAAGTTGGAAGGGATCCGCACGGATAGTCGCAAACGGCTGTCACAATGTATGCGGGTCACGATTACAAGGAGCCGACACAGCAGAATTACCCCCCAAAAGAGAAGCCGGTCAGGCCGCTGCCAGCCCCGGCTGCCCCCCGGGCTCTCGGCGGAGGCGGCGCCCGGCGGTGCTCGGGGCTCTGCGGCGGGCGCTGACGCTGTCTCTCCCCGCAGGTGATGATGCTGGGCAGCCCGCGGGTGGCCGAGCTGCTGCTGCGGCACGGAGCCGACCCCAGCCGCCCCGACCCGCGCACCGGCTGCCTCCCGGTGCACGACGCGGCCCGCGCCGGCTTTGTGGAGACGCTGGCGGCGCTGCACCGGGCCGGGGCGCGCCTCGACATCCCCGACGGCCGCGGCCGCCTGCCCCTCGACGTGGCGGCGGGGGGCCCGAACGGAGTGGTGGGGCGGTACCTGCGCGACCCTCCGCCCCTGCCGGGAGCCGGGGAGGCCGCCGAGAAGGCTGCGCGCTGACCCGCCCCCGGCCGTCCCGCCGGGTCCTTGTCCCCCCGTCCCCTGCAGCCCACCTCCCCGGCGAGCATCCCCGCCGCCGGTCATCAGCGAGCCATCGCGGACGGCGGCGCTTCCGATGTCCATCTGCTGCTGGCACTAGTGCTCCTTTGTCCCGTTACCTCCCGTGCTACTCCGGCTCCCGCTTTTGCACCGAGATTTTCGCTATTTCCTGAGAGAAAGAGGAAAAAGGTCCAAAACACAATCAAGACTAGCGCTCCTGCTTCTCCCTCTCATACTCTTCGGTGGTCAGAGCACAAGCACCAGACGGTCCTTTTGTGCTCTAGTGGGGAGAAAAAAAGTAAATGTTCACCTTTTCCTCTTTTTTTTTTCTTTTCTTTTTTTTTTTTTTTTACAGTAAAGCTGCTTAGAGAAGTGAGAACGCTATGTTTCCCTTACTGGCTTGCTCACTGTCCTGCAAATCTTTGTATTTTAGTTATTCCTTGAGGTCCTTTTACGTTGTTGCACTCCAAAAGACTGAATACTTTAGCCATATCATTTATAAATTTAATTAATCCCCAGAGTTTCTCCCCTCACCAACCCACTCAACATACAGTTTTAACACCAAGGTGTAACAGTAATTGAATGGTAAAAATTTTAACGCTGATGAGCATTACAGTGTGGGAACTACAAACATTTTGTGTAGCTGTATTTATGGAAAATTGTGTGAGAAAACAACTGGCAATCAATTAGTTACTGAGTAGTTTTTTGCTCAGAAGATATAGATCCATTTGCTCAGAAGATATAGACCATGAGCTTCTTATTTTTAAGACAGCTTTCTGGCTCTCTAAACCAGATATTTGGAAATAACAACAAATGACCGATTTTCGTTATAAATCTGGACTTTTGCACCCCTTTTGGCTTCTGTTTTCTGTTTCTCCTATGTAATTTCTACCATCTACCCGATGTTCATACCACTTATGCGTGATTAAATACCTGCTATTATTCAGTAATAAAATATGAAAAAGATTGGCTTAAAAATAATTCACTTCTCGTGTTCGAGTATTTAATGGCTCTGCATGCAGCATTACTTAGTTGAGTGGTGCTATTTATTTCAACTTTGTTCGTTGCTTTCAATTTTTGTGTATGTGTCTGCATAAATAAATATGGATACACACAGCACAATCACGCAGGTCAGATACCAGGACTTTTTGTAGATATGCATTATTTAAGCACATACACACAGAGTTAAAAATCGCCAAATCGTTTATTTCATTCTTGATAACAACACTTAAAGTACAAAAAAAAAATAAGCTCATCTGTACTTTGTACCTTCTTTGCATAATTTATGATCTATTTTTAGAAGTGGGAGCGTAGCACGGACGGCGAATCATTTTCCTCTCGGAAAAAAGAAAAAAAAAAAAAGTTGTTCCTAGCCCTTTGAGGGACAAATGGAAAATGGAGAGAGAGCCCCATCACAGAGCGTGTTTGGAGCAGGGCGGGTGGGACAAGTCGGACCCAATGGTGCTGGTGCCTCCCTTTCCAACTCAGAATAGCCTGTAATTCTGAGAAGGAGCTTTTCGTTTTCTGTCCCGACCCTCCAGGCGGGCGGGAGCCCAGTTCAACCTCTCGAGCTGGAGCCGGAGGAGTGTTTGGCAGAGCTCGGCTGGCGCTGCGGCAGCGCATCCATTCACACATCATCCATCCCAGCCGCTGGGCTCGCTGTCCCGGTCCCTGCCGCCGGCCCTCCCGCCTGCAGGCTGCCCATCCCGTGGGAAGGAGGGCAGAGCTCCGGGAAGTCCCCTCCGAAACATGGCAGGGGGAGTGGCATTCACACCGGGATGCCCACGGGGTTTTCACCAGCCTCTCCCCATTCGGGAAAGCTGTGCCAAAAGAGTGTAACCCTCCCAGCCTCAGAGCTGCCAAAGCCCAAAACTTCCTGAAGAAGATGGAAAGTTCAAGGCATGGAGATATGTATGTTGATTTCAGAGGTGATGAAAATGTGGTTCATTCTTTGGACAAGGAGCCAACAGTGCTGCGAGCTGCAAAAAACCACACCTCAATTGCATGCAGAAGGCAGTATCTGAATAATTTGACAAGATATTTTTAAATTGTGGTGTTCTCTGTCAAACTTTAATAAAATACCTTCAGGTGTAATGGCGCTTAGAAAAACAGTTTGCTATTACACACTACAAAAAATTACTCTTTTAGAACATGACTCCCAAGCTTTAAAGCAGGAAACATCCCCTCCAAATTCACCCAGGTTTTTGTGTCTAAGGGTTCACAGGCTTTAAACCCCATGTTCAAAGTTTTTGAAAGCTTCAGGGAAAACAGGAAAAATAAAAACTGTTTTAGAAAAGGAAGTCATTATCCCACCTAGCCTGGAACAAAGGTGTGGAAATAACATTAACTTAATTGCCTACTTACACAGAAAATAAGCCTCATGTACTTTAAATCTCAGCAAGAAAATAGAAATGCTCAGAGCCCTCACAGAAGAAAGTGAGGATTTGAAGATGGAAAAAGCAAGCCAAAGTACCAAGTGCTGGAGAGGGAACCTCTGAAGATATTTGTGTCTTTTAAGTGCCCCGGTGGGGCAATAACTCCCAGGGAAGAGATGATACACATAGTTGTTCTGTTTTTATTATTTTTAAATCAGATTTCAACCAATCCTTAACCAACACTCACTGAAGTAATTAAACATTTCTTCGTGTTGTTTTTTTTTTTTTTTGTCTCAAACTCACAGGAAAAAGAGGCAGAAGTAGTTCAAAAGTTTAAAAAACAGAAGACAGAAAAGTCTTTGTGGAAATGTCCCCAGAGGACCAATATTTCCACATTCCTGTCTCTTATTAGGTATTTGTAAGTATCTTTATGCTTTTGGTAGAAACACTTGCAAACAAAATGTGAAACTGGACTTTGTGGAAAAAGTCGAAGAAGGCGTAGTGAAAGGGGAGGCGGTCCTTAGGTGTTGAAAACTAAGAATTTTGTAACTAAAGGCGTCAGGCTGCCTCCCAGAAAGGTACACAGATGACTGCCACTGGATCTGGCATTACTCTTGTTATTGAGTGTTAGTTCAGGATTGACAGTGGGCTCTGAGAAGCCCTGTTTACACTTACAGCTTCAGGCAAATAAGGACCAAGGGGACAAAACACCTAGGGTTTAGCTAGACCATCAGCAGAGGTCACGATATTAGATATACCCTCCTTCCTACAACTGAACTAGGTAGCTTTTGCTGCCATTGATGTAACAAAAAAAAAAACAAACCAACCAACCAACCGAACAAAAATCCCAAAACAACAACAAAAAGAGCAAAAACAAACCAACCAATCACTACAAACAACAAACGAAAAACCTTTCTAGCAGGAGGAAACCTGCAACCCTGCCTGCTTACCCCGCCTGCGCGAACTGCCGTACAAACTACCGTGCCATGCCCGTTTGCCCGCTCCGGGTCGCCGCTTCCCTGCTGCCCTCCTTTAATCACCCCGCCGCTCGCCGGAGGAAAAAAACCCCGCCCTGAGCCCGGGTGGCTAACAAGAACCAGTCACTCCTTTCAGGAAGCAACCTCCCTCACGATTTCTAAAGAGAAACATTCTTACTTGAGGAGTTGCGCGGCGATCTAGAATATGAGAGTTTTACCTCCCAGGTGGGGAAAGTGCCAGCATCGGCAACTTTTTCTCTCCATGGTGCTGGCTGTTGACAGGTAAGAAAACAGGCATGCTGAGCCCTGGGGGAAAGGTATCCAGAACAGGGGAGAGGAGACACAGGTCCAGCTCAAGAAAGAGGTGCCTGGGGAAAGTAGAGGGAAAACATGGCTGCCTGTGCCTGAAAGGATGCACCATGGACATATATCCCTATCCCACTCCATGTAGCCTGGGCCAATGGTTTTGACTGGCTTCTTAACACTCATCCTTGCAGAAATCCAGCGCATTGGCTGATGAGCAGTGGCACTTAAAAGCAGACAGCAGACCCTGCTTGGTGGTGTGGGTGAGAGGGCACTCCTTGCCTATGCAGAACAAGCACTTGAACATTGCTGGCTTTATGGGGTTTTTTGTTTGGTTTTTTTTTTTGTTTTGGGTTTTTTGGGGTTCTTTTTGGTTGTTGTTTTTCGTGGTTTTTTGTTGTTGTTGTTGTTTTTTACATCTGTTTTCTCTTTAGATGGTGAGCAGCCTAAGGGCTAGAGAAGAAAACGAGAGTGAACCCAAGGTACCAGTAACAACATGGAGCAGAGAACTTGTACTAAACTGATCCAAGGACAGAGATTATTTCACTGTCCTCACGTGCAATTAAGGGGAAAGAAACTCCTACCACCACCATTCTCCCACTAGCTTATCTTGCTGGTTGGCCCTTGACGCAGATGCAGAAGAATGATTTTAATGTTTGACTATGTTATGAAAACACAAAAAATGTATTTCAGAACCTTCTTATGCAGTTGATAAAAGCACATACAAAAGTTGCTTCCTATAAAGCACTAACTATTAAGGTTCTAAGGTCAAATTAAAAGATTTCAGATTAAATGTCTTCCTTCTTGTGCTGGAGGAACCACATTGTAGGAAACCAAACAACAGGACAGCATGTGTCCTCTAGAATATGTTTCACTTACAAGAAGCACTATTCTTAGTTACAGCTGGGTCTAATCTATGACATCCTGATGTTCAAATTGAAAACATACTTTCAAGTATGCTTAAACACAGGCCTTAACACCACAAATGTTAAGCTGGTGGAGAAATCGACAATCATCTAAATAAACAATGGCAAACTTCTGCAAAAGTGCTATCAAGTGTTAATTTCAATTCTTTTGCACTGTCCTGCTTCAGCCAACACTGCAATGACACCGGGGAGAAGAAGCTGTCGTTAAACCAGTTAAGTCAGAATTTCCGTCTTAGAAGGCTGATCCCGCCCAGTACTGAGCACCTCCTGAATTAATTTCTCCTCTTACTGATACTCAGCTGGTTTCAATAGACAAAATACTCTCTTGCTGGTTCATTCTGGGAACACCAACTGCTCATAGATCTGTTTTGAATACTAATACAAAAACTCAATTCTGATGTCATATGCCACCTATGCAAATTCTCCAAATGCTTTCGATATTAGCATGAAAGAGTTTTAAGTCTTAGATAAGTGAGAATGAGATATGAGTGGGTATTTTAGCAAGATAGATCAATGTTAGGCCACAAAGAATGCTTTAGAGAAAACAAAAAATGAGAAAATGAGTAAATCTAATGGCCTGCCTCCTGGTCTAATTTGTGCCGAATTTGAATCCACAGTATTGCATTGTCAGCAGTACATTACACTGCTAATATACACAATGGAGGATGCTCTGAGCAAAAGAAAGGGAGATGTTATCCAAAATAAAAGGACTTCAAAAGCCATGGATAACTTTGCTAAGCAAAATACAACATCCAAACAATCAGTGAAGAGTGGGGTAGGAGATAACAGCAAGTCCACACTTGGAGAGGAAGTGCTCATGATACAAGTAAGTGTGGGCTTGGAATATAGATAGGGAGCTGAATCCTACCGAGTCCAAATAGAGAAGTATCTTCACTCAAAGCAGGAGTTCTGTTGCCTGGGACACCTGTGCCAAGATGAAGCAGAACTCCCAAAGAACATCACTGAAGAGACAGTTGGACAAAAGCTCCTGTGAGTGGGTGTATGTCTTCTCTTGCATGTCATTTGTGTGTTGAACTTACCCTGCTGTGACATTTCTGCCTGTGGTCTGTGTAGATCTGGATGCTTAATAAAGTTTCAATCTCTGCCTTTGGATGCCAGCTGAAAATCCAGTAAGAAATCAGTTGGCTATTTATGGCGTTTCCTGGTCCTTGCTTAATATTGGCATGCCTCTTGCTTTGTGTATCTGTGCTATTTGCAAGCACTCACGTCCACTCAGTCTCCCCTCTATGTATGTGGGAAAGAAAATTAGGCTTTGAGCATTTATTTCTAACATACCCACTGCTTCCCAGCTGCATTTCCCTATTCCCCCAAAGCATATCCTGCAGAGAAGCATGTGAGACTGATCTGTTCTTCAGCAGTTCCTGCAAGGTCTGGGGGTGTTCTCTTCAATTCAAAGTTGAGACAGCATTCAGGCCATACAAATCAGTAAGTTTAGCACAATTCTGCTGGAGAAGGAGAAGCAGACCTGGAAAACTTTCAGTAAAATTCCACCAGCTAATACTTTATTAAGCTTTCCATGGTTCTAATCCATGTAATTTATGCACAGAGAAGTTACTTCATTTGCTTCAGTGCTCACTATTTATGTACCTGTCCTTAAGTGAATGATGTTTAGAGAAGGTTTTAAAGTGGTCTGTGAAAGGAGACAGGTTTCCTACTGAAAGCTTTGTTAATTTTTCTAGGAGACAGCATTTGTTGTAAGACATGTTAGTGTAAAACCAGAAGTGTCTTAACAACCCAAACCCATGAAGTCTCTGTAAGATGAGCAATATCAGTCAAGCTTGGGAGGCCACACGTTGGAACCTGGAATGTTTGAAAACTAGGTAACAGCCACAGTTTACCAGCCTATATCCTGATAAGCTATTTACCAGCCAAGATGCAATTTTCTAAGAGCCTCAAAATGATACTTGCTAACACTGATTCTGATGTTATGATATAGGAGCAACATCAATACTCTGCACCAGAAGGCAGCACTCCAAATCCTTCACAGCAAATGGACTGAAAAACAGTGGCAAAAAAAAAAAAAAAAAAGAAAGAAAGTAATGGAGAGACACAAACTAAAGTGCGGCAACTTTTATCAGTGAAGCCCTCTGCCAATCACTGTCTCGTTCTTGTGAAACCAGACACAATCTGAGACCAAGACAGGGCCATGATTCTTTGTTAGAATGTTTACTTGGTTTTAGTAATGCAATACATACAATTTGTATCTTTTTTCTATCATACCTGCAGTTCTGCCTACAATAAATAAATTTCTTAAGACTGTTTAGAAAGACCATTAAAATCACTTATATTTGGTCCTTTCTTTACATAATTAAACATTATCCTATGCTTTTCTTGCCAATTACCATCTCTGTCTGTAGTCCTATGGATAAATTACTTGCAGCACATTTCAGACTATAAAACGTACACTGAACTTTGCAAAAAACACACTATACACTACCAGAGTTTTATAGACTTTATATACAAATTATGCATGAGATACCGTTAGGTACCAAGCCTATGTTGACCAAGCAAGTAAATATGATGGAAAGGTCTCTTCCAGCCCAAACCATCAATGACATATTGCCCAATCCTCCCACCATCAGCAGGGACACCTTCCCCTAGTCTTGGCCGAACTCTGTCTATCTGATTCTGAATACTTCTAAAGACATCCACAACTTCTCTGAGCAACTTGTTTCATTGTCTCAGCAGCCCCATCATAAAAACTATTTTTACATCCAATCTAAAAATATCCACTTAAAACTGTTGCCCCTTGTCCTGTCACTACAGGCTGCAGCAAAATGTCTCTCTCCCTCTTCCTCGTAAGCTCCCTCTATATTCTGAAAGGCCACCCTAAGATGTCCCTAGAGCCTTTTCCTCTCCAGTCTGAAAAACCCCAACTCTCCCAGCCTGTCCTCTTTGGAGAGGTGCTTCATCCCTCTGGTCATCTTTGTGGCGCTCTGCTGGACTTGCTCCAACACATCTTTCTTACAAAGTACCCCAAAACTGGATGCAATACTCCAGGTAGGGTCTCATGAGAGCAAAGGGCAAAATCACCTCCCTCAATCTGCTCTTGATGCAGCCCAGGATGCAGCTGGACTTCTAAACTGTGAGTGTACATTGCTGGCCCATGTTCAATTTTTCATCCACTTGCACACCAAAGTCCATCTCCACTAGGCTGATCTCAACCACCTTCACCTTAACTCAAATGCAGCACCTTCTGCTTGGCCTTGTTGAACTTGGGCCTCACTCCTTGAGCTGTCAAGGTCCCTCTGGATCACATTCCTTCCTTCACTCACCACCCAGCTTGGTGCTTTTTTCTTCCACAAACTCAATCTCACTCTCTTACTTAATTGATGAAAATACTACACAGTGCTGGTCCCAGACCTCTGAGGGAAACCATCTGTTCCTGGTTTCCACTTGGACACTGAGCTATTGACTGCGACTCTTTGGATGCAGCTATTCTTATCTATGTTCTCACCTAGCCTCACATATGAAGAATATGTAACAGAAATGCATAACAGAACCCACTACCTATGGACCTGCTCTGTGCCACTCTCCTGTGACACTAAGTACCCAGTATATAAACAAAAAAAAAATAGCATAACAATTACCATTATATGTCACTACCAAGTGCAAAAAGAGAAACCCAAGGGGATTGAAAATGAACACCCAGGAAAAAAAAAATCTCTTTAGAACACAAAGATCTGATCCATTTCACCAGAAGTGCCAATGGAAGGAAGATAAAATGGAAACCATTCTTAAGGCCACATATATGATTTGGCTTAGTGGAAGGTAATGAAATGTATGTTCCAACTGTAGCTCCTGCAATTCAATTTTTTAAAAAAACACCATGAATATAGAAAATTGGTTAAACTATTTTCCCCAGTACTTGAAAAGCACCTCTACTGGTTTTGCTAGAAAGAATACATCCAGATCTAAAGGATTTCACAGCAGGAGACTGGGTGTCTAACAGAAAAAGACAAGGAAGTTAAATTGTTGTGTACCTGCTTTCTTCTGTTTTCCTTTGGATTAGTATGGTTTTTTTTTACAGTACTATGAGGATCCTTACCATTTATGTTTCTGATCTTTTCCTTGCACTCTGATCCACTTCTGCCTCAGCAATCCCTGTTCAGGGACTTAGAACCTAAAGTTCTGAGCAGCAGAGTATTTTCTAAAAAGTGTCTTTCTGAAAGTGTTGTTTACAAGGTATCATCATCAACCTGTTTAATGAATGGCAAAAATAATTGTGATACATAATGACTAGAAGTAAACACCACCCCCCCCCGCCCCCAGTTTCCACACATCTTGGAGAACTATATGTTTCATTTGTTTTATTTACTAGACAAGAAGTAGCAGGTTATTTTATTAAAATAAAACTGTATTAAAAAATTGAAATGCATACATTCAAACCACTCAAGCACATTCATCACTTAATACAGGAACTAAAATTGGAGCTGTTCAATAAAGCAGAAAATGGGTGTGTTTGGGACACTGTCAGCAAAGTACGTTTTCTGTACAGTTCTACAAGTCATGTAGGTACATCTTCAGGCACAAATTTGGTTTAGGCATTACTTCGGTCTCCAACACTAACTCATTACACACCTGCTGCTGTGACAGAACCACCATAATTATTAAACCAGGTCTTCTAGCACATAAAACAAATATGCTGCTTAAAAAAAAATCACTGGAATAAAAAATACGGATAATGTATAAAAATAGTATAATTTTAATTTGAAATTGTTCAGTTTTTCTGTTATGTTTCTGAAGTGAATTGTAATCATGTGCCTTGTTGAAGGAAAAGATGGAGGTAGAAACGGCAACACAAATAGCCTGTGAATCTGCTTTTGTAGACCTTATTTTATGAAACTGCAACAACAATATTACTTAGACTTTCCTTCCTATCACCAGTTAAAAGGTACCACTGAATAGAGGATACTGATTTTTTTTCTCTGTCAGATACAGTTTGCCAGTAGAGCTATTTATAGTTGAAAATGTGCTCAAAATCTAATTTTAACCATCTTATATGTGATTAAACCAACAAAGATTTTAACAGCAGCCTTACACATGATTATTGGCCAATATTTAGTCCATTCTTTTAAGCTTGTAGCAATTTTTGAAGATATTATGACCTCTGAAAGCTCGAAAGTGATCCACTCTTCCTTGAAAGCACTGAAACTTCAAGGTTCATCCAGGTTGCTACTGCTTTGGCAGGATAACCGAACACTGCACCGTTGTCTGAAATACAAAGTCACAGGAGATAAGTGCTTCTTTTGCCAATGCAGAGAGAATTACTTTTCATTGTAAAGGTAGATTACGTAGCTTCCATTTGGGTACAAACATGTGTAAATCCTTTCATGTGCATAGTATCTCCAACTTTTTCCAACACCACAGAAGTCAGTATTATTACACGGAGGGCATACACACACAATGAGTTTTCATTAAAACTTTTACAAAGCTATGTGATAGGATTATTGGTATGGAGAAGAACAACCATATTGCAAACCCACTAATTTATGAACTCTGGGCTTACAGTCTGCAAAGGAAAAATTGTGCAGCATGCTTTCTGTGACTTTTACATGACTTTTATCAATTCTGAAGTACATCTATCAAGAACAGAAACCAGCCAGATGGCACTGACTGTGAGTGAATGAAATACTCAGGTTATGCAGGGACAGGCAACTTTGACATTAGCCACATTCAAAGGCAAGGTCTAAGAAACATTTTAATCTCAGCTTTTGTGAGAAGTTCTTGGCCTGCAAGTACCCCTGCATGTAGACCAATGCAACTACAGTTGAAGTGAAGCCTTGATGAATTTTCCTCTTCCGCTTTAGTCACCTGTGCCCATATACTGTGATCACACATGTACATTCACTGACCAGTATCACAGATGAGATATTTTTTGAGGAAGAAAATTACTCAAAGATATTTACAAGATTAGAGTTCTAAATACAGAACTTATGAATGTAAGTTTCAGTTTGAGATAGACTAGAAAAAATTACTGAAAAAATACTAAGCTTTATGCCCTTCAACTTGTTACCTGTCAAATCACATAAATGCCCAAGTGACTCCCTGATGAAGTGTATTGAAATACATCTGCAGTTACCTTACCAATCTATCCTAGAGTATTCACTTACCACAACTCTCAAAATAGAGCATTATTCCTTGTATCAGAGATCTGACAAATACATTTCTCACAAGCTAGTGCAGAAATTCAAGAAAAAGGCAGGTAGTACAAGCAGGTTTCCCCAGAGAGTAATGAAATTTACCTAAGGAGCACTCACAAAAGCTCTGACACCTTACCACAAGCTGATCTTCTTACAGACACACTGTAAAAAAAAATCAGTTCTAACAGGAAATTCCTTTCACCATTATAGTACAGATTCTCTCCTGACACTCATGGGGTTAACCTTTATTGTAATGTAATAAAGGTACAGAGCTCAATTCCCAGTTATGATGAGCTAAAATTCTTTTCAACAGGACAGTTTTTTTTTAACTCATACTTTTCTTAGCAAAGATTAAAAAAAAGTCTTGAAACATATGAAATTGTTTGCTGCCACCAATTCATTTACTTTATGGACAATGAGCCTGTGTTTTACATGGTAAGTTTTTGTTATCAATGCTTTGGCTGCAGTACTTGCTGCCTTTGACATCTCTTCCAATTGTCAACTACAGACAAGCTCCCATTGTCCTGAAAGCATCTCTAACATACCTGCACTTCCATCTGGGTTCTCTCTTTGCAGCTTGTTTCTGCTGCCAATGCTTGATTGTTGCATTTTTGCCCTAGAGCTGTTTCCTGTTCAGTCAAAATCTTTCTGTGGATCAGAATGCTGCCCTTAAAGACCTGCCAACATTCTGGGGCTCCTTGACTCTTCAGAAAACAAGTATGCTCACCTGAACTCCAGCCCTGTTCACCTGAACCTGTACTGTTAATTGCATTACTTGCTCCTCATAGGATTTCGAATGCCACAATTTCATGAAGATTACAGCAACAACTGTCAGTAATTATCACCTCACTAAACAACTCTTCTCAATTAACAGCATATCCAGCTATATATCACCCATGACTGACCAGCCTACCCAGAAATTTCCTTGACACCAGAAATCACTTCGACTAGTGTCATCAAAAGCATCATCTGTGTTTCCTGACACTTGACATAAACAGCAGGTGGTCATACCCTGTTCTGAAAGAGTGAGGGCTTTAAATTGACACTGGAAACATATCTCTTTACAGCAAGAAAGCCATGAAACACTGCCCTAAATTAATCTTACACTTTCGAAATACACCTACACTCGCTGACATATCGAAGATTAAATGATACAGTAAAGAGAAGTGATGACAAGCAGCCTATCCTTTATCCAAAAAACAGCCCTTGGATATTTTGTTTCAACACCAAAGTCTCTCCTTGAAATTACAGTGAGATTCAGAGGAGATACCACTGGCATGTGTGTTGATCTGGGATTAATGCTTCCACACAAGGAGAGAGAGAAATAAAGGTGGGCAGAGACTTGACAGCACATTTTCTCCTGCCAGGTGAAGCTCCTCCTGTCAAAGCAGACACATTACAGATCTTGGAGAAGAAAAGCTGTGTCTGTGTAGAGCTTTACTGTTTCACAAGCTGCCCCAACACTAAACCAGACATTGGCCCATTTCATATGCACAGCTATGGCTTGGCTATATTCTGTCACTGAAAGGAGTGTACCAGCTGCAGTCTTACTCAGCTTGCTCCTTGTCTGTGTTCTTTAACACATTTCCACAGTGGTGCAAGACCTGCTGCCTTCAAGGTCTAGGAAAAAAGCTCCAAAACAGTTGAAATAGTCCATCATCTGGCCTTCAAAACTCGCGCTATAAAATATACTGAAGTACAATACAAGACAATAGATTTTAAAAACTCTTTATGGTTCAATTACATACTTGTACAGAGGCACATACACATCTCTTTCTCTTTGCTTCCCTGCAAAATTGCCTCTCTCATTTGTTAACACCAATCCTTACTCTGCTTTATCACCACTGAATTCCCCAAACAGGAACATTTGTAGCCTTTCCTGATGTTCCTATGTAAAATTAAAGGAAGCCTCCAAAGCCTTTGGAGCTTCAGAATTTCTCACTATTCCAGAGTTCTTGTTCTTTCAAGTCATTAATCCTTGTGGCTCCTACTTTCTTGACATAAAATTTCAATCCCCACTGCCTCTTTCCAGCTCTTCCAGAGCCTTCAGATCAACTCTCTTTCTCAGTACACTATCACTCAAACCTGTCTGCAAAGAACATAAACATCTAAGAATTGTAAGTGAAACTAATTTATTATTCATCATTGATATGAGGCAGTAGGTATTTAAGAGAAAAAAAGTTAAGAAGCAACACTAGGACCAAGTGACCCTTCCTCTGGTGCATCACATTTTCTTCTTCCAGTACTTAGGGGACTGAGCTGGAAGAAGTACTTGACAATGAACTGAAAGAACAGCTGGTGTTCATTAAAGGGGAATATTGCAAATGTAGTGCCAGCTCTCTTTCACTCCCAATGAAGATTCAAGACAATCACGAAAAGGAACACAGGAGGACACTGCTCACTGAAGTATGCCTCCCAGAAACCAAGGCAGATTCATCAGTACTTAAGCAGCATAATATACTTGGAAACCATTTCCTTTCATGCCAGTATAAAAAAAAAAGTGCCTGAGGAATATCTAGCACATTTTATATTATTTGTTCAAACTCTTGAGTTTGCTGTATAGCTAGGCATCTGTATTAAAAAATGCAGTCCTATTCTCTGAAAATGTTTTCAGTGGATTAGAAGGAAGAATCAATAGTGATTTTGGTGCCTCCCTTATCCATCCAATGATACAACTTCCTAACGAATGCAAAAGGGAAAGGAAAATGTCAGTTATCTCTCTCATGTACAGAGGGAACATTAAAATAACTGTTTCAGATAACCAGGTGAGGAAGATTTATAAAGGTAATTCAGGCACTCCTAAAGAAAAGTATATTTTTCAAGAAAGAATTGGTAAAAGAGTAATTTTAAGAATTTGGGTTAGAATTCTACAAATCTGACCTGGTCATTAATGCTTAAGAAGTGGCTGAGGTGCATTTTACTGAATATGCCTTCCCTTCATGACATTGACTAAACTAGAGATGAGAATCACTGATATGACATATTGGGTTTGCGTGGCCTGGTTTTGGTAGCAAGGGTCTACAGGGTGGCATGGCAAAACAGACCCCTCCCTAAGGAAGATGGAAGATTTTTAGAGGTGACAAACTCTAAAACTAAAACCCCATGTTTCGTCTCTCTTTGCTGTTGGTGGGAAGGAAAGAAGGGCTGGAGGAGGGGAGGAAAGGTATTCTAAAGGTTTTAGTTCTCATCTACCTCTTTTAATTCTGTTAATAAATTTTTCTTTATACCTTTTAAAGCTTTGACTCTGTTTTGCCCTTAGAGTGTTTATTCCTAACCCTTATCTCACCCCACGAGCCTTTTAATTTGTTTTTCTGTCCCCCTCCTCTGCTCAACTATAGCAGAGAGGCATGAGTGAATGCTTTTTCATGGGTGCACTGGCATTTGGCCAGTGTCAAAATTGCAACATTTTTGGTGGAGAATGCAGGCAAACATGAGGGCTTTGTGATAAGGATATTAATTGGGAGAAATAACAGACAAAACAAGTACTAAATCACAAAATTAAGTAGAATGATAGTAGGAAATTTGTACTGTAATTGTAGTGAAAATCTAGGGGTAGATTTTTTGTGCAATTTGTCTTTTTGGTTCTGTGTAATGACTGTACCTTAGATTAAGTGTAGCGATTTTTTTCTTCTGTTTAGTTTAGTAGTTATTTATTGTTCTAGCTAAGTGTTATATGTTGAGTGTAATTTTGATAATAATTCTTAAATATTCATAGAAGCCAGGGGTGGAACTATCCTGCTCTGATTTTGTTAGTAATAAATTCAATTAATATGTCTAAGCTGAGCCTGTTTTGTTCATGACAGTATTTGACGAATGATCCCTCCTGGTCCTTATCTCAACCCAGCCAACAAAAGCTCACTGAGAAGCTGGATAGAACCTCAACTGTTTTAACATTGTTTTCCCCCTCTTTGTTATAGCCACAAATGAATCTCGAGTATGCCTGTGAAATACAGATGATAAAAAACACAAGTAAACCTTGTTTAAGAAAAATTCTCCTTAAGAACTCCCTTGCCAATATATTTCAAAATGTTTTTCTTTTCCCTATTTTTTTAATGTACCTTGGACTTAAAACCTACAGAGAACACAATTCTAGTAATTCCAAATTGGTTATTACCCATCCATTTTAAGACTCTTCCTGATCTACATATTAAAGTGAGCATAATATTTTTGGTTTGGTTCAGTCTCTTTCAGTTGATTCTTCTTTGTGCTAAGATCCACGATCAGGGTTTCATTTGGATACTCACATATATTTGTATCTTACTGTGTATCTCATTTATTTGTATCTTATGAACATCTTATGGTTGACGTCTCACTTCATCAACCATATGTAGCTATCTGGTTTTTTTAGCCTTTTCCGAAACTTCTTGTAAAACTGAAGCTAGATCTTGGCAACAAAACTTGCAAGAATCGTGTAGAATCTGCCCGCCCTTCTTGAATGAATTTGGTTTCTTGAAGCATTTACTCTGAAACATTTTGATTTAAGCAAAAACATCCTGTAACATACACCTGTGCACACACATACACTGTCCCTGGTAGTCATCAGCCTCGATCGTGTACTTACTTTCAGAGTATGCAGGGTGCTGGTCCATTCCATGGAGCCTATCTGAGGTATGGCAGAAAGGAGTATGCTTGTAGCCTTGTTTGCATTCCCTTTCAGCGTCTTTAAAACTTTATCCACTGAAACCTAGAAATACAATACAACTGAGTGTTGTGTCTCCATTTTTAAACACCCAAATAAATTTAACTGAGAAATGTAAAAGTGAAGCCTTAGAATATCAGTCTTTTTAGATAGTGCAAATGTTTTTTCCTCTGTATGTTTATGGCTTATACTTGTGTATTGCAAACAAAGAGGAGAACTAAAGCATATACATTGTTTTGTACAGAGCTGCAAAAGTAAAATCACCAGACCAATCACAGTCACAAAAAAGATAAGTCACACAGAATTCATGAGCTTCATACTCACAGACCCCCTGATTCAGATAATAGGAAACAAAAGGTTTGCTAGTAGTGAGGCAGGTTCATGAAAATGAATGTAATAGCAACAACTGACTCTATTTTTACTTTCACAATAATTCATCAAGAATAACCCAGGGATTCTAACATAATTAAGAACAGATTTAGGATAGCAGGTCATTGATCAAAACCTATACATTCTCATTCAAATTCCTCAGGGCAACACCAGAGGAAAAAAGTTTCACTCACAGCTTCTTCATGCTCCTTCCAGCAGTCATAATCTGTTGCCATGGCAATACTAGCATAACTCATTCCAGCTTCCTTTGCAAGAATCACTTCAGGCACTGTAGTCATGTTGATAACATCAGCTCCCCAACTGCGAAACACACAGCTTTCTGCTCGAGAGCTGAAACGCGGGCCTTCAATTGTGATCATTGTCCCCTTGGAGTGACACTGGAGGCCCAGCTTCTTGGCAGTCTCAATAAGCACCTGCAAAACATGCCAATGTTGAAGAAAGGAAATAATTCCCTTCATGCACTGTCTTTGCATTCCATCACAAACTTGCACAGAAAAATAGTTAGCTTTATACAGCAGTCCAAAGCCAAAGATGAGTTTTGTTTTCCTCACCCAACAAGAAAAATTAATAGTCCTACCAACAAGGATAAACTTGAACTCATCTGATTTTATTAGTATCAGTTGGATTACTGCTTTCAATGCAGACCAAGAAGACTGGGAAACAGAATTTTTTGCACATTTACATTGTGCCTACATTGCTGGCAGAACTGCAGGTAAAAGCATTCCACTGAGCACTACACTATCACATGGTGGAGCTGAGACATTGAAAACAGTAGTAAGAAATTTATATTTTGAAAGTAAGACTTTACAAGCACATAATTTAAAGAGTACCCTGGGAATCTGTACAGAAATTGTTACCACATTTTCCCACTCCAGTGGCTGAATGCATACTGGACATAGCATGTAGTCTGTTGGGGGTTAGGTTTCCTTCCTTTTCGTCCTTTTTACTTACAGAATTTTCCCCGTAAGTTGCTAGGAAACTGTAACGACTGAGTACTTAAGGGAAAAACAGCGTACTGAAGAAAAACAAAAGAAAAACAAAATAACTGGCCAGGCTCAGGGCCAGCGGAGTGGGGCCGGTAAAGCAGGGCTGGGACAGCAGCTAGCTCTCCTGCTCTGTGACTTTGCTCTGTGGCTTCAGAGCAGGATGGTCCGAACTGATGCTTCAGGAAGGCAATTCGCTGCTGCCGCCAGAGCCCAGCTCGGTCCTGCTTCTTCTGCTGTGAGCTCGATGCTCCCGAGAGCCCCGCTGGAGCCCGGGATCGGGGCCATGGGGTTTGCGGAGCGAGGCCTCTTCCCCCACCCCTGCCCGTCCGGGCCGAGCCGCCACCGCCACAGCGCCCCCTGCAGGCACAGGGGAGGCACCGCCCCCGCCCCGCCCCCGGGAGCAGCAGCGCCCCTGCCGGCCGAGCCCGGAACTGCAGCAGGGGGAAGGGGCCGCGGCCGAGCAGGCCGGGCCCGGGCCCTGTTTGTGTTAATGCTGTAGGCGTTGTTGTTTGTTTGCTTTATTACACATACCCGTTATGAACTGTTATTCCTATTCCCATTTCTTTTTGTCTGAGAGCCTCTTATTTTCAAAATTATAATAATTCAGAGAGAAAGGGTTTACATTCTCCATTCCAAGGTTGGCTCCTGCCCTCCCTAGTAGACACCTGTCTTTCAAACCAAGACAACTTCCCATCAGCTTTTTTAGTTCTAACAAGAACTTCATATATGGCAGAATAATCCTGACTTTCCTGGTAATCAGCCTGGATAATGCCAGTTGATACAACTGGAATAAGAGGATACTGGCCTAGATAAATGGGACTAGGATGCCAATCACTGTCCTGAGTAGAAAAGTGAGAGTAACCATGATGCCTTCTATTTAAAATGGCCATCAATAACAAAAAAAAAAAGGATAGAAAAGAAAGCAAAAGCACTTCCAAAAATTGTCGTAGGCCAGGAAGGACCTTCATAACACAGCAGCAGTGAAAAACCTAGGATGATACCACTAGATACAACTCAGCATCATGACTTATGCCCTGTGGAGCAGCTTCCCTGCAAAACATTGTGAGAAGACTACACTCAACACAAAGAGATGCAACAGGCAGCAAGAGCTCAAGTGTGTTATGTGATCCTGTGGGGTGCCTTGTCTCTGGCATGTGGATCAGTGGATTGTGCAGAGCAGTGGATTTTGTGGAGCAGCACAACAAAATAAAGCTGGACCACCTGCATCAGCCACCACACTGCAGATATGTGTAAATAGGCAAGTCTGTACTCTGCCTGGGTGGCAACACCTGACACACCTACAGGTTGGATGAAGTGATTGAGAGCAGCCCTGCTGAGAAGGACTTGAGGGTGATGGCTGATGAAAAACTCAACACAACCCAGCCATGAGCACTCTGAGACCAGAAAGGCAATAGGATCCTGGGTTGCATCCAGAGCAGCATGGGCAGCAGGGCGATGGAGACGATTCTGCTCCTCTGCTCTGCTCCAGTAGGTGACCCTACTGGAACACCACATCCAGCTCTGGCGTCCTTACTGTAAGAAAGACTTGGAACTGTTTGAACAAATCCAGAGAAGGGCCTCGAAATTGATAACAGCAGTGGAGCACTTCCCCTGTGAAGACAGGCTGAGAAAGTTGGGCCTGTTCAGCCTGGAGAAGAGAAGGCTGCGGGGAAACCTCATAGCAACCTTCCAATATCTGAAGGGTTCTGCAGGGAGGTGGAGAGGGATTCCTTGTCAGGAACTGCAGTGATAAGACAAGGAATAACAGCCACAAGTTGAAAGAGGGGAAATTCAGGTTAGATTTTAGGAAGACATTTTTTAATGTGAGAGTGGTGAGACACTGGGACAGGCTGCCCAAGGAGGCTGTGGATGCCGCAACACTGGGAATGTTCAAGGCATGGCTGGATAAGGCCTTGAGCAACTTGTTCTAGTGGAAGGTACCCCTGCACATGGCAGTGGCAGCTGGGGCTAGATAATCTTCAAGGTCCTTTACAAACCCTTAATATTCTGTGAATCATTCTGTGCTGTAAGTTGATCTAGTAATAATCATCCCTAATATTTAGGTTTATTGATGCTATTAATTCTGAATATATGTTTAGAAGAATGCCAGTTAATTACATTGTTAATAAATCCACTGACCAACTGACATGACATAACCACAGGTAAGCCACATTATCTTTCTGAAACTCTTTACGAAGTTCTAGCTTTACTGCCTATAGGATGTTGTGCTGAGCCTCAGTTTCTAAAAGCAGCAATACCCAAGATACCCTATATTATTCAAAACTTCTGAGAGAAAAAGACAAAACTCCATTTAGATTCTCATTTAACTTACAGTGCATAAACCAACTAAACCAGATAATTTTAATGTATTTGCATAAATGCAATATATGAAGGTTTCAGATATTTTGTTGCAAAATTCCTTAAATATGTTACATGCATGATCTTGGCTTTTTTATTATTATTGCACTTATCTATGAAATTCCTTTGAACTGGGATAACCTAGGCTGAAATTATCTTAACAATTTGCAGACATAGTTTAAGGAAAAAATTTAAATCACTTTTATCTGGTATTTTCTAATGAAGTGAAAATTCTCCTTCTCAGTCTGACAAAGACTCAAACCCACACGTTCTTTAAAACATCTCTCAGGCTGATCAGAATGCACAAACTAACGAGATAATGATCACATGTGAGACTGGGAAGTACCTAAATGTTTTTTCTCAGTTTGAAAAGGCACATTTCTCTGCTGGCTTTTCAAAAAAATGAAAAACCCAAATAACATCTCTAGCTAGTTAACAACCGAAAGAAAACTGCTTCCTGCAGTCTCAGGAAATGTCTTATGTATGAGTACTTGCTTTTTTTTAAAAAAGGACAAGGTGAAGTACTGCCAATCACCAAAGTAATAACACTTTTTAATCAATTTCTTAATCAACTCCTTGCATCTGCTGCGACATGACATCATGCTTGCAGTAGAAAGCAACTAAATACCAACTAATCTTTGCTAAGAGCATGTAGCTAGGCTCTTTTTGCAAGAAAAATGCAAAGTATTTTGCATATTTTGCTGCTCATTGAAAGAAGGGCAAAAACATGCAAATGTACAATACGCAGTGGCTTTTTTCTTTGTGAGACTTAGAGTATCTTTAGGTCATTGTAAAACACCTTGATTCCCAATGCGGATATGTCTAAACCACCGTGGCCAATTAACAAAAATAGCACATGACACTGAAGTGAATTGGTGCCAAAAGCAGAATAGCTCAGTAGTCCAAATGTTTGTACATGCTCCGGTTATTTGTGCCACCTGCTTCACAATTAGCTTTGTCTTGATTGCAGACAGCAGGTCTCTTAGATGACTGTGACTGATTCTGTAAGTACTCCTGCTCCTCTGAAGAATGTACCTCCTTGCAGCTACTGATCAGAGCATTCCACAACACCACAAAATATGCAGTTTAATCTTCACCTTCCTTTTTCCTCAACTCTAGGAATACACTAAGGTGACATATTTAATCAGATACACTCCTCCCAGAAGCTTATAAAGGTGCTGAAAAATAGACAAGTGTTTCACACTCTGTAGTTTGAGAAGCCTGAAAATCTTAAAGTGACGCAACTGAGAGCAACAACTAAGAATAAATGGCAAATACAATTTGGCTTGTTTCAATGCTTAACATCCTAAGCCTTGACTCTCCACCACCACCCACCTCTACAATACACAAAAGCGCAAATGCTAATACTGCTATTTTTGTTAATGTGAAAGTACTACTTGTTTAAATATCTGAGTATCCAGAGTGCCTCTACCATAGGTGCAGCTTTATTCAGAAAAAAATGGAACTAATTTCTAATTCTAACTGCTTTGTTCTTGGCTGGTTACTTGATTAAAATAAAGATCTTTTGTCCTGTTATTAAGATTGTAGGAAAATATGTTGCCAACTGACTTAAGAAGACAGACACAAGATCTTTTACTTCCCATGCTTTCTAAATGTAACATTCGTCCTTAATACCGTGATGTATCTGAGAAACAGGATAAAGAGGTGCATATTGCCTCTGTATTCTAAGAATGCACAATTAGACTAATATATCACAAATAAGTGCCATAAAAACAACATTTCTTAATACTATTACAGAATTCACTAACCTCTCTGGTTTTGGTGCAGAAAGGCTCAGCCATTGGAATATGACATACTCCTGAGAGAGTGGAATGCTGTCCATCATATAAAGTACAATGTCTTTTAGTTGTCCTAGAAAAGCAGAAAACTTGCTTAGAGAAAAGAAAAAGAGAAAGCAACAAATTGATACAAACCAAAAAACAGCATCCCTGGGAGTGGAAGGAAAAAACAGGATGATATTACGACCACCTGTAATCCTGTTCTGCCTCTGCACAAACCTTTGAGAATTGAGCTGGAGACTATAAAACTGTTACTCCACTAGTCCATTGTCAATTCATTATGAAAATCTTTTGTTAACCAAGACAGTGAAACGCTGATTTGTTCCTAAATGACACAAACACTCCTATTGTGATGCAATTCTACTGCAAAACAATCAGCTAATTTATTAGTCAGGGATGTAACCTCTGGAAAAACATATAAGTAATCTTTAAGAAAGGGAAGGAATAAAATCTCAACTACCACAAGGACAGTCAAAATAGAACTTGTTTGTATCACTGCATTCCTACATCCCAAAGGACAGGAATTTACAGAAACAGCTTCTAGGATGAAGGAAGTATGAATTCAACTAGAAAAAACCTTGGAACAGGATGTTCTGAGAACCTCATGTTCTCAGAAAGATCACACACACCTGCAGTGCCAGCTTCCAAGTAAAAGAATCCTTTTTCTCTCTTCTTTCAATGGATTGCAATGGTCAAAAATTAAAATTACCATTCAGCATGCCATTTTGGAATACATGGAACTGCTACCCACTACCACTTTACCCTCAAAAGCACTGCCTCAAGCTAATCCACTCAACTGGATGGTGCAAACCATCTGGAATAATTTTCTCAGAAACTCCCTTCTTCCCTACTGTGCTTTACAGCAGAAAATAAAGACAATACCCAAATTCAATCTGCAGTTGAAATACAAAGTATCTGCTGGTAGTACTTTTTATAACAGGTCCCCAGTAAATTCATTAGGAAATATTTAAAATAATGTTTTAAATACAATTTATATGTATTTAAAAGAGTAGGTTTGGACAAAAAAAAAAGCATCAAAAATGCATCAATAGGATGCATTAAGAATGTGAAGTACTGCCAATCACCAATTCTTAAGAATGAGATTATAAAACAGGAAACAGATGGACAAATTAAAAATATCTGGAAAATGTAGAGCTGTTAAAATCAGTTGAAACACTAAAATTAATTCTTCCTTTATGGGATACTGAAAAGCTGCAAATAGAATATATGCAATTTTTCCCACTTTTCTATTTTGTCTGCTAATGAATTATTTAGAGTTGGAGGAAATGGTACAAGCCACAATCCATTTCCTGCATTATGGTATTTCAGATGCTGTTAGCCAGGCACTTTCAATCAGAAAAGCCCAAAGAAAGATCTCATATGCAGAAATATTAATATCTGACTTTCAGATGCTCCATGTTCTTTGAAGAGAACAGGAACATCATGACATGGCTTCATAAAGAAATCCAACTACGTTTAGCATTATTCATACAAGCTGCACAGGACCAAGTAACAACAATAAGACCTATAAATGCTTTGAGCAATGTGTTCCACTTAGATAATTTCTCTTCTCCATCTGCTGTAGTTTAAACCCACCTGGAAATTAAACCACATTAAGCCCCTGTACCTGCAGCAACAGTTACACTTTTTATCTGACAATAAGGTGGCTTTTGCTCCTTCATTTTGGTTTTATGGCAGTAACACAGGATTTTCTGGCAATTCTGACTGTGACTGATTCTAGGAAGCAAAATACAACCCAAACAAATGAACAAACCAGTCATTTCCATCTGTGACAAAGAGCCCTCTATCATTTCCATCATCAGCTTCATTCTTCCAGTAGGACTGAATTATCAAACTACTGGTAATGAAAGAACAAAATGTAAATTCAGACTGGCATAAGCGCATATGAATCTCAGTATGCTCTGCATCTTCAAGGACACTGAAAGAAAATTCTACAAAAAAATTTACAAAGTGTGACAATGTTGCAGTAATTGTAGTTGTGTTTGTGACACAGAGAACTGAAACAATAAAACTGGCAGCTGTTACAGGAAGCTATTTTCTGCATCTCCCCAACTGAGCTCAGTCATTCAAGTAAGTAGTTACTGTCTTGCTCTTCTCTTCCTAGCAAATATTAGCAGCAAACCAAATAGAAAGTATTCTAAAGCCCTAAATTAGCCTGATGTCATCAACTGACTAACAGTGCTGCAATTAACTAACAGGAGTCAAAGGTGGAAAAAAATTATCCGATATTTTTAAAGTACCTTTTTAGAGAACAACTTTTGCAGCCTATAGTAGCAAGTGGTTATTTTGGATTTGGAAGCAAGGAGAACACAATAGATGTATTTTTGTATTTATTTAATAAAATGTATATTTTATTGTTTAAATACACAAAATAATAAGCACAAAGGAAGCAGAGACTATATACAGAATCAAACACTAGGTGAGGTAATGACTTGCAGAACTGGGCTCCCAAAAGTTTGGAAACCTTATACAGTTCTAATTACACCTATTCAGTGTTTTACACTGAAAATCAAATCTGTGCTAGGCAGAAGTCCTACACAACTTCTTATATTGCAATCCTGTCATTAATTTCATGGTGCACATGCCCAAGGAGAGCAAGTTACAGTATCTGCCAACAGTTTTTTGCTGAGTTCTAGCTCTTCTTCAATTTCTATTCACTATTCCTTCTTTTTGCTTCGCACCTATAAGGAGAATTGAGAATAGGAATTCTCCCTATTGAGAATATATAGAGAGAGAGCCAGATACTAAAAGGTACCTGGACACCAGAAGGCACTGTTTAATGGTGGCCTGAGTAAAGCCTTGCCACCTAGACCATGACTTCTTTCCTATGTACTGCCTGGCATGGGTTAACCACTATATAGAAGCCAGAATACCTTTTAAGAGAAGTAACTGACTACTTTTGCTAATTTAACCAGTACCATCTCTCCAAGACTTTTAACATTGTTTGCACGACCATGATCTTGCATTAGAAGGTATTTCAGAAAAATTCCATATTTTCAGACTTTGGTGGACAACTAAAATATTCAGCCCAATGAAAATATCTTCCAATCAGCAGCACTGTTGGCATAGTGACTTATATAATGCAATCACTCTTGGACTGCTGTGAAGGGCTAAATACAGACCCTATCTCCAAAGACCTGGCAGTCTAACACTCCCTCGCACAGAACATTATGAGAAGAAGACTTGACACAGAAATTCAGCTGTCAAAAGAGACAGACTACTACAACGTATCAGTTTTCTGAATTAAACTGCATGTTGGGGATGATTTAAAAATTCATATTACATATCATTTTCCACACTGAAACATTTTCACATGCTTTTCTGAGAAGCTTTCTGGTTTCCTGATGCCATTAAACAAGTCAGAACAAGTTTCCACTTGCCTACATCAAAACGGAAACTTACTTGCCCAAATAAAACACTGCTCATAAATAGGCTACACCATTACTACTGGTGACCATCTGAATAAACTCTAAATGAAAACAGAACAACTGAGGGTATAAGTAGCCTCTGGAGGTCCATGTAGAATGGGCTGCCCTGTTCCATATCCAGATGGCACTGAGTATCTCCAATGATGGAGACTGCCACCTCTCTGGGCAACCTGTGCCAGTACTCAGTCACCTTCAGTAAAAAGTGTTCACTGAGGCTCAGAGGGAATCTCCTGTGTTTCAGTCTGCTCCTACTGCCTCTGATCCTGGGCGCCGCTGGACAGAGCTTGGCTTCTTCTATGCACCTTCCCTTCAGGTATTTCTACACATCAATGATATTCACATTGAGTCTGGTCTTCTCCAGGCTGAACAGTCCCACTTCCACAGTGGGAAGTCCCACTTCCTCACTTCACTCTCTTCTTAGGAGAGATGCTCCAGTCCTTCAGTATCTTCATAGTCTGCTGTTGGGCTCTCTCTACAATGTCCATGTCCAAATTGCCTTGTAGAGCCCAGAACTGGATACAGTACTCCAGGTGTGGTTCACCAATGGCAAATAGAGGCTCCTGTCACTTACCCAGGAGTCTGCCAGGTGATAATGCAGTCAAAATAACTGGCGCTTGACTCACAATCATCCAAACCATGTCCCCAAGTCTGTTTAATATCTTTCCTACATAAATCAGTACCAATACTTAAAAAAAAAAAAGAGTATTGTCAGCAATATAGCTCATATTCACCCATAAATTCACTCTAGTATAACAGGAAGCATTTTATATGGGGCTTGCCCCTGCAGGGTACTTAGTAATTTAGAAACACTGTACCTAGAACCTACTCTTCCAAGAAAAAAAGCATTTCAGTTACACATGCAAAAAAAGTTAGTAAGTCAAAATTTGAATAGCACTACAGTGCTATCCCCACTGCAGTGGGGAACAATCTAGGGTTACATGTTCAGTTGGCAATTAAATACCACCACCAGCACCACAAATGCCCAATGACGCTGCATAAGCCATTTTAAATACTTCAAACTATGTGGAATTCCAAAATAAGACTTCAAGATATAATACTCCTCCAAGTATTAAAAGTAAATTTACCTTTAAAATGTGCAACCAGATATCTGAATTATTGGTGTTGCTGGTGATCTTTAAATGTAGTTTTATTTTGCCTCTAGCTTTGCTTGAATTTTTCTAGTCAATGATGAAGGATAGGACCAGCTGGTGTACAGAGACTTTGGAAACAAATTGACCTCCTTATGTGTCTTAACAAATAAGATATGTAAGCATCTATTCTTGTTTTAAAACAACCTCCTAGTTTTTGCTAATGTGCTGCATTTATTGCTCTTCTGCAGGACCTCATTATTATGACATATATTTACCTAGCTGACTCCTACTCTGCTTTCTTGTAGCACTCCATCTCATTTCAGATTCTTCATAAAGCTTGGAATAGCTTGTGCTTTTATTCATGTTTCTCTCCCACATCTGACAATGGAAGATTTCTTTTACTTCTGAACAGTCTTCCCACAGAGCTACACTTTAGCTCATTTATGGCCATTCTTCAAAGCCTAGTACTTCTGTGTCTGTTAGAACTGAACTTCTTATAATAACATTCCCATTTCCTATCATATTTTCTTGAATGAATCTTGCTTTTTGACAGAAGAACTGGGGCTACTATCATCTTATTTTATAAATCTTAATTTAAGATGAACATGTTATTATACGGTGTAACCCTGTTTCTCCTCTTTTTCCTCCTTCTTACTCACCTGTCAATGAACTGGTCAATTATGACAAGATCACCGGGTTGTATTTCCTCTCGTAATGAGCCACAGGCAGTAGTCACTAATACATGGGAACAATTTTCTTCTTTCAATGCCCAGATATTGGCACGGTAATTGACGTTTGATGGCATAATTGTATGATGCCTTCCATGTCTGCAAAGATACATGAAGTAAGAGAGTAAAATAAATCAGACTCAAATTGCCTTCCTTCTTCCAAGTAAGGAGAATTTCAGGAAACATACTTCCCCTAACAATATTGGAAGTGGAACTGACCATTTCTGCTACTTCTGCCATATTTTGTTTTCCTAAATGTATTTAGCTTTTCCTGCAATTCAATTTAAGCAGCAGTGATATAATTTTCTTTTTAAATGCAAAACTTCAAGTTCAAGACTGTAATGAAAATAACCTTAAAATACAATTCAAATACATTTCAGCAGCCTCAAGAATAAAATGAGCATTTTTCTCTGAATCTTCTAAGTCAGTTCCATAGATTCGGAAACCCCTTTTCCAAACACTACAGGGAAGATTTATATGTACCTCCACAAATTTTCTGCCCAGAAGCATTGCTTGTATTCTCCTACACAAAGAGCGGCACATCACAGAACACTGTGTTCTAATCTGTCATCTTTCCAAAGAAAACAGTAGAATCATCACATTTTTCTCTTTGATCTTTAAGTGATCTGACAGCTTTCATAAATTAAAAAAGTATGACTTCACACTGCTGCAGTATTCTTTTTCACCAAGACAGGAAATACTTGGTCTTATAAGCACAAGCTTTTGTGCTATCTCTGTCTTTGCTACAGAAGCACATAATTTACATGATTAAACATATTAGAAAATTATTTTCAACCATGTAAGAGAAAAGAAGGAACTTAATTTCTCAATTGATCTTTTAAGAGGCCAAAAAGCCCTAAGAATTTGATCATTCAGGAACTACACACAACATGATCCAGCACTGTCAGCCAGGTCAGTTGTCATTAGCCTTTCTGATAAGCTACTAGGCACACAGATCTATTGCTTTATTGCAGTTGATGTCATAATCTTCTTATGGTATGTACATGCCTTTTCCAATCTGATTCAGAAGCCAAAACACAAAGAAAAATTTGCAGGGACCTTAGCCCTAAATGTAAACTCAGGAGGTTTCTATATGAATGGTCATAAATCCCAGGGAGAAAGTAAACCACAGCCAAGTTGTTCAGACATCTGTTATTCAAGGTCTAGCTTGAAACAGTACAGCAATGAGAACTTGACTTAGCAGTTCATTTGAGAAAATGAGAAAAATGTTGTCCAGGTGTAATAAAATACATGAGCAAAGTCCATGAAAGATAAGAAAAGTAAAACCACAGACAGAAGTGTCATAGAGATGGTTAGCAGTCAGGAGCTTTAATGGAAAAACACTGGAATGAAAAGAATCAGGGCCCTGAGTGCACCACTGGGTCCGAAGTGCCCTGGCCAGTCTCACCCTGGGCCTCCACAGAAACTCCTGATGCCTGTGAGCCTGGGTGCTCCTGCCTCCAAGCTCAGGCCCCAGTCTTCACCCCTGGCCTGAGCTATGTCATAGTGTGCCAGTCCCCAACTCAGTCTCCTCCACAGCCTTCAGACCTATCTGTACTTTGTCTCCAGAGCAGGATGGGCTTTAGACACACACTACAGCCTCGTCTCTTACCTCCTAAGGCTCCTGCCTGGATTCCCTGGATGGATGCTGTGCTTGACTAATTAACTTGACTTGGCCTGCTCAGAGATGCTGTCATCAGCACCTGCTCTGTCCATTCTGACCAGGTGCCATGAACTGTGTTAGTATTCTTACATTTAATCCAATAGCATGTTGGTCCTAGACACCCATGGTTACACCAGTGGGAAATTTCCGCACATTCATCTGCAGATCCTGCTTCCAGAGTCTCTTCAAGTATAGTAAAAATGTCTGAATAAAAACTACATAGGGAGGGAGAACTGCAGGGGATGCAGCCTCCTAAGCAATAATTGTAACAGCAAGAGGACTCAATAACCTAAGGGGATGATTTAGAGAGTTTACAGTGGTACCAGAGACATAGTTCATCTGGAAACTAACATTTTCTCTATTTCACAAAGGAAATCTGCAAACACAGTGAGCAGATGAGCTAATTAGTAAGGTTATCAGCATCACCTATCCACCATCAGAGCAGGTGGCCCTGCAGGCCACCATTCTTACTAGGGTAATACCTCCCACTAGATTTTTTTACCTAATCTAGACAGCATTTTAATACTCTCAGTCCTTGCAGCATCAAACTTGCTTATGAAAAAACCCAAACTTGTGCTGGACTTTGCCAGCAACAACACAGAGTAAGATCATGCCAGCATAGAAATTCAGTTCACCTAATGAAAAGAAAAAATTCTGAGAAGACTTTAAGATGTTTAATACAAAAGCACTTAAGATGCTCATTTACCTTGCCAAGAGCACACAGTCCACATTTTTGATCTTTCCCAAAATCAGAGCATCTGATGGCTGCAAAACAAACACATAAGAATGAGTTACCATCCGACAATCACATTACAAACCTTTACTATCACCTAAAAATAACCACAATAGTTACAGAAGAAAATACTAGATTACCACTGTACTCTCACGTTTTCTTGAGCTCAGCCCTGCATTTTGATATGGCTGGTTAGTAAAACAGCCTGGAACAGGGAGATCAAACTTGAAACAGGAAGGGTTATTATAAATATTGTGTTCATATAAAAATTAACATTGCAACTCTTTACTTTAGGGTTTGAAACTGCAATACTTTCTAACGTATCAAAAGAGTATTTCAAACACAAAAATAGTAGCATGCACATGTTACCATCAAATTGGTTAGCATGACTCACTCTTTCCTGTAAACCTCAGTTTCTTTTTGCTAAATAGGTGCCATTCTCTACTAAAGCCCTCTTCCAACATAAAAACCATATAATCTGTGTTTTTCCGTAACACTCGCCATTCTCTTCTCTGTCCCCTTTCTAACCTGGGCTTGCAGTAGAGTGTGAAGAGTTCTGGATTCCTCCAACCCATCCTTCACTCAACCCCACCTTCCTGAAAAACTCTCTTCCCCGCTGCTGGGAGTCCTGCTTTTGGGAAATGAAATGTGATACAACAGAGAAATTCTGGTACATAAGTGGCAGAAGCAGTGTTGTATTTGCTTAGCCCAGGGATTTCTCTTACAGCTACACAACAAGAAAATACTATCTTCCGAATGACTACCAATCAGCCAGAACAGATGAACATTTTGATTTTAGCTGTCCAGCTGGAATGTGTATCTTGCCACGGAGACAGGTCATCGTGCCCATGACAGGCAGCCTCCAAGTACCATCAACCATCATTACAATAAATTAACTGCTCTATGGGCTGTGTTCTGCTCCTGGCCTTCAGAGGTCTGAAATATCCTATGCCATAGCTTTCCTTTTTGTTAAAACAGCTACTAACAAAACCATGGTTTATTTACTGATCACAAGTTTGCAAGTGTCTTGATTCACACATTTGCATTTACAAATGTTCTGCTGCCAGGTATTTGATAGAAAAGAAATAAAATTATAATGCTAGATGAAAAGATTTAAATAAGCATTTATTTTACAGCTGTTGATTTTATTATACACTTGAAAATTTGCAGAGGTTGGCAGTGAAGTGATATGGGAGTCCCACGTTAAAGATACCCACTTCTAAAAAACCCATCATCTTCTACTTCCTATTGCACTGCTCTTTTTGGTAATTATTCATTTGAAAACTCTCTAAAGCACTATAATTTACTCAATCACCAAGGTTGAAATTCTGGCAGACACTTACTACTTCTTTTAAAAAAACTGAATATTCCAGAAAATTTATGTTTAGAACAGTAGTTATTCTGACTTCTTCTTCTTTTTTTTTCAAGTATCCATTTAATATTAAACAATTGATATTTAAGTGTTTTATCTTTACCTTACATACACTCTTCTCAAACAAACATGGCTTTAAGAGAGAAATTTCACACAGGGCAAAAGCCTTGCTGTCCACTGGCCACAGCAACTTGCCATTGCAACATTCCATAACAAGGAAGGTTCACAAAAATTCGCACTTGGGATTTTGTTTCGTTTACACACATTTGCTGTGTTAAGTAATAAGCACTTATTAAAATTGGGAACTTAAGTCCCCAAAAGACTACAAAAATACTCTTAAAAACTAAAGAGGATTTCCAGCAAAAGTTCTTGCCTTCTATTAAAAAGGTCAGCAAACTGAACACTGAATTTTAATCTGTTACTTATAAAGCTCTTTGCTTTATAAGTAACAGATTAAAATTTATTCCAAGAGGTAGATTTAAGCTTATACCCATATTCAAAAGACTTAGGGTAGTTTGATATTCATTCCCATTACAGAAGTCCCCTGAATTCTGATATACATTGATGATGCAGAAAGAACATAACAGCTTTGAAATTCACAGGCTTCAAAATATAGTTGCTGTAGCCCGGGTTTCCTTCCCTATCTGCTGATATCCTAGCACTTCAAAAGGCTTCAGGATGGTTGTGTAATAGTCTGGCTGACACCTTTGCATGGATTTCCACAAAATGCATTCTGCACATTTTCCACATAATTTACTGAGTATCTTTCTGGCACATGATTTCTAGAAAAATGGAAGAGAAAAAGAAACATTTGGAACAAAGAGAGCACTGCTAAATGATGGGTGGACAGTTTAAGAAAAGAATTGCAGATACTGCATCATGCTTCATTAAAAGACATTAAATAAAGATCACACAACCACAGAATTGTTAGGGTTGGAAAAGACCCGTGGAGGTCTGCTAGTCCAGCCCTCCTGCCAAGGCAGGCTTGCCTAGAGCAGGTCACACAGGGATATATCCAGGTGGTTTGAGTGTCTCCAGGAAGGAAGGCTCCATGTCCTCATTGGACAGCCTGTTCCAGTGCTCTGCCATCCTCAAAGAAATTCTTACTCATATTGTGTTTTAGTTTATGGTCATTACTGCTTATCCTGTCACTGAGCACCACTGAAAAGAGTCTGGTATCATCCACTGGGCACTGACCTTTAAAATATTTATATGTGCTGACAAGATCCCCCTCAGTCTTCTCTTCCCTGGACTAAGAAGGCCCAGCTTCCACAGTCTCTCCCTGTAAGACCCTGAATAACCTCTATGGTTCTGCCAGACCCTTTCCAGTAGCTCCTGGTATTTCTTGCACTGAGGAGCCCACAACGCAACCCAGCACTCCAGTGTAGCCTCACCAGGGCCAGGTAGAGAGAGAATCACAGCCCTTGACCTGCTGGCTACACTCTAGCTGCTGAACCCCAAGACAGCATTGGCCCTCACGACTGCAAGGGTGAACTTCTCATCCACCACCCCAGTTTCTTCTCCCAGAGCTCATTTCCAGCAGGCCAGCCCTCAACTGTGCTGGTACTTGGGGTTATTCCCACCGCAGGTGGGAATTCAACCCCAGGTTCAGGATTCTAAACTTGTCCTTGTTAAATTCCATTAGGTTTCTCTATGCCCACTTCTCCAGACTAAGGTCGTTCTGAGTGGCAAAAAAGCCTTCGGGTGTGTCAGCCCCTCCTCCCAGTTTCTATCATCTGCAGACTGGCTCAGGGTTCATTCTATCCCTTCATCCAGGTTGTTTGTAAAGAGATTGAATAGCTGGACCAACTACTGATACACACATAAAGTTACAGAAACAGACATTTCAAACCACGTGGTGTTAACCATGTAACATAGCTAATGTATACTTCCATTCTGCTTTCTTTGTCCCACTACTTCTTTCCAAGTGCTGTACCTCTCTACTATTATCACGGTCATAGCCAGGAGTGATGATAAAATAATAAAAACTTTCAATGGTACAATTTGAAATCAAAGCTCTAATACTATATTTTTAAAGGATGATTTAATAAAAGGTCCAATAAAAAGTTCTCAAACATTAAAAATTCATAAATGTCTTTAACTACTTCCCTCTTTTCACAAAATATAAGTATGATATATATTACTTATTGTTGCAAAACAGAATAGAAAGAATAAAATCCTGGGCAATTAACCTTAAATTGCTACAATAACAAACAATCAGAATAAATCCTCTTTGTCTATAGAGTAAATATGCATAAAGTATCGTTCATGTGTTGTCTACAGAATTAATTTTTCCCTTGGTCTCCCTTCTAAGAGGCTAGCTGGAACAGAAAACAGAATGAATACGGAACATTCATGATGAAAAAGTACTTCAGAGGTTCTGTAAGCTTCCATTCAACCTGTGAGCTAGTTTAGGAACCAAACAATGTACATTGTTTTGGGGAGGTAGAAGAAGAGCTGAAGTATTATGTTACATGATCAGGTTTTCCTGATGCATCAGGTTTTCCTGATGCTAAGCAAAAATCACTCCATTGAAAGCTGGAACTACCCCCTACTTTGTTTGCTAGATATATTTATGACCAGCAAAAAACACAGAGCCTCTAGAATAATTTTCTACAGTGGGAAGAGCTCTTGCCCACCAGGGAAGATGATTCAGAATCAAAACCCGTAATCCAGAAAGGAAGATAATCTAACTGAAAATATATTCTGAAGAAAGCTTTTAGGAGCTTCAAAATTCAATTATGAAGATAAAATTGCTTAGAACAGCATCTATTATCCTGTAGGAGACTAATATTTTCCATATCTGGAGATAGAATCTCAAAAGGTTTTGGGATATTTTCCATAGAATACTAAAATTTTGATGTACTGAAAATGGTGGAAGCCAAGGAGAAAAGACAGCTGGAATACTAACAGCTGTAAATATACTTAGTTTTTTTAAAAACTCTTGTTCTGCATTTTCACTATTACTAATGTAACTTGATAGATCATAGAGGACTAAAGTCAACATAGAGAACAGCAAAAAATTGTCATAATAGTTTCTTTTAAACCTTTCCATATTTCCCACATTCCCTAATGCTAAATTTTGTAGTTAAATGATTCTTAGGATTCAAGAAGGCCAAAGCAGAAGACAATTCAAGAACTCTCTATAAAGAAAAAGTAAGCTATTATTCATCTTTTAAAAGAAAAGAAAATAGCATTTTTCATTAAAGAAAAATGTATTCTGCTGCTGTCAAATGTCAAAGGTGCCAAGGAACATCTACCCCAGAAAGCTTATCAGTCAAAAATCTTTTGCTACAAGATTTCTTGTCTAGAAACTTAAGAATTAAAGATTTAAGTGAAGTGGAATTGTACACTTTGCATTTTTACATGACAGAAGGAAACAGACATATAGTCTAGTAACTATGCCTTGCAATTTCCTTTTGACGTTCATTCATTCATTCTCATTCTTCCTAGGTTTGCTTGAATTAAATAGGTTTATGTTTCATGTCTGTTTCTCAGGAAATCAAGGGCCACAAAGTTCTGAATTTTATTTAATTTAAGCCCTTTACTTTTTAAAATTTCAGGCAGATTATGTCTCCATTGATTTCACAGCTCTATGAAAAAGTACCTTTATGGCAGAAAAGTGCCAATTTGATTTTACTCCAGTAACAATCAAGAACAAAATATACCTTTAGGAAAAAATAGTAACAAACCATAAACTTCTAAACTTTTCCAGGCACACTTAAATAAAAATAAAACTGCCCTCTTGCACTCAGCAATAGCTGTTCCTCTCAACTATGTAGCTCTTAAACGTGTGGTAGGTTGTGTAACACCTCCTTCCTGAATATTAAATAGTCTCAGCAAAGTAAGTGAATATTGATCCACCTATTTATAATTAATAATACTAATTGAATTTGAGGCTTTTTTCTTCAATCAAAATCCATTGCACTTTGTGCAACTGTAACTTGTGGACTAAGCTCTGCACATCTTACACTAAGGCTGATCCATCAGCTGCTGAACTGCAAACTGCATTCAGTTGCTGAAGTTAATGTGATTCTATACAGAAGGAAATCTACATGAAACAAACATCAGGTCAATGGCCTGATTGTCAGAAGTTCAGATCTATAGAGAGAAAGAAGGAAGACAGGCCATTACAGGTAAAAGGATAAAAGCTTCCTGTTTTGCTGTCTTTCTTTGACTGTGTCCTGACTCCATTTAGGTCAGCTTAACAGTCCCAGTTCAACTCAGGACATTATCTCAAATTCAGGCTTGGATTCATACCATGGTATCTCAGTTCTAGTCTCATCCCGCTCACAAAAAGAAAAAATATTCATAAGCTCTTATTTTTTAAGTTCAGCCTATGCTAAATATGTAACATGCAGGCTCAGACACAGGCAATCCACTGAATAAGGTCTCTCACAACCCACAGCAGGCACCAACATTAATTTTCTGCTATTTATGTTACATTCTGTGAAGAATACAGAAAAAAAACCCAAACCACTAGATAAGCTACTTATTAGTTAAAAAAAATAGTAAAAAAGCCCTCTGTACTGACCAAAGCTGCATGGCCGATGAAGATTATTTCACTCCATGCAGGAGCCATCCTGCAAGTATTCTTACTCTTCTCAGGAACAATGAACCCTTGCAGGCCACTTACTGCACTGCAGAATTTGCATTCCTCAAATCCTGTGACACCTCAATGCTGTGACAGAACAGACCTTCAAATTCCGTGCTGCCACTGTGCCCTTAACTCTGATCTGAACAGAACCCTGTAAGGGAGAAGTGTTCCATCTCTCCTAGATAGGAATGCTTCAGTTAATATCTGCTACAAGCATAGTATTACTCCTGCTTTGTCAGCAGTCTCCAAACACATCCATGCTATGATGACCATCCATAATTCTCAAGAAACAGGAAATGCAGGGCAACTGGTTCGGTTTAGCCAGTGGACTCTCCTTCAGACCAAAGCTGGCTACTTTTGGAAGCCAGAGTAAAGAAAACAGAGGAGGTAAGTTCCCTTCATTCTACTACAATTTGTTAACTAATTCTAAAAGAGGATAGAGAAGTCAAATGCATTCTTCTGATTATGTTTTCACTTCCTTTAATATACTTCCCCTTCCTAATGGTGTGGATACAAACTCCTCTTGCTCTTTATACTCCATTTTAAACCATTTTTGAGTGGAGGCATGGATTTGGTTTTCAATCACACACCATACCACTGAGTTTTCTGGCAAGCTTCCAGTCACAAAATAGCACTTGCTATCAGATACCAGATTTTTTTTGAATGTATACCAGCATATACTGATAGACTGCATAATATATAATTCCAATGGCAATTATAAACACCCAGACTCCCCATGTCCTATGACATGATTACCTAAGATCCAATTCTTCTATGAGCTTCATGTGACAACTAGAACATCCCTCTCCCTTGATTTCCTGCCTATAAAACCCCCTTATCCTTTGTCTTGTCTGGCTGTACTATAAACGTCTTGTGCCAGGAATTGGCCTTCAAAACGTACCCAGCGCTGCGTATAGAGCAACAGCCCCAGCCACCACTCCCTTCTGCTGAGGAAAAGGGCAGAAGCAATGTAAAAGAGAATTGTTTAGGTGTACCAGCCTCACAATCACTGTTTCAGAGCTTAATTTTCAAATTATTTTCAAATGATCTGGGTATAAGCATGATCTTACATTGGCATGTAAAACATAATTCATTAGTTAGAGGGAAAATGGTATCTCATATACCTCAAAGAACAGTTTTCTGCAATTCAGAAAGGTTCCTGGACCAATCTGATAGATAATACAGGTCATGCACCAGTACAAAATTGAAAGAGAGGTTTATCCCTTGATTGCAAATTCAGCAGTGAGTTTCTAAACTCATCCAATCCACAAATGAGAAGAGGTATAGTCTACTTTGCACATGATCTTTGCAATAATACTTTGTTTTTGCAAACTAAGAATCCCACAATACATAACAACTAAAAATAGTTGTGCCAGCACCTCCTTTATACATTCATTTACCACTCTGAAAATTCTTAAAGCATACAAACATCTTGAGAATCAGCAAAAACTTTCAGTAATAAATAAAAAGATTATACAGACCTTGCCATAAGGAGTGTCAACATATTTTTCTGTTCTTCCTTCTAAGATATCCGGATCATCCAGGCCAGTTCCACCAATAATTCCAATCTTACAAAGAAAGTACATATTAGTCTTCTTGCAATTCACATTTAACTGCATGCTTGAAAAACTAACCAGGAAGCTACAAAATGTATCTTCTCAAGATGAGGATAGACAACAGATCAACAAATCATAATATGCTCACCATACTTTTCCAGAATGCAAATGTCAAATATCTGATTTTAAACAACTGTATTTAGCTTGCCAATTTCTTACCCCATGATTCTCCTCTTTAAGTACCAAATAAAAAAAAGCTATGAAAAATATGCACAAAGATGTGCCATTAAACATTTATTTCCAATATATAAATTAAGACTATTTGGGAATGCCTGTAATGAGTGAGAAATGCATGTAGAAAGCCAACTAAAACAAAGGGGTTTTGTTTATATAGACAAAAAGTCTTACATATAACCACCATACTGAATATCAGGCTGTCATAGTTTTAAGCCCAGCTGGAAGTTAAGCACCATACAGCTACTTGCTCAAACCCCTCTTCTTTCCTCTTGCACTCTGGTGGAGCAGGGAGTGGAATCAAAGTAAAACTTCTATGTTGATATAAGAAAAGCTTAATAACTGAAAATAAAGTTAAACATTATAACAAGGGTAAATTATATAATAATAATAATAATAAAACAGGGAAAAACTAGCAATGTACAATACAATTGCTCTGCACCCATTGACTATTGCCAGACCCTATTCCCAAATCTAGAATGGCCACCCTCTGGGTAACTCCCTCAGTTTATATAGTGGGCATGACATTCCATGGTGTAGAATATCCCTTCAATCAGTTTAGGTCACCTGTCCCAGCTATGCTCCTTCCCAGTTTTGTTTGCGTACCCCCTCCACTCCCTCCCTGGCACAGCATGAGACAGGGAAAAAAGAAGTCTTTGATTTAGGATTAACATGACTCAGCAAAACCCAAAATATCAGTGTGTTATCAACACCAATCTCATTCTGAATCCAAAACAGAGCACTGGAACAGTGACTGAGGGGAAATTTTTACTACAGCCATAACCAGGACACAGGCATTTCTATATGGCATTATACCTCCAAAAGAAAGAAAACCTTGTGGGGAAAAAAAAAAATTAAGTTTTTTGTGCCGACTCGACAAAATCTAAAAGTTTTCCCAACTAAAATTCCTGTTGTGTTTTGATTTGCCTGTGATTGCATATTCCAGCAAAGAAAAATGCATCTGATTTTTCTTGTTTCTAGTTCGCCATTGAAAAGTAACTTGGTTTTTGTCTCTCTAGGGATAATTAGATTTTCTATCAAGTGAAGATTTTTCTGGAATTCAGAACACTTGTAACTCTTCAGACGGAACTGCTATTGTCAAGCTTTTCACAACTGAAAGCTTGGTAATGGTACTTAAAAGTTATGTCACCATGTATCACACATAGAGAAAAAGAGTGCCTCTTTTTTTTCTTCAGCATGATCAGTTGCTGAAGTTGTTGCAAAGTTCATATCACTTTCAAGTTGAATACATATCATGACTGATTTGCTTCAAAATCTGAACCTTTATGACGTAACTTATTACCACAAAGACTGAAAACTTCCCAAGTAAAACCTCCAGACTGCAACATACAACCCCTCCTTCCACAACACGAAGAGAGCTGTCTCTTACTCCAGCTTTTTCTTACTTTCACATTCGTAGAGATCCCATCTGTTCAACCACTGTATTAGCTGGCGCATTAAGCACTTCTTTTCAACAATGAGAGGCTCTGTGGTCTGGGTTACAAATAAACACCTCTTTAAAAAAGCTTTCCACAGCCGGTGGTGCAAATGCTGATACATGAGATGGTTTCAACCGGCCTCCCACTTCCTTCTGCTACCCCCCTGTGGAGCACGAGAAGAAGTGCAAAGGAAAACAGCAGCGCTAACCCACACACTCCGACCCGGAATACACACACAAGTTTTAGGGAAGACCCAGACCACTGTTTGCGGTAATATTGCTAAGTCTGCTCCCGTGTTACTCGGGTTGCTTAGCTACCACAAAGGTTCTGACTTGCACTGCTCACGAAAATCCTGAAAACAACATACACTTTAGGATGAATAACAAATTGCCTTAAGAATTGTGAAGGGTCTGCAACAGGAACAACCACAAAACTCAAAATCAAGAAAAGACTATCTTTAACACTGTTCATGCATATATTCAGTAAACACTGATGATTGGTACATTGCCAGAGGACAGGACCAAAATGGTGCCTTTCTTAATTTTTTTCAATCTAGGGGAAAAAAAAAAGGCTCCTTCAATCACTTTACTGGTTTTAGCTCGGTATAACACTAGTGGCCTATGACTTAGGATACAAAAGGGAACTGAAGTTTTACATCCAGCAAAGTAAAAGTTCTTGGGACAGAGGAAAAATGTGCAATTCTGGAGAGAGCAGCTACAGATGCACAACATAAAAGTTACTTTGGAACTGCAGTGCTTTAAGGTTATTATAAACACACAGATCCATCACAGTAACAGTGTTCCTGTACAGAAAGCAGCATGCCTGGCCTGTGGCAGCATAGGCCTGGTGTGCTTGCTCTCAAATTTGCTCTCAGGCTCCATAACCCAGGGGCTGCAGCGGCACCAATACGTACTTTGGCTGCACTGTTCAGTTCCTGTGCAGGATTTTACACCAATAGCCCTGCTGTCAGAAATTGCAGGCTGCAATGAGCTTGCAAAATATTCACAGCTCCCAGGATGCAGAAGCCAAAGCACCGAAGACCTAGACTATGTTGAGTTTGTTGTGCTTTCTTACCCACTGCAAACTTACTGCAGTGGCAGTCAGGCTACCTGAGGCAACCCTGGCTCAGAGAAATGCTAGGCTCACTTATAACTCACCGGAGACCTACTTCAGTAGAAGGAAAGTTAGGCAGCAGAGATTTCTAAGTAGCTGCTTCTCCAACCATGTAAGGTCAACTTGGAGCTGGCAGCTCTCATCCTAAAATTAATTTTACCTGACAATTCTTTTTCCTCCAGTTTACATGATCTCCAGAAATACTATTTGTATCTGGGAACTAGACAGCAAAATCTGATTCTACGCTAAATTCTGCTTTGCAAACCTCCTAGTGAATTATCAAAACAAATGCAAATGCTCTAGGCTCAGTGGGAGAGATACCCTACATCCTGGCTCTAGCCAGCACAGGATTAATTTTTGCAGTAGTCTGGGAGGGTCATGACTAGGAACTGGTTGGCAGTTATTCTACATGATTTAGTATCATTTTCCAAAAACAGGGGAAGAGGCCCGGGGTCAGGGTAGCATGACAACTGGGTATTTTTGGGCTGTGCATAGTGGTGAGCAGTTGCATATTAGCTGCTCGCCTCTCTCGATTATATAGTTGTTCTTACTGTTTTTCTTATCTGATTGTTGTTTCCAGTGAATTGTTCTTATCTCAACTCATGATCTGCACTTTTTGTGCCCCCAACACTCCTCTCATTCTGCTGCTGGGATGGGGAGATGTGTGGTTTGGAGTGGCTTCAGTGGGAACACTAAACTGGAGAGCGTCATGTCTAAGCCACAACACCCAAATAGAAGTCAGGGGTGTTGACTTCTATTCCCAGGTACCGGCCCAGGAGCTGAACACATGGGAAGGCAGAGAAGATGTGACCAAGGAAGAACAGTTTCACCTTTCCTCAAAAGCCAGAGAACTGACCTCACACCTAGGAATGACTTCAAGAATGGAAAGATGTAAGACTGTATTCTCCATTCCAGACTTTGCATCCTACAAAGGGACACAAAGGATATAACTTGTAAAATTTAACGGAGCCTGTATCAAAGGTTATCTAGAATTAAATCTCAAACTGTTTGAGTGAATCTCAAACAGTGGGATGAAGAGCAACAGAAGTGATACCTAACAAAAAGTTATCACAAAGTAACTACAAAAATCAAACCCATTTCTTGTCAAAGTCCAAGTAACAATCACACTGAAGTGTGTATGCCTTTCTTCATGTGGTGTTTGGTGAACTTCTCCAAGGTTTAAGTGAAAAGCATAGAGGTATCTGTGTAGTAACAGCCTACACTTGTTCATCTGTGAGTCTTAAACTAGTACATATCATGATCATCTATGGGTCTTTTTGACAACTAACCACACACAAATCCTTCTGTATTCCTCTCTTCCCTTTTGGGGATACTGAGAAAGGGACGGGGATGGCATTACAAATAATTTTGCTTAAAAGGAGACAAACCTCAAACTGCATATAAGTTACACTTAAGAGAATAAATCTGCACACTGAAGACGTATTCTAACTTTTTTGTACATCAAAAAGGACTGGGATCTTTTACTTCATGGCAGAAAAATAACGTACAGTTTGTGAAAACTCAAATTTCAGCTGCATACCGGCCTGCTCACCCCTGGTGCCATCGCCGCTCTACGCAGCTCTTCAAACACATAAGAAATGAGTCTTAAGAGAGGAAGTTTTGCACTGCTTACTTCTGTCAAAGCTTAGAGTTCCGTGCACGTTTAAAAACAGAGCCCAGAGCTACAGACCCTCCACGATCCCTCTCACTGACAAATCCAACACACCGCACATGGGGGTCAGATAACCGGAAAAGGAGATTTCTCCGAATTAAAAAAAAACAACAACAACAACAACAACAACAACAAAAAAAAAAATAATCGTCCCTTCCGGGACGGCTGCGGGCGCCCCTGCACGGGCCTCGGCGAGGGAGCGCTCGGGCGGGCGCCGCCCCCCACAGCAGCGGCACCCGCCGCGCTCCCGGGCCCGCTCCCGACAGGAGGCGCAGCAGCAGGGTGGGAAGGCGGCAGGAAGCGGAGAAAAATGCAGCGGGCAGGAGGGAGGGAAGGAGGAAGGAAGCAAGCAAGCAAGCAGAGAAGGCAGCGCCTCTCGGCACGCGGTTGGCAGCGCCGGGAGGGCAGCTGCACGGCCCCCGCCATCTGGCTCCCGCACCCGGCCCGAGACGGCGGCGGGGAGGGTTTGCGGGCGACGATGGACGCCACCCCCTCCCTCCTGAGGCGCCGCTGGGCGGAAGCACGCTTACCTTCACAGGCACGGAGGCGGCAGCGGCGGCGGCGGCCATGCTGGCGGGAGGGCGGGGCGGTGCCGCGGGGGCCGCGCTCAGCCCACCGGGGAAGGGCGCTGCCCGCCGCCAGGGGGCAGCACCAGCCCGCGCTGTGGCCCGGGAGCGCCGGGCCGTGAGGGGAGCCGGAGCCGGAGCCGTGCTGTGCCCAGCGCCGCAAGGCCGTCCTGCTTGCTGCTTAATCCTTCCCGCCTGCACCCTCCGCGGCGACTCTGGGAGCCTCCGCTGCGTGGAGCCGGAGTGGTGCTGCGGGAAATAGTTTGTCTACCTAAAGGTGTAACTGTGTGCTCAGATTGCCGGGCTCTGGCTCGGTCTCTCTGAAAACGTAATTGTCAGAGGGTCTATGTTTCGGGCGGACCACCTTTCCATATTCCTGGAAACAGCGGTTTATTTGACATCGCCCCCCACAATTCAAATGCTTGAATTTGCCAACAGAGGTGGAACTAAAATGAGCCACAAATCCCCGAAGCAAAAAAAAGCCAGTAACATGAAGCGAAAAAGTGCTGATTAGCCCTGCAGTGCCAGAACGGCAAAATGAGACCAAAATTCTAGCTCTAACCTACATGAAAATTTCTAATCTAGAATATTCTTAATGACGTAAAATAGGTTTGTTTTAAATAAAAAAAAACCTAATTAATTTAGAGTTTTAATTAAGGGTTGTCCTTTCCATATCCAAAAAGATGTCTCAGAACAAACTGGAGCACATTTTGCAAAGAAGAAAAATAGTTCTTTTTGAAATACAGACACATAGAAAGTTTACACCTTTAGCTCTCCAAGCTAAACAGAGCTTCAAGTGGTAGAAAAAGATAAACACTTTTATTGTGTTTTAATAATTAAGATTTTCCTATCTGTGGTATTTTTCTTGTTGCTGCTAGTCCATATATTTAGGAGGACCATTCATTTTACTGTACCATAATCCTACATTTTGAGACACATCAATAGCTTCTATATATTTATGCATTTTTTCTATAGGTATTACAAATTTATATATATTTTTAATAAAATGTATAGCTTTCAAAAAGAGCCACTATCTTGTTGATTGGGAGTACTTGCTTGTAAAAGTGTTTGATATATTTTCTTTGAAGCAACTTTATCGACTGGAGACACCTTGGCCACCAGGCATGCTATTCTCACATGCCACCTAACCTGCCTTTTGAAAAACTGTCACACATCTGCTAGTAAATGCAGGCTCAGATTTGTCACTGGACATATGTCCTACATTTTAACTGCTAAGATCATGGGGTAGTTCCTTGTATACTGAAAGAAATGTGTATTCCCAATAACTTCAGGCAGTAGGAGCTAGTGCTGAACTCGTGCTTCAGCTGGAATGTGCTCTCTGTGCAGCTTTAAACACTTTTAAACACTTTTTTTTTAAACACTTTTTTTTAAAATACTGTCTTCGGTGTGTGCTGACGATCTCGGTATGCTGCTGGGATATTTGTTACAAAGGCTGAAACTTTCTTACTGCAGGTCAAAAATGTAGAGCATACTGGTAATGCAATTTACTTTGGAAAATTGTGACATAAAGAAAAAGAAGGACATGAGTGATGCTACATCTTAACTTCTTCAGTTGAAGTTACAGTTTTTCAGTTGAAGTTGTAGCTGACTTATTTTATGCTTCAGTGTGTAGCCATAATACCACAATACGACTGAAATTTACCATGTATTTCTTGTTCTGTTGAAGGCATATATTCTGCTTTTAGTGTACAGAATCTTTTAATGAATAATTCTTGGCAATTCTTTCTGTTTGATCCTACAATTCTCCTCTGCTGAATTGCTTATAAAAAGCTTGTTACAGGATTACTAGAGAGGTTGCAATTCCAGTTCACAATTCCATTTATGGCATTGCAGAAAAGAGCACTGTAAAATAAAGTGATAGCTTTGTATTTTCCTAGAGATTGCATTTTGTACTTCATATTCTAAGTGAGAATCTGTAAATCCATTTATCTGAATAAAAATGAACAGTTAAATGATGTTTCATTTTTCAAAAATAAAATAAATGCACAATTATTTGGAATCTATCTGCTTTGATTTTGCAATATTTTTGTTGGCTTTGTCTCATGGGCAGTGTTTCCTTAGCTGAAGTTAAAATAATGTGTAAAAATAATTTAACCATTACACCATTCAAAAATACAAAAGAACATTTAGATGTAGTTAATATATGAGATGAATGCCTTTCAAACTTAAATGTAAAGTAATTTTTCTGTCTCGAGGGAATTTTTGTGGAACTCTACATGTAGTCAATACCTGAAAACCCTGAAAGTCCTTAGAAGTCTGGGAAGAGCTGACAATTTAAGTCCCCCACAACTATTCTAACAGTTTTGGTCATAGGGCTGACAGAGTTTGGAAACCTTGATCACATGGACAGAAACATGTTAGTGTAAGAAACACTTTAATTACAAAAATAATATATTATTTAGGTAAATATAGAAAACAGTTTGTGTATAGGAAAATAATTCTTCACAGTACAAACCAAAGCTGAGAAAAAGTCTGTTGTGGGCAATTAGGATGTAGTGACCCTTGAGTTTTAATCCCTCTTCAGACATCAAATACTTTCGTCCATATACATAATTTAAACCCTGTCCCTCCTGAAGTCAGAATTGTGATAGTAATCAACATCAACTGTGTCAAGGGGTGTTCAGATTAGCTAGAATGTATCTGTGAGAATGCTTTGAAGATGAAAAGCTCTGTATCAAGGTAAAAGGTCTTACTTTTCTTATTACAACAAAAGTTTCTGTAAAGAAATAACAGTGCTGTGCACACATAGCTGAGCTTTGAATTGCTTTTGCTAATGTTACTTCAAAGAAACAGTATTTGCATGGAAGAAGGGAAAATAAAGCCGAAGTCAAGTCCAGTTAACCTTCTCCATTCATTCTTGCTGATCTCCCTGTCAAGAGTTCCCATTATGCTGCACTGCTTGTTGACTTTGTTGTTTCTACCCTAAAAGTTCACAGAATGTTTTAAATAGTGATGGAATATTGCACACGTTAAAAGAAGAGTATTCTGTGTCAGACAAAATTTGACCCAAAAAGGAAGCCCATATTTGCCATTTGCTCTTACTGGGGACTGGCTTTCTCTTTCAGATTCCATGTTGCTTTCATCTTTGCTCCTGTATACTGGAAACAATTTTCTGGCCCCTGTCCTCAAAATAATGATTTATGATTTCAACTGACTTCAAAGAAAAATTAATTTCTGTGTTTGGTGCTAGGAAAAATAGATTTTAAAGCATAAATAAGCTTAAGGACGGTATGTAAGCATCTGAGTCAGGTTCAGGAATATTTGAAAATTTCCGTTTCAAACTCTTTATTGAGATCTAATACCAAAACTGCTAGTTTATTGTTTCTACAGATGTCTTGTGCAGCAGAGGGGTCTGTGAACCCTCAAAAGCATGCCAGCAAAAGGCTAACTGAGGAAGTTCGAACGATCTTTAGCAGGAGCTGAAAACATCTGTCTTTACACTGACTCTGCTGTGGGATTGTAACACTTTACCTTGGTCCATACATTTGTAAAATGAGCAGCTGAGTTTTCCCTAATTTGAAACAAGTGGAAGTGTCTTGAAGGGACCGTTTTAACAAAACAAACACCAGAAAATTCCCTCTCTAGCATGGTTTTTTTCACAAGGAGGAACCATGAAGAAGATGACCTCATCATCTTCAAAGCTGAGATGTGCTTCTTGTGCACTAAATAACCTTAATTTAATGAAGATTACACAGTCCACAGATGGAGCAACTCTTGGATTTACAGAAGAGAATTTTTCATCTTACAGACAATTTACTGATATAATAACTCTGAAAGCGTACATGCAAAGAAACACACACTGTGAGCTCAGGTATGTCAAATGCACAAGATAAGATAGTGGAGTTCAGAAACTTGACGTTTGACATTACTGACATAAGCTAGTTCAGAAGATAAAATGCAAACTGCAATTATGTGGTCATACTTCTCTTCCTGATTGTAATGTATGGACTCAAAGTCCCCATTATCTTCAGTGATGCTACAGAGAAAATGGAACCTCAGATCATGTAGGAAATGGTTACAGAATATGAGCATTATTTTAATTAATATCTGCTTTGGTCTGCTAGTGTTAAGATGTGAGAGATTCTCTCTAATTTGGTCCACATACCAGTTAATTAGTTTTTGTTCATGAAATACATGAGTGCATCCATATACCTGTGCATAGAAGTGCTTATAAAACTAATGTAGGTAGCTAGAGTAAAAGCTGCCTTCCCATGTGGCTTGGCTGGAACTTGCTCCTCTAGCACATGGTTCTAGTTCCAGCATTTTTTCTAACATACATGTCAGCTTAGCTGCCACCACACAGGTGTTAAAAGGAGAAGAGTGAAAAAGAGTGGCCTAAGTATTTCATTGGTTTATGCACCCCAGCTGGATTTTGTTTTCTCATATCCCTCTTTGACTGCATCTTGACTTCAGGTGCCTTCCTTGGCTCTGCTCAGGCATCACTTCTGAACGGTCTTGATGATTAAAAGTTAGGTCCTGGCCCAGGAGGCACAGTGACTCAGAGGCTGCTTCCCTGCCTCCTCCGGGCCATGGGTGTGTGGGTAGTCACTGCTGACCTAATAAATCCTTCAGTTACTACATGCCCATCCCACACAGCTGTGCTCTGGATGGGACCAGATCTTCACCTTTTGATGCCTCTGCCTTCTTCCATTTAGTGGGCTTGCAGTACCATTTCCCTGTGGTTAGCTCTGGTCCAGCAGGTCCTTTGTGGAGGTGAATAGAGTCTGAGCATTTAATGCTTAGATCTGAGGTTTGCCAGTGCTTCTAGCCAATGTAGTGGTTCTGTGCCAAATAAAATCCACAACATGTGTGGATTTTACATGTGTGTCCATTGTAGGTACAGATTATGTCCTTCAGCAATGTGATTTATGTCTGGCAGCAAAATAGCTCCTTTTTATTGTATGGGTGGCTTCTTTGCTAATGTAGCCTGTGTAGCAATGTTAGCTAAACTGTGGTGTATGCCAACTTCTGGCTCATCATTCAAGTTTAAATAGCAATTAAATTTTAGTTTTGTGCATGTAAAATGAAAAAAGAGGCTTTTTTAATGTCTTCTTTATATTGCCATCTACCAAAATGATAAAGAAAGTTTGAGATGAGAAGGTGTCAGCTTAAAATACAATTTAATACATTAACTATTGTAAAATGTTTGGAGGGAAGCTAAAAAGGTATTTAAAATTTTATACCTAGTATTTTAGTTTATCTAAGTTGATCTAGGGTCATAAGAGGAGTAACATAAATCCCCTGATCAGAGAACATATACTTTCTAGCTGAGTAAAGGGGTAATGCTTTGAATAATGAGTTGATGTCTGCTGGTATCTATTGTCTATGGCATCCGTCTTATTGCAGTTTAGAAATACTCAATATTTTAAAAAATAATCTCCTAAGAGTACCCAAATGAGACGGTAAAACTACTTATGAATGATAGGCTAAAGGGTTGATAAAAAAAATAGGTCAGTGTGTCAAAATACTGGAAATCTCAGCTGGTGCTCATGTCTCTGAATAGGTGATCAGTTAATGGAGAGAGCTGCACACCTTGTAGTGAGATCAAAGTACCCCAAATGTCAAGAGAGACATCAGGAGTAACTTTCATGCCATCCCTGTTACAGCATGAGTCATTTGGCAAACCTGAGCAGGAGAGCCGTGATATCACATCAAGTAGTTCTGACATGGTCAGCACATCTGTGAACTGAAGGGAAAGAATTTCCCAAGATCATTTCTCAGGAGAATTCTCTGATTCTCAATCAATCACTGAGGTGCATCCTGAGACATCACTGCCCAGGCATGAGTCTCATTCAGTTTCAGGGCACAAGGGAAAAACTCTTTGACTGTAACAGGAAATCTCCATGCTAAGGAAGCTTCCCTGTCCAACCACTCAGGAGCCACTCTGGCAGTCACATTTGCACCACCTGACCTGGGACCCCTTTGCAGCTACCTCTCCCTGCTCACAGTCAGACCAGCATTCCTCACCGGCTCAGCCCCAAGTTTCTTATAACAAAGTCTCACATGTCAAGATCTTTAGAATAGTTTAATCTTGGTGTGATAACTAAATAACAAGATAATAGCTCGAGCTAGTGCCTCTGAGGAGGGACCCTGAACAAAGGAACCCCTGGGCTTTTATACCTTCACAGTGTGAGCGCGCCAAAATCTCCCTTTTCATCCAGAGCCCTTGGCTCCTGCTGTGTCTCAGTGTCCCATCATCTGGCCAGCCACAGATCCCCGTGCCCTCTGATGTGCAAAGGGTGGGCAGTCCACGGCCTCTTGCGTCTTGCTTAGGCTCAGGCTCATGTCCTGGCAGAGCTCAGTCTGCAGCCTGCACTACAGCTTGCACACTGAGCTGTCTGCACTGAGTACATTTAACATCCATCAGATGCTCATGTGACAGAAGTAGTTTTCAGCAGATGAAACTTTGTCTATGAAGAAAATCCATCTAATTTTCGCTATTTGTCTTTGAGCAAGATTTAAGAGACAGCTATAAGGTAAAAATCAGGGTTCTTGGGATCAGCATTCTTTTCTGGTTTTTTTTAGCTGCTAAATGAGTTGAACATCATTAACAAGAGTATTGATGTGCAGGATGTTTCTCTTCTGAAAGTATGGTCTGCTGTAGCCACCAGTGTATCTTTGAAAGGGAAAATCTTTAGTGTAGATGAGCAAGTGTTATGACAATGATTTATAACTGCACAGAATGTGTTGAGATGATCTCTGCTTCAAAGAGCTTACTGTTTATGGTGATCCAAATGGGCAAGGAGGAGAGACAGAAGGCATTGAAGATACTTGAGCAATGAAAATATGGAAACAGAATCCAATGTCTCATCTCTCCTAATCCCATACTTCTTCCACTGAGCCAAAGTTAGAGACTCTGAACTTCTGCAAGCAATGACAAGTAGTTGTCATCCAAATCCTTGTTTTGAACTAATTTTAAATTTAGGATTCACCCCGATGCTGCTGTGCACTCATTACACACCCCCCAATCGCCTCAACCATCTGCCCCCCTCCCTTCTTAAGAGAACTTTGCCAAAACTTCCCTAACTGTCCCTGGGACAATGTATAAGACAGATTTAAATTTCAATTACTTCAGAGAATTCTCAAACAACTCTGGAAAGCAGAAAGGGAGCAGCAGAAGACTGATTATCTTTAGAGTTGATCTGCTTGAATTAAACAGGTGCCTAAAAACCCCCATGATGAATTGTTTAACAGGTTTCTGAGCCCTGTGGAATCACCACCATGCTTCTAAAAATTTCTTTTTTCCTATTTTCTCATTTAATAGGAGTAGATTTATTTAACAAGATGGACTTGCTTTTCTAAGCACTTAATTGAAATCTTTAGGTATAGAAAGGGGCAGAGTTATATTGTGGTGATTGATGTGTCTTGTTACTGTAATGAATGACCATTCGAGTTTAACAGGCTTTAGTGAACTGAATAGCTGTTACCTGTGTACTACTTGGCAGCTTTAAAGAAGATTTGTGGGTTTAGTCTGGTCATGAGGAGAAAGCAGAGTTCTAGAAGGAAACAATGCAGAAACATGTTGCAGACCCCTTTAGGTATGCTCACAGAAGGCCTGTGATTAGAATTTGTGCAAAATTTAGAGTTTTTGATGGGTTGACCCTGGCTGGATGCTCGGTGCCTACCAAGCCACTTTATTACTTCCCTCCTCAGGAGGACTGGAGGAGGGGAGAAAGATGGAAAAAACACGTGAGTCAAGAATAAGGCAGTTTAATAAAGTAAAATCAATGGCTGCATGTGGAAGCAGAGGAAAACAATAGATTTATTCTCTACTTCCCATCAGCAGGTAATGTCCAGCCACCTCTTGGGAAGTAAAGCTTCTGTATGTGCAATTGCTATGGAAGATAGATATCACAAGAACAAATCATCTCCCCCCTCCCCCACTTTCTCCTCCTTTCCCTTAGCTTGTATTGCTGAATTGTGGCTTGTATTGCTGTATTGCTGACCAGACATAACATGATATGAAATATTCTTTCAGCTAGTTTGGGTCAACTGCCCTGGCTCTGCCCCCTCCCAAGATCTTGCTCATCCCAGCCTAATGGTGAAAGGAGAAACTGGTGCTGTGCCAGCACTGCTCAGCAGCAGCCAAGGCACTGCTGTGTTATTAACACCTTTCCAGCTACTAATGCAAAGCACAGTGCTGTGAGGACTGCTGTGGGAAAATTAACTCCATCTCAGCCAGACCAAATACAGAGCTTTACAGTCTAAGGGACCACAGTTGAAGAGCATTTCTCCCAGTCCTGAAACATGATGTGCCACATTTTATCAATTAAGGTAGGAGCTAAAATTCCCCAAAAATATTGCTGGGGCATGCATTATAGAGCTAGGGTACTTCAACTGCTAAATGAATACATATTTACAGAAATAATTCTCAAGACCTTATTTAGAAAGTACTTAAAGTCACTGCTTGTAGTGAGGCTCTCAGGAAACAATTTTCAACAAGAATGTAGGAAAACTTCTTGTGCTACAACAGGTCGAAGGATTCCATTACTCATTTGAATTGCAGAAAGGAATGATGACTGGTAGAATTAAGAAAGGTTGGCAGAATATCAAAGTAAATGTAAATTGATGTATGAGCAGGACATGGTGTGTGGGTGTACATACTGAGGGTCTGAATGTGCTGCTTACTATTGTGAAAAAGGCACAAGTTCAAATGGCAGAAGTGGAAGATTTCAAAAGCTCTTGGCAAAGAGCTCCTGACTCAGTGGGAACAGAATAACTTAAAACCCATCTGAAAGCCAGCAGTAAGTGCTCTTTTATCTTAAGTATTATTAATAGCTGAGTCAGACGTTTGAGTGATGTTAGCCTAATAATAATAGCTTGTTATATAAGACAAAAGGTATTGGCTAGGGAAGGGAAGAAAAACAAGCAACAGACTAGAATACACAGCAAATATGATGAGCTACTTTGAGCTAATTATCTAATTTATTTTTTCAGCTGATATTCTTTTAGGGGAAACTTCTGTTTAGTTATCTCTCTAAACCAGTAAGAAACTGAAAGGGAAACAAAGTATTCTTGCTATGATTTCATGCTCTGCGTTGCAGGTGCTCTGATGTCCTGGACCATAAAGGAAGATGACAAGACATATGGAAACAGAGCACATGCTCATTTCATGTGAAAGGATCTTTGCAGTTTGTACAGAGAGAGCAAAGGGTCTTGTGAACCTTACAGACAAATGTAGCTATTCAATAGTTTTTGGCCTCTACATTTCTCTACAAAGTAGAGCAAGGAGGCATATGGGGATAGAAAAAAAATTAAGTATTGCTTCACATAGTTATTTTAGGGGATTTTCCTGGAGACAACTGGACATATCGGACCATTATGCCTCTTTGTTTATCTGCACCTGTCTTTCTTACCTCCTCCTATTTTAGTCCAATGCCATTCCAATCCAAGTGGACAGAAGTCTCAAAGATACTGGTTCCCTTGAGATCTGTGAAAACATATGGCTGGGTAGAACCGGGTGAGACAGTTAATAAACAATTCTTTCCAACAGCTTCTTCCAAAGGAGAAGACTAAAGCACTGTCATTTTATTGTTAGAGGAAAAAAAATGTACTGAAAACCAGTCTTCAGGATTCTTTTAGTTATACTCTGGCCAAAGCAGCAACTGGTACCCTTTTTGAACAGTGATAATAATTTTCATCTCTGCAGGATGTAATGACTGGACAACATAAAATAAAATGCAAAGTCTGGAAAAAGAATTCTTATTGATTTAACCCACAAGCTAACAGGAGGAAAAATGTATCCTTGGGCAGCAGGAGTACAGACTTACCACACTACTTTTTTGTTTTCTATTAGCACATTTCATTATTTTTTGTACTTTTCCCCTTCACTTTCATTGTAAAGCTCAGATCATATATTCTTATCTTACAAAATCATATAATCATTAGGATTGAAAAGACCTTTGAGTTCATCAAGTCCAACTGACAGCATAGCATCATCATGCTATGATGACCATCAAACGTAACCACCATTAAGCCATATTTCCCATTTTCCTTTATTTTAGTTTTCTGTTTTGCTCATCTCATTTTATCTTTCCAGTTTGTCTTGTGAATTCTTCCACATTCATTTTGATGTTTCTGGAAAAACAACAACAACAATAAAAACAACAATAAAGTAAACTTCAAAGAAAACTGGAAAGAAAAAAAACCCTGATTTCCTGATAACAATTTGATACACAATGCCTTACTGTATTTCAGTACTGCAGCAAATACATTTGTGCAACAAGCTTTTTCCAAGAAATTATGCATTGGAATAAATTTTAATTTGTATAGTTTCTGTGACTTCATGATTCTGTGTTAACATTGTGTAGGTATTTGATCATACTGACTCCAAATAAACTACTTGCTGCCTGACAAATTTTCAGCAAATTTACCTGGCAATCATTTCAGCATGGGAAATGCTTCTTATGCAGAGCAACTTTTCTGACTAGGCTGAAGAAATGTATTTGATATTAAAATATTCTGTCTATCTCTCCAGTTAGCTGTCAGCTTCATGCCAACATTATAATAATGCAAAACAGAATGAGTAGTTGCTGTTCAGTTGATTAATTAGTATTTCCCGATACAAGATTGTATAATGTAAGACATTATTATTATTCATAAATGTGTGTAATGTCACTTTGTGCATGAGGAGAAAAACAATTCTTAGGGAAAACATTTTTTAAGGAAAACTGTTCCATAAAAGGAAATTTACTCAAATATTTTGATTTTCATCAGTTCATCATTCTCCCACTGCTCAGGAAGAGGAGTTGTTCCCCTGCTGCACAACGCGCACTCTCCCATAGGAGACAGTTTTCCATCAACTTCTCCAACATGGCTCCATCTCAGGAGCAACAACTCTCTGCAAACTGCTGTAATGTGGGTCCATCCCATGGGCACCAGTCCTCTTCAAACTGCTGCAGTGTGGGTCACTCTTCCACAGGGTGCAGTCCTCCAAGGACAGGCTGCTCCAGCCTGGGGCCAGGGCCCCTCTCTCCACAGGTCTCCCACAGGGTCACAGCCTCCTCCAGGCATCCACCTGCTCCAGCATGGGCATCTCCATGGGGTGCAGGTGGATCTCTGCATCCCTGTGAATCCCCATGGGCTGCAGAGGCACAGCTGCTTCACCATGGGCTGCACAACGGCCTGCAGGGGAATTTCGACTCCAGTGCCTGGAGCAGCTCCTGCTCCTCCTTCTCCACTGACCTTGGGGTCTGCAGAGTTGTTCTTCTCACATGTTCTCTCTCTGCTCCTCTCTAGTCAAAATTACAACTCTGCAACCCCTTTTCGTTTTGAATTCTTCTTAAATGTATTATCAGAGAAGTGTTACAATCATTTCTAATTAGCCTAGCAGCATGTCCATCTTTGGAGCCACCAGGGATTTTTTCAGGCACATGAAAGAAACTTCCAGCAGTTTCTCGTAGAAGACATCTCTGCAGCCCCACTGCTACCAAAACCAGACCATGCAACCCAATAAATTTACTTAAAACATTCACCTCATAATTACCAGTTGATACTCTGATTACTTTGTATACAAATCTGGAATGACTTTTCCAGGCAGAAAATATTTCATTGCATTGATGGAGCTTGAGAACTGTGAAGGAAGAATATAATCATAATTTAATATTAAGACTATTAAGCAAAATGTTAAATTAATATAAGCTACCTCCATATTAATGCATAAAGCTCAAGAAAATGTGGAGGATCTGGAAGTCTTCCTACATGACACAGATATATGGTTGTTACTACCAAGATTTGTTAGCAAGACTTCAGTGATTAAGCTTTGAAATTCTTGCTGGAGACCTATTTACAAACTGGTAAAAGAGGATCAGTAGTGGTATAATGCTGATTTTAACCAGTTTATTGACAGCTTAGTTATTGAGGTTACTGAGTCCTGTAAATGATAAAGTATTGGATATAATTTACAAAAAAAACCAAAACAAGACAAAACTGTAAATTCAGATTTAAGAGCCAGTGAATTGAAGGGTCTAGAGCACAAGGGTTATGAGGAACAGCTGAGTGAGCTGAAGTTGTTTAGCCTGGAGAAAAAGAGGCTCAGGGGACAGCTTATCTCTCTCTACAATGACATGAAAGGAGGTTGTAGGGAGATGAGGGTTGGTCTATTCTTGCAAGTAACAAGTGACAGGATGAGAGGAAATGGCCTCAAGTTTTACCTGGGGATGTTTAGATTGGATATTAGGAAAAATCTCTCTGCTTAGGGGTGGTCAGGCACTTGAACAGGCTAGAACAGGGAAAGTGGTTGAGTCACCATCCTTTGAGGTATTTCAAAGATGTATAGGCCTGCCACCACCACTAATGGAGCTTTGGATAGTCCCCAGAAGTTCTACTTCCTCTATCACCGACGTAATGCAAAAAAAGTGACTAATGCTGTGTGACAGCTCATTCCAGTAAGGCTGGCATAAATTCAATCACCAAACCAGCAGTAAATGTACGCAAATGATTAATGATCTGCTAATGTCTTCTCTGAAAATTAGGCACATAGATACCTTAATGAATGTACTCAACAATATGCAAATACCAGTGTTCCCAAGAAGAAATTATCATTGTAGGGAAATATTTCTACACAAGTGTAATTAAAACACAGCGAGGCCACGATACTTTGCAACTGAAAAGTGAAAAAAAAAAGTTCAAAATCTTAATACTGAAAAAAATGGCTATTTCCATCAAACATACCTTATTAAGCCAACAAATGTTTCAAGCATATGTGTAGTTTAAAATCTAATCAAGAATATATTTCAGGATAGGTCTAACTTTCCACTCTGCTGTATGCTAATATACCTTACCTTTTTCACCAATTTTATGCTTAATTTGATGATTTTTTTGATCAAATTTTTTTAGAGCTTCCCAGGGAAAAAAGAGCTTTTTGTGATATGGGATAGGAGACATAATATTACTTAAAAGACAGCTAGGCAATAGTGGGAGTCAATCATGCAAGCTGTAGTACCCTCTCGGAGTGTGACTCAAAGGTGATGGGAGCCATGGAACAGCTAAATTACAGGTTCTGCCTGGACTAAATATTTAATTTCTGCAGAAATGGAAAGGGAAAAAAAAGGTTTGGGGAAAATTTACCATTCTTTATTTTATAGTTTTGTTAAAAATACTAGCAAGAAAAATTCCAAATGTCTTTATAAACACACACCTGGAAAAAGATACCATGTATTGTATTAAGTGCAATATATTGCACCATACAATATATTGTAGTAAGTACAATATATTGTATGGTACAATATAGTGCATTAGATTGTATTATATAATGTAATGTGTTAGCTATAATATATGGCATATGTTTTACTAGGCAGTAGATATGCAACCGCTCTTCTAGAAATTGTATTTAGCTTCACAGAGGGATCATTACTAATTACAGTAGGAATGTTACTCATTCCCAGAGCCTTGGAAGAACAAAAAAATGAATATGTGAATGCTGAAGGGTCATATACAGGGAAACAGTTGCTCAAGTATTGTCTCCTAGTAAGATCATCTGGAAGATATTTTCCATTCAAACAGGGGTGAGAGTTTTTGTTAGAAAATATCAATAAGTGCATACAAAGCACACCTACCTAAATGTAGGTGAAATGAGGCTTAAGGCACTCTTGGCCTCACTGGGTTCTTGTTGGGTGAGAGAAAAAGCACTAGTGAACTCAGTCAGCTGTGTTATGTAAGGGTGACAGGGATGGAGGTCCTGCATCTCGAGTCCTCCTTCTCAGAACCTTCAAAAATAACCATCTCCTGTCCTAGCAAAACTAACCTGGTGAGTTATACACTCTGTTGTAGGTGTTTTGCCATGCTCAGCCCCAACTCTGCAATCACTTAGATAGGATCAGATTTACTATCAGTATTTAGTAAAAAAAAACCAAACGTTGCCCACTTTAAATGGTTCATGCTATGTTACATAGCACATAAGGTGATAATTTGTAAATTGCAAATGATATCAGGAAGAATCAAACAAAGAAAAAATCTTTATATAAATATGGAAGAGAAAACACAATGTCTGTAGGGGTCTGTATTCACATCAGGGCAGAGTGTCACTGACCCATAATAAAACCTTAATATAACATCACTTATGTTAACATAAGAAACAGATTTAGAATTGCCTGTGGTGAAAGACTAGTATACTAATGTATCATTGTCCCAGTCTAACCATAAAGCCTTAACATTGATACAAAAATTGGCCAGATAAAATCTTTCTAACACAGGTTTGAGTATTAGAAAGCTGTATTCTTTATTGTAGTGTGCTGATCACTCACAGAATCCTTCCTCTAACTGAGTGCCCTGATACCAATGCCAAATGTAGCTCAAAACAGAAGGAAATTACGTGTCCTGAAGCCACTGGTGCCCACAAACACTGGTGCTCTCATGTTTACTGTGGGTAGAACATAACTGAGCATTTTCACTTCTGGGTATGAATTATTATCTCATGAATTCAGGTCTGCACTGAGACAACACATTGCTCAAATCATTAACCTTCAAGTCCTAAGGCATTTTACACAGGCTTAAAGCTGAGTGTCTTTTTAAAAGGTTTCAGGAATGTGCCTGTTATCTTTAAAATTGTCATTTTACTTCAGTCTTCTGAAACCTATACACACAGAAAAAGCTCCTCTCACTTCCTAGAGTTAATTCCAACAGTAGATGATGTCTTTTCAAATATTACTGAAAAGGCTAAAGGAGATCTTAGGACCAGTGCAAATTGAAACAAGAGTGTATGTGAAAAGGAAGCAAGTTACTTCTGTCAACAAGAGAAAAGAAAAGCTTTTTTTTTCATCTGGCAGAGTTTTTACATAGTTTTGTTTTAATAAAAGCCTTTATATGCATGTCGTCTCTTTGTCGGGGATAAAAAAAGCCTGAAGATTCCTTGTGATGTAAGTTAGGAGGGGGCTATGAATTTCAAGACTGAATCTGCTCTACATTAATCATTTTACTTCTCTAGGTGTCAACCTCTCCCGTGAGAAAAAGTCAACACTTTTGAGACACTACAATCAAGAAAGAATGCGCTGCTGCAGGAGCCCCAGGTAATATTACTGTTAAGAAGTTTCTGGCAAATCAGAACCTCTAAGAGGGCAGAAAAAAAAGGTGAATATACCACCAACAAAACTATGATTCCATAGCCAGCCCTGTGGGAGGAAAGAGGGACTACCAGATAACAGGCAAAGTGGGTAAAGAAAATAAGGAAAACCAATGCATGTGTACTTTTTGCATGTGTTGCCGTTGAAACATTTAGCAACAAACTCTGAACAATCTTTTGGATATTTCAATAACATTATGTCAACTTTTCCATCTCCCACCACATGGTGCCTCTCACTCCTCATTCCTCCTCCATAATGGATCAGAAATACATAATCACCATCTTTTGTCAACTATGGTTTTGGATCAGTTCAATCAAATGCAGATAGTGACGTCAGCATGAAGCATTCAAATGATAGAAGCATTTTGCTATACATAAAGGGGTTGGTTATTATATCACTTTTAAATTTATAGGTTCAGTTCATTTTAAGCTAAATATCTATGTTATGAGTCAGCCAGAGAGAGGATTACTTTAAAAAATGTTGCAACAAATGCTTTAATCTTGAGCTACAATAGAAGAGCAAGTCTGGTCAGGTCATGTCTAATAAAGGTTGTGCTCCAGTAGTACTTAGGGTTTATCACTGTTCATACAAAAGAGGAGATGGTTTGATATTGTAAATCTTGCCACCCTCATATTAACCCCAGAGACTTCAGACATAGTTGGGATAGATTTTTTTCAGAGCATAGGACCATGCTTAAACAGTTTCAGAAAAATTTATAAATGGATACTTAAGTGGTTTATCGTATGCAGAGACCATGTATACTTATCATTCTGTCATGACTCAAAGTTCTTGGGATTTTCCATGATGGTAATATGTTTCTGTGTCTTCATGTCACCTCTTTTGTAAAAGTAATGGAGACATTGAGATATGAAGTCAGGGAGTTTTTGTCTGTGTCTTTACGTCTAGCTAAGAAACATAAAGAGAATGCAAAGCTGTAAAACAGTCAGAATGTCAATTTGGAAGATATTCCAGTTTCATGGATTACCAGTCTAATACATTTTCCCAGGGTATGCTTAAATCAGCCTGACAAAGACCTGTGTAGACTGCCAGGAGAATAGGGATGGAGGAGAGGCATATCCAGGCATCGTTATCCATTACTCCCAACTTTCAGGGGGTTACTGATGCCAACAAGATATGTTAGAGCAGTCAGAGAAGAGTAGCCACAGTACGCAAAAACATAGGTATGAAAATGGTGATTTTAGCTACTCTCCAGACAAGGATTAATAACACAGGCCGAGCAAAGTTGTGATGGGTAGGTGCTAAATGTCTCCGAGTTATGGGGCAGCATGTGAAAATCAGCATGCCATCCAAACTGCAGCAAGGCTGAATATCAGTTATGAATATCTGAATAGCTGCAGTCCATGGCAGTATTGTCTCTGGAAAACTTCTGAAAACTGGAAAATCCACAGAACCCTCCCCACATGGAATTGAAGTCCCACTACTAGGAAATGGTTAACGCACTGTTACCAACTGGAAGCTAAATAACTACAATTGAATTACTGGTCACATTTCTAAGGATGCGCTAATCTCAAGCTGTGGCTACCTAGGCAATTTCTGAAAATAATAGAGCATACAAGTAGTCAACCACAAATCAGAAAAAGTAAGTTTTAATACAGGGCACTAAAACAAAGAGAAAGTTTCTGGGAAAGTACAAAAACTGCAGTCTCTGTGCCACTTGTTCTTGGCTTTTCCATTTGCCATCTACAAATGGTAGGAACCAGTAGCTGGAAAAATGGTTTGCAGTTGGGTAATTTGTAAAAAAATTCTGTAATAAAGATTCAACTTTAGTTAAATGAGACTCCAATTGATTTTTTCCCCTCTTATTCTTAGTATCCCAGTGGTGTCATAAAGACATTTCACATCAGATCTGTCAGATTTCTGTAATGACAATAGTGCTAGAAACATTAAAAAAACCCAAAGCAAACCAGACAAAGAAAAGAGCAGTGAATGGACCACAGAAAACATATACTCCTTAAGCAAGAAATCTAGGTCTATTATTGAGTAAACTAGAAAACCTTCTTGAATAAACCAGAAATTTTAGGTATACCCCTTAAAAATTATAAAAATAGAAGTGTGGGATTTTTTTACCAGAACGGACGATTTCTAGTTTGTAATTTCCCTTATCATAAGGAATTATGCACTGCATTCAATCTTATTTGCAGTTTTGAAGGATAAATTCTATCCATCTATGAAAAGATATTAAACATTCTGTATTTTTTAACAAATCAAGTTATCATCTAACCTTTTGATGATGGAGTTTCTCAAAGATAGATAGTAATCACTTCCATTCACAGCAGTATGCAATACAAAATAATATTTAATTCTTTACATGGTTGCAGAAATTATCTGCATCAGGAAGAAGCAGCGAAAACATCTAAACTGAGTCTTCGCTGATTTTTAAGACATTAATTTGCACATAAAAACAAGGAGGAAAAGGGAGGAAAACAAAATGTAAGTAGTTGTGCAAAATTGCAGAAATACACCCTTCATATAGAATATGTGTTTTTGTCCTTCCATGAACAGGGACAGAAATGAGAGTGCAGTTAAGTACATTGTTGCTCTTAAACTAAAGACCAGCTTACTCCTGAAATAATCTCTCAAATACATAACTTTAGGCACACCCAATCTCTATATAATCCAAATTCTTTCTTGTTTTTAGTCCTTTCCTTTTTAAGACAGTACAGAAAAAGATGTTATCAATATCTTAAATGAGAAGATAGTTTAAAAAATAATAAAAAGGAGGTACATCCTCAATTCTCATGGAAATTTCCATGATTTCTTCAAGAAGAGCAAAACTCCATGCAATTACATGCCTGAAACATTGATTTGGATCACACGATTTAATTAGCAAATTACACCTTTGTAGAACTTTTCACAGAATGATAGAGGAAAAGAAAGTAGGTCTTCAATTCGTCATTCTTAATTATCTCTTTATCAGAATTGTTATTTAATGAATGCCTCTGATTAAGTTTGTTTCATTAAATTATGAGATCTGAATAATACTACAAGACCTGTATAGACTTATGAATTTTAAGAGGTAAGGAAGCCAGTGCAGTATGTGTCAGCTTGACATCTAAATTATTCATATTTTTTCTAATGTGCTTATGAGTTGCTGGTTTGCTACCTTAATGAGAACTGTACAATTGTACAATTGCTGTCTTGTCTTTGTCTTTAGCCTGGCATTATGAAATAACAGTTATTCATACATCCCTAATTTTTAATCACTTAGGTTTACTAACAACCCTTCAGACCAAGTGATTTTCACGAAGAAGGGCTTGAAATATTTACTTTGCTTTAATTCACATAGTGTTCAGGGTGATTGTTGTTGTTGTTGGTTTTGTGCATTTTTGTTTTGTTTTCTTTTTTATCACGTCTGTTTTGAATGAGGTTGCAAGTTACAGAAAAACAGAATAATAAACTAAAAAAGTTACATGGTGTAAACTTTTACTGTTGTGATAAGCACAATAAGATAAAGATAGTGGTTTTGCCTTTCATTAGTAGAGTAGTTTGGCAATTTAATCTTTATCTCAGTAGAATTCTAGTCACAGTCATATTTCTTTATCTTCCCCATTAAGCATTTAGTCACTTTAAAAGTTCTTTAAAGATCAACCTTAGGCAATTTATGTCCAAGAAATGAGACAAGAAATGTTGCTGCATAGAAAATTAAGGATTTATTACACATAACCGTAGGGCTTAGGATAAAAATCATAAAGCCAAGGCATTCACCATAAATGTGCATCATTAAAAGCAATTTTTAAGAAGGCCCTAGATTCATTACCATGCTGATAGTTGTTCCTTTGATGCTGTTCACGGTCATGTTTCTTTATTTCATCAATTCAGGTACTTCTACTGTAATCCAACGTACCAATAAGTAGGGCTAAAGGAAGGCATTCTTACTGATGAAGTTATTAAAAGAATTTTGCTTTTTCTTTCTTGAAAAGAATAAAAATTTAGTTTTCATATTGTTCTTTTGCTGCAATAAATATTTCTTAGAATCACTAGAGTTTACATATTATATTACTGGAATTACTAGAATAATTAGGATTTACTAGAATTCCTAGAATTTACAACATTATCTCTAGAATATGACCCAATGAGAGAACAATGAAACTCTTAATTACAAAATAAAATGTCTAAAATATTCCAAGTTAATTTCAAAAAGTGCAAGCTTGGAAAGAAAAAAATGCCAAATATTAGAAATGGCTTTCTGAGCACCTCTTTTTTAACTTAAAAATAATTTTCTTACCCAAGCAAAAATATATCCCTAAATACAAGCAAACCAGATGATTCTTCATTCATAACAAGACACTGAATCAGGTTTGTTTATAAGGTGAATTCATTTCCAGTATGGTCACTGTCAGCTACTACCAGAATATATCCCAAATTTCCTGTATGAGCAAATAGATTGTTTTGTTTTTCTAAATGCCTTTGAATCATTCATGCAACATTCAATAGGACTAGTTATAAGGGTAGAAAAAGAAGTTACAATGACAAGGAAATTTCTTCATCGCAAGTTACCAGAGAAAACTCCTTTCCAGTTGAAGTTCCTAGCTTAATCCAGCTAGTATCTATAGAGACATTTTAATGGCTGGTGAAGTGTTTTCTATTCCACCTTGAAAATAGGCTGGTTCTGGGCAAAATTATATTCACAAATGATTTCGTGATATATTTTTATGTTATATAAATAGGATTTCCTATTTATGATTTATAGTGGTCGTGTGTTTTCCTTCCTCAGTTTAAAAGCAAAAAACATAGGAATTCATGTCTAGTTCTAGACAGAATCAGTAATAAAATCATGAAACAATAAAGTTTAATGTCTATTCAGCTGAAGATTAATCATAAGAAGATTGCAATTTTATACGAATGTGCTTCACAAAACAGGTGAAACTAAAACTTTCTTCAGAATTATATTGCCCCACTCAAATAGTTTGCTAGAGTTCACTATATCCACAGATACATAAACTCCATAGTTTCACAATACAACACTGGGCGAAGTTTTCCTTCTGCTAAGCAGGAATTTAAACCTTCTGGGTAATGCCTCCCAAACTACTCAGAACAGGCAGGGAATTTCCCCCAGTTTTCACCATGGGTTTATTATTGTAGCTCCACAATATGGAGCTGAATGACCTAAAAGCATGTTAATGCTCCTGCAGGACACATTAAAGTCATACAACAGCGTTTTCCCTCAGTGGGTGTATTCAGCTCATTTAATAAAGATTATGAGTGACTGCACCCTTTTTTTGGCTATGACACAACTCAAGTATAGAGAAATTTAATAGCATACTTTACCTCTGGGCATATTAGTCATCTGCCCAGAGGTAAAGTATTTCATAATGAACTGAAAAGCCAGAAAATTGTGTCTATGTGTGTGTTTTAATATTACTGTGTTCATACTAATGAAATTTATGCAAAGCACCACAAAAACTGTTGACTGTACATCCATAACTTGACTGAAAGACACTGCAGGTTGTGTTAGGGTGAGGTGCTAAATTATTTATTACATGCCAAGTTTGTTTTTCTCTTTTAATTGTTTTCCTGGTATTTTGAAATTTTTTCTCTGTTTAGTATGAAATTATTAGCATAAAGATCAAGAAAAAAAAATCGCATTTTTATTCCTGCTGCACTGTGTGCCTTGCCCAATGAAGATGGCAAAGGCAGGAGTGTCCGAAAACATCTGTAGGCAGAAAACTTTGTGGTTTTTCACCTTTTAAAATACATAAGCAAGATAGATGTGAGTACAAGTGAGGGGGAAGCAGGGAAAGGACACGGTGATTCAGAAGACTGGCAGTGGAATAAAGAATAAAAGAGTTTTGCTTGCAGGCGTAAGGATGAGTGCTGGCACGGCCGAACTGCTTGCTCATCTTTGGAGCCCAGAGCCCTGAAATTTGCCCCATGTGCCTTATGGGTGTTGGGCTTGGCTGTGTGTGATGTGGGGACACCATGACCGCTGCTGAGCCTGCCCTGATCCTTGCCCACCGAACATCAAGGTGACACTGCTGGTGAGCACCAGAAACCTGGGTTTCCCCGCTTCTTGAACTTAGCATAGCTGTCTACGCTTCTGTACTGTCAGCCTGGTGCCAAGGAGGAATGGGTATCTGCCTTTTACATCCAGCTGGGGCTGGAAATCAGCTGAGGGTCCAAAAAACCAAGAGCGGCCAGGAGATCTGCAATCCTGGCTCCTTCACATTCTACCTAAGCATATGTGATATCAGTGCTCCTCAAAATCTCTGAAGAACAGATCTTGGGAGCCCCATGTATCTGGTGAGCCCGTAATTTGTCCTATGGAAACAGAGGCTCATTTGGGGTTTTTGCTGGGGGCTTGAGGAATGAGAGATGGCTCCCTTCATCTGGAATGCCTCCCCCCCGGAGGATTACTCACAGCGTCTGGGTGCCAGCCAGGAGCCGGATGGCAGGGTGCTGCCTCACAGGTCTAGGTCTCCTCCTGCAAGTACAGATCTGTGAAAGCTGGCACATTCCCTTCTCTTGCAAACAACAATCTTCAAGCTGGGCTGCCAAGCGTGCTGGAGACTCTCCACCACTTCACCCCACCTTCAGCTGAGGCCATCTGATACACGGTCAGAGACAAGCCCACAGGATATCTTGTGTGGCCATCAGTTGGCTGTGACCAGGGAGAGAGAAAAATGGAGAAAAGACAAAAATCCATCATTTTATGTTTTTAACTAGCGCTTTTTAAAAACTTGTTGCAAGTGTCTTGGGAACTAGACAATAAATTGGTGTCTTTGGATTTAATTTTCTGGATTTCTATTGAGTAGCTTTGCATAGGATTTTTACCAGTAGCTGTGTTGTTGCATGAGAACCAAGTGACTATTGAGTATTTTAAAACCTACAGTGATTATTAAGTTTTTCTCCAATCATGTTCAGTAACAATTTTATTTTTGTTGGCAGCATGCACCCAAGAGGAGTTTAAGAAAGCCCGGAAGAGCCTCTTGCTCATATTAGAGCACAATGCTTTGTGATGAGAAGCTGCAAATTGTTTTAAGGAAAGAGCAGTAAAAGCTACAGACCCAAACAAATGGGCAAGCGCTGCAAGCAGCTCTGCTTAGAGCCAAGGTGTGCTTAAATGATTTAGTGGACTGAAGTATGATGTACAAATTATATCCCTAGAACCAAAATCAAGATTCCTAAATCAGCTCATGTGTGTTTGATGTCTTAACGCCAATGCCATTGTGATTTATTAAGTATAAAAATTAAGTATAAAATATAGATAATGTAAATATATTTATGTCTTAGATCAATTTAATAAAATGGGTAATATACAAACAAAAATATCCTTGTTCTCAATCGCCACCACCTTACAGCAGAGCTATCTATTTTTTAATTGTCCAGAATGCATGGTTTGGTAGAACCATGTTTGATAATGCCAAAAAGCCCTTTGTAGCTGATTCTGTTTGCTTTTTTAAAATTAAATCAGTCCTCCACATCTTTTTTTTTTTTTTTTGAGTCATGCTTAACATTAATAACTCTGCAAAGGATTTGTTTTCTTCAGGTTTTGAGGTTTGCCAAAAATCTGCAAAGATGGTCATCGCTCCTGAGAAAGTCTTATGTATGAAATTTCAGAGTACATGAAATTTTTTCTTTTCCTAGAGAGGGCAAAGCATATTCACTCATGAGGGAGAGGACAGAATTCTCTGGCTTGTTGAAAATCACCTTTTTGGATGCATGCCTGGGCAAATGAACACTATGAATTGCTCTTTCCAGAAATCAGTGCAAAAATCTGTGATATAACAAATATATTTATTTTCATAATAGCATGATAGTTACGGAATTCTAATGCCCTTGTTGCTGTTTTAGAACAAGTATATACAGCACATTTTACCTAATTGTGAGGAAGTTTGCTTTTCTAATTTTTAATTATAGTTTGTAGAAACAGAGTCAAAACCAGATCTGTGCAGCATCAAAGCATCTGGCTACAAAGGGCCTGAGCTTATTATGTATTGACTAACATCAGAAATAAACCTCTCTGAATTCAAACAGAATTGATATTTACCTGTGCTTCTCTTACTGCTTACTAATAAACATTGTTTAAAAGTTATGCACTCCTACTTACAAAACCTGCTTTCATGTCACATTATTCATTGTTTTGCAAAATCTCTTAGTTGATTTGGCTGGCAGGATGTTATTTGGAAACTCAGAGATAAAATACAATCCTCTTAGTGTTTTTCTTCAGAAATTAGAGTTATTTTCTTTACATTGCCCAAAACAAAAGCGCAATTTCTGGTGCTCAGACTTAGCATGTCAAAACTCAGCTTTCCTGTAATGTTCCTCCTGATTTATGGTTTAAAGAATGACTAAATAAAAACCACCTTTTATTTTTTTCTCCAAGCAGACATACAAATATGTAGTTCACCATTTTTTCCATCTAATTTTTTAAAATTTTGCTTCATGTTGGTTTTGTTCTATCCCAAAATAGATCATGAATACAATAGTCAATATACCCACGTTCCTTATATTAACATTATTTCAATGTCTAATAAAAAATGTAATAATTGGGAAAGAGAAGCTTATCCATTTGTAAAGAAATTTTCAAAAGCTGTGTGAGATAACAACCACGTATGATGAAAGTTATTTATATTAAAGAACACCTCTTTCAATCTTCCACAGAATTTCACTGAAAAAGTGAAAGCAGCTGGTGATGCCAGAGTGGGCAATGTAAACATGATTATGTGGACAGGTCACAGTATATTCACACACACAGAGTACTGAGAAAACATGAACAAGGTCCCCAAGAAAGGCCAGAGATTTTGTGGAGACTTTTGTATCTCACCCCACCAATAATTTATAAACAAGAGGGAAGAAAAAGACTTAAGCAAATTGTGTAACCCAGTCTCATACAGTCCCAGACATTACATACCATGACTGCTTTTATAAAGGATCCCATAGCAACTTGAATTATTTCTGAAATGTCTGTTGATGTCTGTTATAAATTAGGTTAAATGTAATGTCAGGTTTTTAAAGCATCAGTATGCTCTCATGAGTCATTCTTACTCATCCAAGCAACCTGTTTTTAGTGCAAAGTCATGGTAGACAGATGCAGTGCAATTGTAACTATTTTGATTTTTTTTAAATAAAATGATTACCTTGTTTACTGTGTTCCTACTTGTTAGCTGAATGAATATGTCCTATTATGTTAAAAAAAGCAGTATTATGAAGTTCAACTGCAGAATTACATAGCCTTACAAACAATTATGGAGATCTATCAAAGTGAAAAATAACCACGGATTTTTCATGAGACCTACACAGAAACACTCTCTTTCACTACAACAGAGCATGTAAAACAATTCCACTTGTGATATTGGAAAATGGAGAAATAAGGAAGACATAAAGTGCAAATGAAAAAATATGCCAAGTCTGTCAGAAAATAAGAACATACACTTATTTTTTGCCTTTGACCTCCCCCATAAGAGCATTCACAAGTCTGCATTGCTGTGTGTGATTCTGAATGGTCTATACAGAAAAAGGAATCAAACAATAATTAACTAACTAACTAGAAACTCAACAAAAATACTATCTAAATTATCTTCTTCCAGAACCCAGTGTCCTGAACTTGGGATAAGAAAAATAATCTGCTTCAAATACATTAAGTTTGGAAGAGCATTGGCATAAATGGAGGAAACAGAAGAGGAAAGTTTTGATGCTTCAGAGAAAACACCACAACCTATTATTGGCTAAAAAACTTAGACTCCATCCTACAGCTCTTTGGGACACAAAACATGGGCCAGAATCAGGAAAGTGTCTGGGAGCAGAACTAGGCTTCCAAAGACCTGCAAGAGCAATTTTATCTTGAATACCGCTTGTCCAAACCTAATAGCCCCTGGTGGCTCTGAGACATGCAGAGCAGTAACTTTACACAAACAGCTGTACCTGACATCTGTACCAGAGACTACTGAGAAGGGTCCCACACAGCCACTGTCTGCCCCTGAAGATCTCTCTGTTCAGGCTACGGTTCACTTTGCCACTCCAGATTTCTAGCCATGCCTTTGAAGATTTATATGCTGCCCTTTTCTTTGCCAAGTGCCTCTCAGCACTGTGTAAGATTCAAGAACGAAGGGGAAAGACAAAAAGTGAATCTAATCTTTCCAACATTATGACATGGCATGGCTCAAAAATGACAAAAAGTTGTTTTGCAGCCCACAAAGTCTCACTTCAAGAAAAAGACACATCTGCTTTCAGATTTTTAGCTTTACAGTTAAGCCTTTACTTTTTCCTGGTTTATGTATGCTTATATGTAAATACATATGCTTTCATGTGCATGTTTCTGTATTTGGTACATATAGATCAGCACAGAAACATATTGGCTTCCTCTCCTTTCCTCATTCACAAAAATGCTGATATAATAGCTTATAAAGAAGCCACTTACCATAAGTCTGGTTTTAGTTCTTTCATTTCAATTGATACCTAGGAAGAAATACCCATACACATATATACATACATGTGCATGCACATGTACATGTTCTTAGATGAAGGAGAGGTAACATTCTCATCCATGCAACTTCCTCTTTAAGGGGAAATTTGACCTGGGAGCAAGGGTCAGCATACCCACTCTGCTTACCAAATATTAATATCTGTTTTGATTTTTGATTACTTACATAAGTCTTAAATGATCACATATTTTTGCTGTTCTTCTATCCATTGAAATTAACAAGTAAAGAGAAAGTCCCATAAATTATTGTGACACTGCGCATGTAGAAGACCTAGTTTTCAGCGATGGATATCGTTGGCAGTTCACATCCTCCCAATTTTGTTCTCAAGGTAGACAGGTCGTTCAATGATGCCTGCTTTCAAAGTTATTTTGTTAGACTAATGCCTGCTCTTTTAAAAACAGCAGGAGCTTCACCTTTAAAAATGTAACATGCTTCAAATTTATCTTTGACATTAAAAACAACATGAAAAGTGCAGCTATTTTCTGCACCACATTGAGCACCTAATATAATAAAGTGGACTTTTTCAAGTCATACAAATAAAAAATTGTTCTTTTGCTCTTCAACTGATGTCTTGCCTGCCAATATTTAAGGAAATGTTTTCATTTTCTACAATAAAAATTACCAAAACTCAAATAAATGCTCTGTTATCATTCCAAAATTAAGTCATGAATAGAACGCCTGTGCACCTTTTGTCTACTCTGGCACAGAGTAATCGCCTAAGAACTGTAAATGCAAATATTGCAGCTGTACACAGCTTTCCCACATGTTAATATTTACAGCTGGAATTAGTAGATTTTTGTCATTTATTGTATTCTAGTTTGTCTGAATTATGAGTACAGCATCAGATTGCTAAGACTGGGAAATGAAGCAGAATATAAGCAACATGAACCAGCAGTTAATTTATATTAAGGCTAATCAACTAAACAGTGATATTATTGCAAGTGTTGAATTTATAGTCTACTTTGCTGTTAACACTTGAATTATCCCATTGTTTTTGGAGATATTGAGCTCTGCAGGCTGGAATTTTCTATCCAAACAACCTGTCCTTTGCAGACAACAAAGTGAAACTCTTCACCAGCACCAAGTGCACAAAAAGGGGATCATTGTAAAGAAGTGAGAATATGGTCAGTCTCTCTCTCTGCCCAGCTGGTTCCACTCCTCAGGGCAAGAGAAGTCTCAGCAGACAGATCTAACATATTCATATTGCAGAACAATTTTCATGCAGTAACCATAACTTTTGGGGTAAGCAAGGAATGCTGGGCATTAAATATTTCAGTACAAACTTTATAAAAGCATGGGCAAAGTAAACTTGGGCTGCTGAAACGATGTCCAGATTTCCTCTGGGAAAAAGTGAGGGTATACAAAGAGGATTTTTGCAACATTTTTCTTTTCTGTCCTATTATGTACAGCAACTGAAACTTCCCATCAAGTTCATCTAAATGCTTGTTTCACTTACCTGTATAATCCCCCTAATTTTTTTTTTAGAGTATATACTTCAAAGTGCAAACTGCACCTGAGAAGAAGGCATAAAACACCAGGAATCCAGGAGCATAATTGAAGTAAATCATATAAGGATTACAGTGTATGGCAATCTGAAAATTAGCCAGAAGGAATAAGTTTTAGACCGCGAGCAAACAAATGCCCAAACTCAAATTCAAAATAAAACAAACAAAAAAATTTGCTGTAAATTGCTGTCAGTGGTGGAACTAATGAAATATTAACTTATATTTAGCCTCTTCCAGATCAACACCTGCAGCTATTTCTTCCTAAACGTCAGCCCTCAAAAATATTTGCAATATACTCTCACGCTTGTCAAATTCCTCTCTCTCTCAAACCCCCTTTTTTGCCTCATGTGCCAGAGGAAGAGGAAGCTGGATGTGGATTTCCTTGACAGAGTGGACAGGGCATACATGCCAACCAGCCAGCCTGTCAGGTGTCTGTATCTAGGAGGGTAGCTGAGCTCTCTGTTACCTGTTCAGACACAGATTTTCACAAAATTCATAAGAACTATGGATCCTCATGTATTCTTCAATCAAATTTGGTTGAAATTGACAAATTTATATAAAAAGAATTTGCTTAGAAAAAAATGGCACATATAAAACGAGATGGAGTACAGCATAGAATCCTTAGAAAGAATGAGAAAAAGGAACATATCCTGGGATATTTTTCAGAGGAGTGGTATATAGCAGATTTGGAAGCTAATTAATACTCACTACAGATTTAGTCCTGTATCCTTTCTTGGTAGTCCTGTATCCTTTCTTGGATCTGACTTTGCAAGAGAGATTAATTGCACTGCACTCCAAAAATACGAATGGTAACAGACTGGGAAAACAAGCCCTGTGGAATAAAAAGTGAGATGAGTGGATATGTTTAGTACAGAGATGGGAGATTATGTAAAGTGCTTAATGATGCGATCAATTGCTCTCTGTGCCGGGAAAGAAGAGATTGACTTCATTAGCAGCAAAAAAATCTGTATTAAATTAGTCAAGATTTCCAAAGCAGTGTGTCATCAGCTGCCATGAAGGCTTTTAACAGAAATTTACAGAAGCATAGTCTCTTGTAAAGACTTTCAGCTTTATGTTTCTGTCACTGCATCTTAAACCATTTTGTCTGGGAAGATTCTGGGGACACAGTAAGGATCACTACAGTTACAGCAGCACAGCTTGGGCCCCATTTGCATAATTTGCTAGACTTCTAAAAATGTCCTCCACTGATAAATCTGAGAAAAATCCAGTCAAGAAAATGTGAATCTTGATGTAGGTTTCAGTTACTTTAGGCTCAAGATCTGAATGCATGAAAAGACTGTGCTTGTGTATTTCAACATCTAACAGGGAAAAATGCTTCTTGTTCATGGTCTCAGTTTTATCAAGCCAGTGAAACAATTCAATTCAAAAAAGTAAATTTTTTTTTTCCATTCTGAGTACTCCCATCTAAAGATTAAAACAACAAAAATTAGGCTGCATGTATGTATGTAATAATTTCCCAATAGATATTAATACTGAATTTTGTTTAGTAGTTATTCCTCTCTTCAACCTCTCCCCAAATATTTTTTTAAAAATCTAGTAAGTGACGAGGGAGGCATCTCTTCATTTATGGAGAAATGATTTTAACCAGTCATTCTCTACAGAGCAAATTGGTCTCAAACACTTTTTTTAAAGCAATTGTTTTATTCTGTTTTGTTTTGTTTTTTGCCTGGAACGTAGTAAAATTTCACTCCTGCAAATCTGATCGCATGTGGACAATCCTTAGTTACCTAAACATTTACTAGTTTCAAGGGAGACTTTTGCATGAGTAAAATTCATGAGCAAATAAATTCAAAGTTCAGGACCAAGAATCACATTCTGAATATAAGAGTAGAAAAGCAGATTATTTCTTGCTTGTTACATGACAAAGAAAGTTGTACTACAAGATGCTATATATGATTTTTTAAATGGAGAAACTGGGATGCAGTTGACAGCATTTTAAAAAATTGGATTGCAATAAAATCATGTTAAATTAGCTTATAAATATGTATTTCATTCATGTTAATTCATCCATTCATTGTTATACATAAATGTGTATGAAATTTGAGGGTTGGGTTTTGAAAAATAGAGAAGACCAGAATTGTGCCCCCTTTTACATATGAACTTCATATTTAATGAACACATCCATTTCTTGTCCTTAATATATTAAGTCTGATAATAGTTATTTTATGACATCAGTCCTGAAAACCAAGGTACTAACTGAACGATCATTCCGAACTTGGAAATAACAAAGGAATAAATAGGAGATCTCTCATATTAGTGTTCAGCATAAATTGTATTTAATGTGGCAATTGAAAGGTGGATCAAAGGATCAACCAAAATGCATAATACCCCAGTTGTGTAGTGAAGTCTGCCCGCATTATTCTCTTTAATCTGTTTATTCTCTTTTATCTATTTAATTTTCCAGGAAGAAACCTCTCTAAATCCAATGCTTTGAAAATCTGAATAGTGGTACATCAGCCACCTTGTTTGGCAGCTCTCAAGTTGCTCTGACTGGTAAGGTTATGTAGCCATCCTTGTAAGAGGATTTGGGGGACTCAGAACCCTTATTACACGCATTTCCGTAAGTATACATGAGTAGTCCAATGCAAACAAACACTATAACTCCCATGCAAAATGTGCAGATGGATCTGAGGCCAAGAATCAAATCTATAAGATGGAGGAAAGGAAAGAGAGGAAATTCCACAATAATGACTGGAGCATTGTCAGAGGAAGAGTAAAGGTGCCAAGGCAGCGGCAGCAGCTTCCTGAAGGTCAGCCCTGAGCTGCACCATTTAAAGTTATCATGTTTGGTTTCAAATTCATTACACACAGGGTCAAAGGATGAAGAAGAACCTCTCTAAGAGGACAGTGCAAAATTTGCCCCATCACACCAAGCCAAGATTAAGTTTGTGACCCCAAAACCTGATGCATTACTTGCATGTTCAAAAGATCTCAAAATCAGCAAATGCTAAAAATCTCTCTGCTAAAAATTTCAGTGCCAAAAGCCATACAATTGACTCAAAGTAAAAAGCATTTCAAGTGAATCACTCCTCCGGGCAAGCCCAGACAGGACCCTGTTAAGTATCAGTTGGCCATCATAATGGTTATCTCTCTTTAGGAACTTCATTGTCAACAGAACCAACAGAGACCAATTTCACTTGTTGGGCCCAGACCTGTTCTCCTTCCTGGGGTAAAATTCCCACAGGTAGCAATGGAAATTCCGCCTTTAAGATCTGGGCAGCTCTTCCATTTGTGTGTAAGAGCTGAGTCTTTTGTAGACAACAAATAGCTACACATGTCTTGATATTTCTCTGGATTTTGTCCTAGAGAGACTAGAGAAACTCTAATGGACTGTCTGAAGAACAAAGGGTAAAAGAAAATTAAAAAATGTGGCTTCCCTCCCTTGATGGATTTTATGCACCAACTTACCAATCCTTCCTCTACACTGTTGAGTCAAGTTACTCAACAGAAGTTTTGCCCAATGCTCAAATTATATTTCTGCCATTCCTAAATTTCAAATGGATAATTCCTGAAAGGCATCAGGAAAAAAGCACTGATTGGCTGTAAGAATTGGAGGTGACAGTTCTGTCACCAACAGAGTGCAGATGACTTCTCTTACCTACAATAAGCCAAAAGTGACAGCATGAGCTGGAGCACCTTCAGCTAAGCAACATGAATTCCAGCTTATGGGAATATATCAGTTGACCAGTTGTTAGCTAAAACTCTCTCCAGTTCTCCAATAAGTCAGGATTGTCCACTAAATTCAGCCACTGGCTCCCTTAAAATGGAAATCAGCTGATGATCAGGCGGTTTCCAGAGCACTAGTAGAAAGACAACCAATAACTAAGGTGTTGAAAACACCTTAGGGGAGCTGAAGCCGAAGAGGAGGAATTTTATCTGTTTACATGTCTTTCTATAATTCCCATTACTGAATTCATAATATCATATTCAATCTAGAAAGCCAAGCATCCTCCAACTTCAGGATTGTCATACTTCAACCAGAACTCAGAGATTTACCTTCTAGCTCTGTTAAATGACCCACTTGGAGGCAGTGGTCCTCACTGAAGGGAAGTGTATCTGGTGGGACAATGTTTTGCAAATCTTATATAAACTATATAGCACACGTTATAAAACTTACCCATAAACATTTCAGAGACCATCTGATGTAATACAAAAGAAAAGTGCTGCTTACAAATAATCATTGAAATCTTGCAGCTTGGAATGTCTCTGTTATTTCATTGGCCCAACTATCCTGCATTTATTTTCAGCAGAAAACACTGCTTTGTACTCCTAAAAATTACCATGGGTTTGTTTGGGTGCCAAACCCCTCCCATTTTTCAATCCCCCAGACAGCTGAAGCAGAGAGATGCAGCAATGGCAAAATGCTTCCTTGCCTCTGTGAAATTATGTGGATAATGGGATTGATTTCCATGAAGCTCTTCACAACATTCATTCCAGAAACTGCTGTCCAAAATCAACAGAAAAAACTAAGACTCTTATCCAATGTAATTAGGGAATAACCTATATTTTAATATTTACATATTTAATTTCATTAATAAAATAAAAGTAAAATGCATGTTGTAATTTTAAATTAACAAATAATGAATAATTAATACAAAGTATCTTCCATGTCATGAAAGTAGTTTTATAATGAAATAACAGTTGCACCACAGGTGTGAACAAAGCCAAGCCCAGTCTCAGCTGTCACCAAGATAACAGAAGGACTCCCTTGCTACAATCAAACGGTGAAAATGTTTCATTTTAGGCTTCAGGGATTAGCCAATATTAGCCAAAATGCTGACTTCTGCAGAGTTCTTTTGATTGGAAGATGAAAAATATAGAGGCATATAAAGGGTTTTTTTTTCCTGGAATCTAACAGAAAGAGAACAACAGCATTAAGTCAGTCAACAGTGTGCTTAGAGAACTCTGATGATTCCCTTCTCCCCATATTATTACAATCAGTTAATTCCCTGACACCACACAGCTTAGCCTTGCTGTAACTTCCCAGCCACCACTGTTAAAGACTGCATTTCCACGTAGACTTTTGGCAGAAAGGATGCCAAACATAGCTACAGGGCCAAATCAAGTCTCCAGCTGCCTCTAGTTCACCATCTGATAGATCCTCCAGTATAACAATTCCATCTCTAGAACTGCTTTTCCTTCCACTGAAGCTGGCAAAACATCACTGGGACTAACACTAGAAGTGCAGACATTCACAACAGGTTCAGGCAACCACCTTTTATAGACAGGGTTGAAAAGAAAAACAATCAGAAAGTATGATATAATTACAGGGTAATAAAACTATAAACATTGTTAATACATTAATTTAACATTTGGATTTTGCATCTAGGTGTACAAATCCACAGATGTGCAAGTGTTACCATTTTAGGTTGGAGAAAGTAATTTTTTTGACTGATGCCTATCAACAGACATGTTTCTTTTCAGCAGTGACAGAGGAGAAAAGATATCAGAAATATTACCGAGGGAAGTTCATCTGAGTTACACAGTAAGCAACAAAGATAAAATAAAACCTCCCATTGTGTCATAAAGATTTAATTTATCTGATTATGAAACACACCTTACTGGAGGAAAATTGTTTATATAAAAATTAGGAAGGGCAAAATGCTACTGCTACCATAAGATGTGTCCCTGACATCCTACTTTCTGATTTCTTTCTGAATATTTGTGCGGAAATTCTGAATCCCTTGAAAAATATTGTTTCAGATGAGACCCATAAAAAGCATGATTCTCACAATTCTCCTGGCTAAAACTTTGGTATTCTTATAACAAATTTCCATGGACAGCAGAGGGAAGATAATTCTGGCCTTAATTTTGAAAGCAAGGAAGTCAGCTAATAACATTGTGAAGAGATGGTGCTTGCAGGAAGGGACAGTGCAACACAGAAGGTCTGTAAAGGGTTGGGTGGGCGGGAAAAAAGGTGAGGGGACAGAAAAAGGGGAGAGATGCTGAGTTTGACTGTTGAGCACAGGAGGAAGACTGCAGGAGTCAGGGATATCTGTGTAATTTGGAGACATGTCAGCTAATCACTCACCAAATTCAGAGAAGGACCAAACTTTACAGCCAACAGAAAACACACAGAGGTTTGTCAGTTGTTGGTTTGAATAAAGTGAAAAACATAAGTCTCTGAGAATACCAGACATTTTTATATCCAGAATAAGACTGTGAAACTTTTTTAAAATTTGTCCAGTTTAAGCTACCTCTTCAAGGAAGACACTCTGATACTCCTTGGGAACTGGACATGCAACTGTTCTTCTTTTACTTTGTACTTGAAAAATACAAGGAAAAAATGCTTTAAATAAAGGAAGAAAAGCATTACTGTTTAAATGGCTTATCCTGTGTGTTGAAGAGAGAGCTCTGTTTCTTTTTCTTGTTACAACAACTGCAAAGCCGCCATAAAGCACTCCACCCCTTATTTAAAGTGAGAGTTTCTGGATACGAAACTCATCAGACCAAAAGCCAGTTATACCGCCCACAGAAGACGGAGACGTTCCAACTATGCTCTATTTCACTTATCAACAATAATAACTGTAATTAACTCGTGGTTCTGCTGAAGTCTGAAAAGTCTGTTGCAGTTTAGGAAAAACCAAACCAACACCAAAAATCCAAGCCCCAACCAACAAACCTCCTGCAAAGCTATATTAAAAAAAAATTGATATCTGCACTGTACTGTCAGGAATCCTGTGGAAGCTTGTAAGGAATAATCTTGAACGCCTGATAGGTAGGAGAGAAACTTCTGAGCGACAGCAATAAGGTGAAAACAAGTAAGGTATAAAGATAGCCGTTAGAGCAACAAAGTTTAGAGATTACCCTGTCTCGTGGAATGGAATAAATGTATGCTGCTGTGAATTTCAATGTATTCTCCAGAGTTTATGTGTTGTTTTCCTGCATAACTGTGTATACAAGTTTATCATAAGCACTATATTTTTCAACCGATCGAATTACCCTTTGCAGATTATCACTTTGAAAGCTCATTATTGAAGAATAAATAATCAGGATGTCTGATCAGAGAACACATTACACGAGTCTTCAATGCAGGCACCGGTCTTTTCAAAAGCCATTTTACCTCCAATTTCCTTTGGGGAGAACATGGTGCTTACCTACTTTTCTCACAACAACAAAATGTCAGCTTCAAACAATATTTGAAAATAATATTAAAAACTGGACAAAAGTGGAAACAGTTGAAAAACTGCAGGTTTTTACATAAAATTTTATCTTGTCAACTCTTTCAAGAGTTACTATGCAAAGAATAACAGTGCTCTTTGCTAAAATGAATTCACTGAAAATAATACTGCCACAGTTACTTATAAATATTGTTATAATTTTTTACTACACCACCTAAAAAGCAAACACAAACTAATTTTAAAAAATCTATGGAGAACTCAAGTCAATAATATATTCTTATAAAAATTTTTCAGTGTGTATATAAAAATACATATATACACACATAGATATATAAGTGTATTTATATAAAATAGCAAAACTCAGCCTTACCTACAGTGAAAAATCTTGCAGTCATATAAGAACAAGGAGCGAAGCCCTTACTCATAAAGAGAATCAGATCACAAGAGGGAAGAAGGTGAAATCAGGAAGCTAGTTCCTACTTGAAAAACCACAGGTCTGAGAAAGGCTGTAAGTTTGTCTATGAATCAGCCAAACATCTGATCTCTGGTGGTAATTAAGTACTGGAAAACAAATTCATCTGGAATCTTTTTGTGGAATAGGAGGTAGGGATAAAATAGAAGCCACATAAAATAGCAAAGCTCAGGAGCTTTTTGTAGATAACTTCTATAAATTATTTAATAATTCCTTGCTAAAAATTAAAGACTATTGAACTCAAAGTTTTAATTTTAGCTGCAGATAGTACATTTGATTTCCATAAGTAAAGGGGAAAAAACAGAATTACTGAAATGGTAGTGTTATATTTTTTAAAACGAAACTGCTCCAATTGAAAATATTTATGTGCATTTTTACCATAGACAGAATGAGCAGCTGAAGTGCAGGCTTTCTGCAGCCTTTCTGCAATACATGGATAGCACAGATGTTTCTTCACAAACTGACAAGTAATACAAAATACAAATCAAAGCTGAGGCACTTCCGATTTTCACAAATGCAACAGAAAGGAAAGGTAAGTCTAGGCAAATCCAGTTTTCTTGCTCTCCAAGTGCTCTGTAAATAAAGTCTAATTGATGATGACTGTGACACTTCTATGCAAATGAAGAAGGAAATAAGCATGTACTTGCCCCATTTTGTATACGTATTTATGTATTATGGCTTTATCTTCTGTAGTGTATCTAAAATTGCTTTAACTGACTGTAAATATGAAAATTACTTAGAGATCTTTAGGTATTTTAACATCTTTTGGATACATATTACAGGCAGATGCTAAAAAAATCACAGAAGGAAATAGTCTTTTTATTGTAAGTTATTTAATTAATTCAAAGTAAATAGAAGAACCAATGCTGCACCTTCCCAATGGTGTATTTTCCTCTAAAATCAAAAGTATATAGAACTGGGCTGTTTTATTGGCCCACTTCAGCCTGTGTATGTTCAAATATTACTCTCAGATTGGGAGGATGTTTGTGTCCTTTACAGCTCTCAGATTCTCAGCTGTGAAGTGGCAATTTTGTGACTTTGCAACATCCAATAACTTCTTATGGTCCCAAAAGCAACTGATAGTTGCAATCACCATATGATTACTTTTCTTTCAGTCAGCAAGTCCCTCTAAGAAGCATTACAAAACCACAAAGAAATATTACAAGGTACTGAATGGTAACAAGTACACTAACAATTGTACAAAAAGAAAATTTTAATCTGCTCTGACCTGCTGAGAATGTGAATGATACTTTCTGGGTTTTGCTCTTCCCGTAATAGATTTTAAGGGAAAGGCAGTGCCAAAATGCTGAGCAACTACAGGTCCTTATCGCAGAAATGTATTATTAGAACAGACAGCAGTCACAGAGAAACATAACACAAACTGCACAGTTTCCAAAAAACCTTGCAATGGATGACTCTAAGAAGGAAGAATACAAAAAGTACTGACTGTGCAGAGAATAAAGTGACACATGAGGAAAATCAAACTTTCAAAAGGAGGTCATGAACCTTCTTGACAACATGGAAGAAGAAGAGCTTGTCACAGAACTTTGCAGAGGGAAAAATAATTTCAACAGGACAGGCCAAAAGATAGTGCAAATTTTTATTGCTCCAAAAGAGTGTGCACACTTAACGCAAGAAAGCAGACTTGTTGGAAACAAGCTACAATCAGTTTTTGGGGCACTTTTCCCTTGAGTAGCACAGCTGGAGACTGGACAGTGTCGAAGAGCAGCTGAGACTGGCTTTGCTGGTTAGAGCAGGGTGCCAGTAAGACGAAGCTGTGGGTTTAATCCCTGTAAAGCCCTTTGCTTAAAAGTTGGGTTTGATAATCATTGTAGGTCCCTCTCAACTCTGGATATTCTGAGAATCTGTGGTGCCAAGTGGAAGTGCAGGATGGTAAGGCCACTGTAGATTTTTGCTTTTGAGGACATTGGACAGTCATGACTCCTTTCCTGGCCTCCTATGGACAGTACCACCTCCTGAATATGATCCCACCCTAAGGCATAGTCCAGTTCACTTTTCATTCATGAAAAAATTATTTTCTTTCAGTTCTAATTTAGATCTTTCTTAGATGAAGCAGATGCTTGCTCTCCCCTACTTCAACCCACAGCTAAGCTCAAGGTCTGTTAATGTCTCTGACATTCTCATCAGTAGCCTATTAGCTTGATTATAGGTCCAGTAGAATCATCTGTTAAGACATGAAATAAACCCTACCATTCATCATCTCCACTGCAGATCTTCAGTCTGAACATGCAGAGACCAGACTCAACTGCACACAAATAGTATAATTTATTATATAGTATATCCACCTTCACACACAGAGGCCCCCATCAATCAGAGGAGGAGACCCCTAAGGGATGTAACTGGGGAATAATAATTCCTTGGTTCCCCCAAGGCAGTCCATCAGAGGAGGGCTGCCAAACACAGACCTTTCCATTCAAACACACAGAGCAGAAGTACTGGTTATGGGAGGATATCTTGAGTCCTACAGCAGCACATAACTTGAGAAGAGCCTCCCATGGTCCCTGCTGCCTACTCTGAGCAGCCCATCCATTCCTCAGGTATCCTCATGCATCCCAGCACGGAGCTTTGCTCACTGTCACCGGTCCCTCTTCAGTAATGAGGTTTGCTCTAACCACACCCAGTTTCCATTACAGCTAGATTGTGTTTTTATTCCTTATCATGGCTGTGTGTAGGTGGATTATGAAAGGCCCTGGGCACCTCTCTGTTTTGAATAAATTTCACTGTTGTACACTGGGGCTTGGAAGTGCTCCTGGAACTGAGGGCAAAGCCAGTACACAGTGAAAGGATGCCTAATGGTTGCCCTTGGTAGGAGGGCTGGATTTTATTTATGCTCTATCAATAAGCCTTGCACATCTTCTCCCCCCTCCATTTTTAATATACTCCATGGGCTTAGACTCCATTCTACAATGTCTGCAATGTGAGAATCAACTGAGGTTTCCATGCGAGAATCGACAGAGCCTTCCACATAATTCTACAGAAGATAGTAAACCACATTTTTTCTGCTGCTTTTTCTAGAGCTAACTTACCAACTTGTACTCTCTCCTAATCTATATACCATCATATCTATTTTCCTATAGAGATGCAAAATATCATTGGTGGCAGGAAGTCTGTACATAGATAATTATTTCACCTATTTATGAGTCTTATGGCCTTCAGTCCTTAGTACCATGATCATTTCCTTTTCTCCCCTAGGAAGTTCTTATTGATGAGATGACAAAAGTTCTGTCACTCCAGTGGAAGAGAAAACTCAACATCTGTTCCATTTGTCCTCTTCTTTTAATTTTCCTCAAAATTGTCCAATCTTTGCAATTGTGTTACTGGCGCCCATTTTTGTTGTTGTTGGTTGGGGTTTTTTTTTGCTTTTTCATAAGGGCTAGCCATGACTAAATGATGACAGGGAGGTGGGTCCAGTTATGCTTTATATTTATTTTTATTCCCCTCATCTGATTAGCAGCATTCAGGGAAGAAGATTAGGAGGATATTTTGCGCATGCTGGAATTTTCAGAAGCATATTTATTGTATGAAATTACTTTTGGAGATTTCTAACTTAGCTGAAGAGCAAACTGCCTCCCTGATAATCTGTTGTTTCAAAAGAAATATATGTGGGATATATAGTGTTATAAATGGACACAAATCTCCGTTGAGATTCCACTCCAAAAGGCGCATAGCTCAACCCAAAGAACACCATGGCACATATCCACCATTCTGGAGATGCTTCCACATACCTGAACCCACATCTCATGTGAAGAGACAAGCCAGTGCACAAAGGTGGTTGGTAGGTGTTTCACAGCATCAGGGATTCCTTCTGTCACTAAGAGCATGTAAGCTATTCTTTCTGAGCTGGAAGTAGCAAAAGCAGCCCTGTGTAACTCCCCAGAGGTGAAGGAGCAGCACAAATCCTGATTTGGACTTGGTGAATATCTGTGGGCTGTCTCCTCAAAAGTACTGCAAGGCCACGCACAGGGCCAGTCCCAAACCCAGGCAAGGACTGCTTTCCTTGAGTCTGTCTGGTATGTGACAGATGGACTTAGGCTGTCTGGAGGCCATTAGGTGCACTTAGACATGCTGCACACAGGCTGACTTCAAATTCACTAGGTGGAGTATAAGATCTGAAAAACTTGCTTATTTCCAGGCATTTCTCCTACACCTGAGAGTACTGTAACAGCAAAAAAAATATCTTTCCTACTTGCAGCTGAGTCTCTTTTGCAGTAAATATTTCAGATACTCCTTGTTTTCATACAGGACAGTCATACAATTCTATTTGTAAAAAGTCTAGCAAGCCAGAAGTGGGCCTCCTGTGTCCCTTAAAACACTCTATCAGCATCCATTAGCAAACAACATTTAGCAGATAGTGAGGCTTTCTATAAGATTGCATCTATTATCCTGGGCTTTTTGTTTCATGCTTTAGGCTCTCACATAACTTGTTCATTGTGTTATCAAAAATTTGGTAAAATTAAAAAAAACCTCCTTAACACCAATGTAGCCCTAAGAAGCAGGCATTCTAATTTTGGCCAGAGGCATGGGGGAATAGCTCCCCCCAGATCCATGCATATTGTGTACCTGAAAGTTGCTGTTTATATGTATTCTGCATACATACTCACTGATTGTCCCAGACTAAACATGTATATGATAATAATTTCCCTGAAATCATTAACACATTTTCCCTCCCCTTTACACATGCATTCTTCTGTCCTCGGGGTCACTCTGGTGGTCCCTGGTGGTTGGAGACCCCAATGTTCCAGTTGACCTGGCTGAGTTGGCAGGGCACTGGGGCTGGTGAACTTCCAGCTCTCCCTCTTACACAATGGGTATTGTGCATAGGTCAGCAGTTTTAGAGAAGAGGGATTGTATTAGCTCACCAGGTGTAGACAATTTATCATCTGGTAACAATTGCCAAATGGGACTATTCTCATCTTATGGCATCCCAGTATATCTTGGTAGGTAAATACTGCCAAGAGACACAAATGTTGACACACGTGATTTGCTTTTCAATGACAGAGAGTTAACAAACTCATCCCCTTTCCACCACCAGTGTCCAACAGGTAGGACTGATATTGGCTGCCAACACATAAGATATGAACTGCTCCAGTGCAATTGTCGCTGTTCTTTGAACACAGAAATTACATAAAAAGCAGAAACAACAGCTTCTCAGCTGTGTTGTTTGAAATAGGTAAATAAGTTTGTCCAAGATGGGAAAGTGACCGTGAATACCAGTTTGAAATCTAATTCTAAAGAGCTGGGTGATCTTCAAGACTTCTTTTGTCCTAGGCCATCTACTGATTATTGACAAATCACAGACCCAGTAACTACAAATATCCTGGTGACTCATATCCATTGAAAATCCCTGGCATGCAACATCTAACAAGTAAATCCTCAAATTAGCTTAGTCACTGTATCACTAAGGGAGGCTGAGAGTCTTGCAAAAGAATTTTACATGCATTGCAGCATGTGGACATGGGAAAATACATTCTATTTTACTAAAATCCTTCCATGGGACATTGAAAAATCTATGGGTTTTCTTGATTTTGTTAGATAGACCAGCTGTGTGAGGAAAAACAGTTTTGCAGGAAACCATAAAACTGTTGAAGTTAAGATAGCAAAACTAGCATTTTAAAAAAAGAGCGGGGTGGCCCATAGAAATGGCCCAAGTATAAAAAGTGTCAGACTTACAAGGTGTTATGGTATGAAATGATATCTCCAGGGCAGAGGTGTTATAATATGGATACAATAGCTTGATGCCTATTGACTACACAAAGGGGAATTTGGAGTTCCCAGTTATTAAGGGATGGTTTCAAAAACACACAGGTTACATGTAATAGTGAGGCGGGTTGATCAAGAAAGCATCAAGCTGGGAACTTTTCAAAATATTTCTGTTTCATCAGAAAATGACCATTCATTACAGTAAATATTTGCCAGGAAAATGATGTCTGTTCATGTAGTTTTCACCCAGCTTTCCAGAACATTTGGTTTAAAACTTTGAACCCAAGATTATTTAATTTGGAGAAACGTCTATATTGTAAGTAAAACTAAACTGAATTTCTTTAAACTTAAAAATCTTTTGTGTGCAAGTTGTCAAACCTGATGGAGAATTCTAGTCCTATGAAAACATCTCTAATGATATAAATAATTGTTGCTTTTCAATGTTTATTTGTAAAAACAACACATATGCTTCTTTTTGGAAGAAGTTAAGTGCTACTTAGTTCATTTGCAAGTTGTACTCCTCATCCTCTGATTAGAAATTATTATGTTAGTTAGGTTTGTCTATTAAAGGACAAAGACAAATACAACTTCTTTGTCATTGCAAGGGGAAGGCTAGAAACCTTCTAAAACAGAAGCCAGACATAAGTCTTTTAATTTCACTATTACATGTCCACCCTAACTCAGCACCACCATGCTGTTTAGACACCTGCCTAGAAAAACAGAAATAAAAATTAAATAAAAATCTAAATCAGTTAAAGTGGAGCCTGAAATGGCTCAGTGCAAGCAGTTGAGGTTCGGTACATAAATAAAAATATGGAGTACAATATTTTTTAAAGCAGATAGAGGGAGGAGAAGGAGAAAAACCTCATCTGCAAGGAGTATTACATGAGTAATCATGCAATTAAAATCTGTGGGATAATTCTGGGTCTGTTCCACATGCTTTGCACCAGCTCCAGTGGTGTTACACACTTCAAAACCTACCTCAGCTACCCATCATATTCTGCCTTTGGCATAAGGACATTTTTAAACATTCCCTCCTGAGCTTTTGTGTAAGGGGCAGGGCCAGTGAAAGTGAATGTGCTTTGAGACACTCAGAGTATCCAACTAGTCTCACTTCAAGGTTGGTCCCTTGGGGACAAAGGCTGTGGATGTTAATTTCACTATCTCATGGCTACTTTAATTTACACTGGCAATTGTTATCAGGTAGCATCAAAATATAGCACATAAATATTATGAACCAGAGAATAACCACAGGAAGAAAACAAGCTTCACTTTGTGCCGGCAGGTAAGACTGTTCTTGAATGCAAAACTAATAGACTGATTCTTTTAAAACAAGTCTCTTCCTTAGATTGCAAGGCGATATACGAAAGGAGCTGAGTTTCTGAGATTCAGCTGACTGAATCCACTTAACTCATGCTGGCTTAAGTAAGCCAATACTTGACCAAGGAATGTGAAAGGAGGAGACAGAAAACAAAAAGGATGATATTGATTCAACAAAATGTTTTCTTGAAGATAAGTGATGCTATGCAAAGGGCTTTGCTTCTGTAAAAAAGTTTGTAGCAGCATGAATGAGTTATAACAGGGAAGAAAACAAGGAGGGCAGGTCTGCTTTGCCACCTTGAGCACTTTCTTGCAAACCCAGATTTGCATCCCACCAAGAACCTTGAGTGATGTACCGGAAGCTGTACAACAGAACACAGCATTGTCGCAGTACCACAAAAATCTTAAGATCATTGGACATCTTAGAGATTCCTAGCCAGCCAGATATCTCGCTGAAATCCAAACTTTGCATACTCCTTTGTCCTTCCTGACCCTTCCCACAGTGCTAAAATTCCCAGAGCTCTATGATCCACTGTCAGCAGGTACCAAATTGCACATTTTAGAAGGAAAAAATGCTGCTTGCTCCTAGAATTGAAAATTTTACCCAAATAGTGAGTGGGAAAGGTTATCTGGAGGGAAACAAAAAAGAAAATAATTTCTGTAATGAAGGCTGTATTCCAGTTTGCAGCTTTTTCTGGTAGTATAACACATAAGAGCCTGCATCTTAAAAATTATGATGGATATTGGTCAGTTCTGGCCATTTCTCACCAGATATCCTCATTAAGTAATAACTACTAATATAAAAATATTAGTAACCACATAAACTGTTTGACATATATCAGCAATCACTCTGAAACAACATGTTTTAGTAACTGCTCAATTTATCCTGAATATCTGCACCAGTTACCTTACACAAGGAAATACAAAAAGCCTTAACATAATGGAGGGGTAAATATGTGTACAGGAGTATATATATATAATATTTTTATGTATATATTCACACTTGCACAGACATATACCCAAAAATAGTTCAGTGGAGTGTACTGAGTTTTCAAGAGAACTTGGCACTATTGAAAGTTTATTACAAATGAACCTGAAAAATGGTTGTCAAATAATGCAAACCAAAGCAAAGAACAACATACACAATATTAAATACTTTGAGCTTACTGAGTTGCTTGCTAGGACTTGCAGGAGAAACCTGAAAACTGAGATACAGCCAGTATGAAACAGCACTTAAGAGTTTTGTCTCCTACTAATGCATATTTTATCATTTATGTTAATTACGACTTTTCATGATGGGTAATCTTCAAAGAGGTATAGAAAAATCTGAGAGAGAGGCTTGAGTATGAGGAATAGATTGGGTACAGTCACAAAAAAAGGGATGGGGTGAGGAAACAACCTTGGCTCTGTGGGAGAAACACTCAACAACATGAGGGGGCTAAACATGGCAGTGAGTCAGAGACAAGGCAGATTTTCTCCTAGGGGAAAGGGAGAGGAACATCAAGGACTGATGCAGGAAGCAATCTGAAGGTAAGAGTTTGTCTGATATGGAGAAGAAGAAAGTTTTAGGAGATGTGTGAGCGGCAGAGCAGAGAAGCAATGACTCTGTCAAAACGAAATCTGAAAATTCAGATTTCGTGATCTCCAAGTCTAAGTCATCCCCTAGAGATTTGTATCCCTCACTGTTGGCTGTAGGTAGTGTATTAGATAATACCTACTTCAAGGTTTCAGGAGGAGCCCAAAGACAACTTGAAAAAAAAATGAGTTTCCAGAAAATCAACTTATGAAGCATATTCAGGAAAAATGTAGAATTTTTCCTGGTGTTCACTGGTGCAATGTATCCCCAAGCTTGACCACCACTGCCTTAAAAGAAAGGAAGAGGAAAATGCTATTACAAGTCATTACACAAAGTCCTGATGTTTATAACCTTACAGTCTCCATAATAGTACAACCACTTGCTCAGTTTCCAGCAAACAGACACGAACAAACTGAAAAGGTATGAGATGACCTCAATCAAGAGGAAAAGTCACTGTTCACATTCATCCTTAGCTTGGTTAAAGAACAGAACAAACCTGGACTTTATTAAAGGACAGACTGCAACTGGTTGTATGTCAAAAGACAAGAGGCTACGAAGCAAACTCTTTGTCTGAGCATGTATCAGTCTTCCGAAGATACCACGGAGTGATGACTGCAGCACGGCCCTACTGCGTGAGCTGGGGAAGTTGCACTCAAAGAGAAGCAGGACAGAGAAAGGAATCAGATCCCCTTTGTCTCCTTTACTGTTAGAAAAGCTGCTTTTAGCCTGAATCTGTGGGAGTTCTTGTTAGGTATCACCTCCTGCTTCTCCTGATAAATGTACGAATACTTAGGCAGATGGATGTGAACTAGAAACAGTAGACAAATTCCCTTCTCGCACTTTGGAATGACAATGTGAGATAACTCCATCTCACTTTGTGGAACCTAATTCAAAGCTGAATTTTACTGAACACTTGAGTTTGACTATTCCTCATCTGCTAAAATAAGGTATATGGTGGCTTTCAATTTAATTGACAATCATGTTCAAGCCCTGTTAGTTGACCATTTAATGAAAAAGAGCATCAAATAGGTCACTTGATGATTAGTTCTTCCTGACTTTCAAAGTTCTTGTCATTTTCCATCAATATCAGAAGACCTTCTCATCATTCTATCTCCAGGAAATTTGGGATTCAGAGTGAGATAAATAAACAATCATTGCTGTGATGCATCTTATTTAGTATAACCAAGAACCCACTCCTGCGAGTTCCTTAGCAAAGGAGGCTTGGTGTTGTTCCATGTGAAGGCAAAAACATCCATGGGGCTTTCCCATGAAAAACACTGGACAACCATCATGTCTCTGCTTTTAATTGGCACCCACCCCTCTGTTGATTCCTGAGGGTTTTAAAATTAACTACTGTTGGTGGGGAGGAGTTAGGGTAACCTCTGAAACTGAGTCTTTCAAAGAGTTACATTCCAAGGAGCAGAAAATAGTATAGTTGTGCAAGATTATTGTATGAATACAATGGATTATTGTATGAATACAATGCGTTTAGCATAACCACTTTCTGTTAAACACAGCCCTGAAAAAAAGAAGGACTCTCTACTTTGCTTCTTGTAGAGAAACACAGAAAAAAAAAAAATTGCACATTAACAGCTCTTGAAGTTCCTTCATACTGCCATTTAGCTCACAGAAATTTATTAATCCTGTTATGACTAAAACAAAATGGTTAAAGAGGACTAGGAAATTGAAGTCAAATGCAGAGATACATAGCTTTCCTTTAGCAGATTAGGTGGCATTTGGAAATAGGAATCTCTATTATGCTAAGGCATGCTACTAGTACATTTGCTTGGCAAGAACATGTTCCAGAATAGTATTGAAAATTTTTCTCTCTGGTCACAAAACCTAGTTTTGTACAACAACAAATTCTGACAAGGTTCAGTGGAAAGGACCATTTCAAAACAATTTAATTTAAGCACTATTTTAATTTTGCATTGGCTTATGAGCTATGTTTTCTTGGGGTAAAAAATTGAGAAAAGCTAATATTAAATTCCAGAGCTGAAATACTAACTATGAGTAAAATACAAGCCTGAGCAGGATACAGAATTTCATTTATGCAATATTTACGCTTGCATATACTCCTCCAAAAAGTAGGGTAACATAAGCACGCCTGCTCTACACAAGGATAAACTTCAAAGGAAATGTTGAATTCTGTAGTCCACATTAATATTGTTACCTCAAGGTCTAACTCTCTCCCTTTTTTTGCATTTTACACAATAACAGTCTACCATTCAACTCAGCAAGAAGAAAAAACATCACAACAAGACAGCACCTATTCTGCTTGCAGGTTGCTTGTATTAAAAAATAATAATTGTTGCCTGCAATTTTATAAAGTACATGAATGTTCTGCAAACCAAATGAACAATTCCCCAGTAGGAGATTATAGTCTGCATAACACAAGAAGTTTGCTCTAGGTGCTATAATGGCTAATTTCTATTTCTTAAGTCTTAGCATATCCTGGGAAGGACACCAATTTTTCTCAAGCAATGGATACCTGCTTTTAATCAAAGAGAACAGTCACAAGATAACTTTATTGTCATCAAGTTTTTAATGCTATTAGGCATGGATAAATAGCACTACACAACAAAGTCACAAATAAACCCAAAATCTACATACATTTCTTTTTGAGATGAGTACTGCATAACACACAGATTAAAGCATGTGTAAGTTTAAACATTAAGGAGATATTATTAATGTTGTTTTACAACATTAGTTTCAGTGAGATTCATCACATCCTTGAAGTGAAGAGTAGAAATCAATCTGTGTTTTCTCTGTGATAACTTAGTAATTTTTCACTCCAGAAAGTAATTCTCATATAAGGGTTCTCCTTGCTGGCGACGGACTTGGCATTTGGTGAATAATTTCTTACATGTGCTCTAAATTTAGAGTACAAATATAAAAGTCCATACTGGCTTTCATCCTATCAGTGTATTTGTACCTTACAAGAATTCTATTTACAATTTCCATCAACTTCTGCTTTTTATGTGTATTTCACATATATTTCAGTAGTAATTTCTCTCTTTTGATTTGTTAAAAACTGTTTTTCTTTACATTCTTTTTTTTTCTTTGAGGTAGAAGATAAAAAAGAATAGATCATAATTTTCTTTATCTGTGATCGATTAACTAGGATAACTGGGTGAGACTTTATATAAAACTGACAGCTAATAAATACAGATTTTACAGTGCCTAGGACAAGTGAAAATCTTTCTTGACTTAAAGCAAAATCCAGTTTGAAAGCAAATAATCTCTCAGAGCATTTACAATACAAATACTGCCATAAATGCATAAAAATCAGTGAAGTCAATGATCCAGAAACTGTAGATAAAAATTTAGACCGGATGTCTAGGTACATAAAGATTCAAGCTGAAAGAAACATAAAGTAGAGAATTAACTAAGAACAGCATCATTGTTTTTAATAATTAGAAAGAAATGTTTCTAACCAAATGGAGGGTTCCAAACCCCATAACAGAGGATCAATAAAAAAAGAAAGAGAGGAATCAGTCAGAGGTTTGAGGCTGCTACAGCATACCCCTATATTCAGAGGTCACATAATCGTTTGGTTGGAAAGGCCCTTTAAGATCATCCAGGCCCAACTCCCTTGCTGTGATCGGAGACAACTTCCACTAGACCAATGTGCTCAAAGCCCCATCCAGACTGGCCTTGAACCCTTCCAAAAGCAGAGCTTTCTGCAAAGGACAAATACTTTTTTAACTTGGCATTTTTAGATGCCAGAATATGGTGAAAGGCCAAGTCTGAGTAACAAAAAAAATAGGTACTTTATGAGAAAATTGGACAGTTATGGGAAAATTGGCCAGTCTCCTAAAAAATTAATATTTTTGGCAAAATGAAAAAATAAAAAGACAAAAAAATGGAGTCAGGCTCTTTAGCCTCTGGGTTGAAACAACATACACAGAAAGTTATTATGATAACTTTTGAAAATATTTCCTCTGGGAAATATCAATACAGAGAATACTTACGAAGAAGAGAATTCTATATTCATTCTAAGTATCAATATTTTATTTCTATGTTGATTGGAAAAGAGAAGACATGTAAGAAGCACGATAAAATAGAAACCATAATCTAGAAAACAATACCACCTACTCCAAAAATTTCATGCCTGTAGTGTGGCTAATATAACATAATCATAGCAAAGGTATTTTAAGACATGGCATTATCAATATCAGCAGACCAAGAGCTGAAAGAACCAAAAATTATCTAAAATTGGGCCCTGATGGAGCAAAGCACTTAAATGTGTGCATAACCCCGGAGGCAGCAGCAGTCCAACTCACCCAGCAGCAATATGCAGCAACATGCCAGAGGACCTTGCTGAACACATTTCACACACTGGAAAACTCTCACTGACAAAGAAAATTACTCAGGCATTTACTTCTTTTTAGAATCTTCCTACACAAGGGTGCATTGTCAAGACAAAAAAAAAAACAAACCAAAGACCAAATAGAAACCAAATCAACCCCTCTTTAAGAAGTTGGTAGGGAATCTTTTTAAACCCCAAAACATTGTGGGGCAGTACAAAACACTACTTCCTTTCTGCCTTCTTCCAACCAAGAAGTAAATGTACTCACTGCTCTGAAAACACTGCTCAGTTTTGAGGTGGGCAGCCCCTAGTGAGTTCCTGCTGCTGCACTGCCTGCTGGCAGCAGTACCCACTTCAGGGAGAGAGGCTCAGAAGCCCTAAAGTCACAGATTGCTTCTGCAATCCCGTCAGTGCATAATACAACTCTCAGTTTGCCCAGAAGGGTCTGAGAAGAGCTAATGTGATGTCACGGGACTAGCTAATGGACTCTGGCATAGTTGCTGCCCATTTGGGTCACATGTCAGGCTGTGATGCTGCATGGACACCCTTCAAGTCCAGTGGATGCTTCCAGGCCTTTCTCACCTGCCTCTTCCCAGCATGTTTTGACAGGCCATGGGTCAAAGTACAGTGATGAGACTTTGCTTTAAAAAAAAATCATGAAGTGAAGCACATTATTTAACTTCTTAGCAAAGTATAAGGAAATTATAAATATACACTGTGTGGATAAGAAGTTGTTTTAGCATACACATCTTACTACTCTTGACAGGAGCATAATGCATAAACTTAAGACAAATATTTACAATTTAAATGTGAGATTAATTTATCCTATTTTTTCTTTTGTAGGTCATCTTTTGACAGCAAAATCATATCCGTCACAAAGTTCTCACCATTTTAATGTTATTATGTATTTTATCTTTATTTGCTAACAATGAACAGGAGTTATAAAATATTTCACTCATAAGAAAATTTATATTTATGTTGTTGTTTTAAATTAAAACCTACATGCCTATTTCAGATACTTTCCTTTTCTATGTCTTTCCCAATAGAGCACCTCAGTTCTGCTAAATGTAGTCAGAACAGAAATTTTGCTTACAACAATTCCAAAGATATCCATTAATTAAATTAATAAGTTCAAAGCCAAAGTACAATTCAAATGAAGACAACCAATCAGAATAAGTGATCACTTTTTAAAACCTTGGCATTGTATGTCTCTTTGGTGGATTATCTTTCATAGGCTTGAGCTTCAGGAAATTATTTGTACTACATGAAAATTAAATAAGCCTTAAGGACACAGCACAAACTGTAAATATAATGAAGTCTAATTCTTTACTGTCTTTATCATGCAAACATTAATTTATCAATGCAGTCCAGCAAGGATTTTTTTACCTTCTTGCACATAGAGATATTTCACAGAAGCCAATGAAATTTCTGTGAGGAGGGAGACTCAGTATAATCACGCACTTCAGGACTTGCTTACAGATTAAGATTTACAAAATACACTGCATACACTGTACATATGCACTTCCTGTACACACACAGCATTGAGCTTCTGCTGCTCTCCTCAATATTTAGTGAATTATTTCTTCTCTTCACTATTTTTGTATTAGTTTTTTGTAACTAATACAAAAAAGATTTGCTAACTAATTTTTAAAAAAACACTCCAATTTTGCATAAAGATATGTAGGATTTTTGCTCTTTTCACCTAAAAAGGAGAAGTAGGCATAACAGGTACTTTGGAGTCCTCTATCATGATGGCTTAGTGCCAGCAGCTAACAGATCATACCTGAGGACAACAAGAAGTTAATTACTGTGAATAAACCTAGTTCTTTTTATGACTCATTCACTCTCAATGAGGATTTCCTTGTCCCAACTGTTAAAACAGTACAGTCATTTCACTTTTGACAATTAATACAAATTCCAGAGCTCTGCTGCCGTCAGAATTGACAATACCCATCCAATGTTAAAACTTGAGTATTTTTTTCCAATTCCCAGAAGAGACAGTTGTATTACATATGCTGCTTGATCCTGTCTCTATTCATAAGAGTATTTTTCTGCTTGATGACTTTGACGCAGATGCCCTTGAGTTAAAACTGTTGCAACGTGTGGACTTTCTTCAGGGTGACAGAGAGCAAGGAATCTCAAGCATATCCTGCAGAACTTGAACAAGAGCTTAGAAAATTACTTTATAAATCTTTAGCATCTCAAATCACAGAGCAGACACATTTTGCTGGCTACTCCATAGCATGATGTCCCATTCCCTATTTGGCCCTCCTGAATACAATTTTGAAAGCTCTGCTTCAGGCTTGGTCTCATAATACAAGGAAGACATTCTGAATATTGTGCAGTGAATTGAGTCAACAAATCAAGAGCAGAGAGGAAAAATTGTGCTCTCACTGTATCTGGTGGCAACCCCCTGAATTCCCTCCCTCCCTCCCTCCCATAACGAAGCCAAGGAACAACATCACCTACAGAAAACCCATCTATCCTGTGATGGTTGAACTCTTTTTAAACAGAAATAGGTCTGCAGTTTTACAGAAGAGAGAGTTCTTTATTTCATTTTGCCAGGGCTGTATCTGCTGTGGGTCTCCCGGTAGAGCTATCACACAGGTATTGTTTGTCAGAGACTCCCTGCCACTCCTGATAGAGAAGATATGGCATCTATTGATAAATTTGTCTGCTTTCTCTTTGTGACAATAATGTTCTGCTACCATTCTTTTTTTCCTGATTTCATGCCATTTGCGGTGAAAAAATTTAATGGAAAAGAGTTTGAAGACATGGAAGAGAAGTCCTGAAAGTAACTGGAAATCATTTGTTACTTACAACAATTTCTTTATTCCAAGATAAGGAGCTTACATACCTTTACACATTCTATTACTTTATTCCTGTCCTGCAGTTAATATTATGTGCTTCAAAGACTGTAACTTACATAATTATTTTGTGGCATTTTATCTAGCCCTGATAAATGACCACAAGGAAGGGAGCACAGTAAATGATTTAATGAGATCCCAAGTTTGTGAGATTTTATGCTATGATTGTATGATTGTAAGATTTATAAGATTTCTTATTACTTTTGATGGTCTAGACAGCAACCTACAAAGCATCTACAGATGTGATTTTTCATTTTGTTATTTTATATATTAACTAACTATATATGAAGACTAAGCAATCATCAAAATAATGTACAAATAATTAAAGTATTTTTCTGGAGAAGGTCAGACACTGTAACCCTCCCTTTTTAATTAAAGAAAATTAAGTTTCTTTAATTTAGAAATTAAAGTGACTAAAAAATCCATACGCAACAAAGATTGAAAGAGAAGAAGAAAACAAACAAACAAAAATAGTATAAGTGATCTTTAACGTCTTAGAAACACAGTTCACCCCCAAGAAATACTCTTGTGATGCAGAGTGAGTCAGTCACCAAGAACACGTTAAGACTAAGCTGCTGAAGTTGCTGTTCTATATTTTAGAAGGCTGTTCACAACCCAGTTCATTTCACTGGCACAAGACACACTCCCCACAGGTTACTGAGGGTAGTGGTTTGATGAAAAGCTTTTAACTAGATTTTTCACCCTGAAACCATACTGTGAATTCTCACTCTAATGTGCAGTGTTAATGCAGCCTCTTAAGAATGTTACAGGACAAAATATACAAGTATTCCCTTTTATTTTCATCTAAAATGTCTCAAATAGGGTTTATGAATGTGGATGAAGATCCCTTGATCCTTCATTATGCAAAAAAACCCATCCCTCTCATTTTCTGAGCAGGAAGGATGGATGCAAAGGGAGACTAAAAGCATACCAACATTTTTTCAGCGCAGAGCACTGAGAAAATTATAAGGAAATTGTACACTGGAACCAGGGCAAAGGGCTAAGCATGTCTGACTTTCGTGAAAAACTGCCTTTGAAACAATATTCCAAGAAACCAAAATGGGACAGAGGCCTCAGAAATACCACATTCATACAGTTTTCATGATAGACATTCAAGGACAGAAAAATAATAAAAACCTGTTTATGTCTTTCAGGGCTTCCTAATACACAGTGAATGGGGACAGAGCGTCTCTTCCAGAGCACAGTTCAGATACCTTATGAAGAGTATCTTACAAGGAGCCACAGCTACACACAAATATTCTTCACAGAGCCATCCTTGAATGAAAACTAGCCTGCAAGTCACAGTTGTGTAATGCACTATCTTGAGAGCAGAAACAAAGATGTTCACAAATACATCAAAACTAAAAGACAAGCAGTTTTTCCACAGGAGGAGACAGACCCCAGCTGCATGTTGTACAGATAGCACAACTCTTATTTCCACTCTAGCTGCTGAGAGACATCATCCCTCATTAAATATTTTATTTCCTAATTTCAACCATACATTAAACCTAAGTGTCTTTAATCCAGGCAGGGCCATATTTTAAGCCTTATCTTTAATTGCTCCTTTGAGGCCTAGCAGTGGCACAACTGGCACAGGTTTGTGAGGCAACACCGTTTGCTGAGGGCAATGCCTCCTGAGCACAGCTCACCTGCACCCACACCAGGACTTCTGACTAAGGGATGATTAATACCTGTAAAAAGAGATAGACTTCCTCTTGAACGTAACAGGGGCTTAAAGCAAACATTAAAGGGCAGTGACAATAGGAGGGTAATCACCTGCACCAGTGCACGTTAACCAGCTTATTGCACAATCCTAAATCACAGGAGATAAGACTTTGCCCAGGAACTCAATGAGATGTAAAGGTATGGGAAAATAATGTTGATTCATTACTTTGAAGGGAGAAGACAGATGTTCAATATGCAAAGTGAATCCAAGCGGTTTTGGCCTTGCATCACTTCCTTTGGCAGCATTCTTGTTCCTTTTGTATCCTTTGATATGAAGTAGCTCTGATTCAGATTGATTCCAACTCAGTTTTCCCAGAAAATGCAATGTGTTTCTATCTGTTGTATGTATCTCAGTTGATTGCCAGGACTCTCTTTCCAGATACAGTTTGAATCCCAACTAAGAAAAAGCATCAAGATTGTCAGAAACAGAGCCATGCAGATTATCTCACGGAAAAAAGCGCAAGAAATTTGGGTGATGGACTCATTATTGGGTCATTGTTTTGATTCTGGCTCTGAGGGCACCAGTGTGCCAGAAACACCAGACCTACTGATGATGCAAATTCTAATTTCTCAGTCAGTTCCCCATTATTGGATATACCACTTAGAACTCTGATTTTTTCAGAAAAATACCTTGTATCTCAGGTTTTGCTTGATTGCTTTCCCATCTACTTTGAAAGAGTTAAAATGCCATAATTTCACCATGCATTGCTAGGCTTGAAAGTATTTTGAGGTAACATGGATTTTCCATATGGCAACAAGAACAAATCCATCTTTCTACTTCTGCTTGCAATGTCATATGTATAGCTGTCTTTGTAAAGGTGTACATAATAAAGGTATAGGTAATAAGGCAGCAGAGATATTTCCAATCAGAAGTCTTGTTGTGTCCCTTGCATAAGATGACAGTTTTATATTTTTGTATATGGCTATATTTAATAATACACTTATATTAAGTTGTAAAATCAGTTCAGAAGAATGAATGATTCAACATCCTCTTAGATGGAAAAAGTTGTACAGAGGGCTGTTGGTACAGCTTAAAATATAAGACTTTGAGCAAAAAAGCCCCAAACATTCAAAATGAAGGGGTTTGGAGTGAAGCCTTGTTCTGTCCTTGACCATATTTCCCTGTTTCCCTCCTTCTTCCTCCTAGACTGAAGTTCAACAGCCTCATCTCATCCATATAATAAAACTTCCTTCCTTCCTTCCTTCCTTCCTTCCTTCCTTCCTTCCTTCCTTCCTTCCTTCCTTCCTTCCTTCCTTCCTTCCTTCCTTCCTTCACTTCCTTCCTTCCTTCCTTCCTTCCTTCCTTCCTTCCTTCCTTCCTTCCTTCCTTCCTTCCTTCCTTCCTTCCTTCCTTCCTTCCTTCCTTCCTTCCTTCCTTCCTTCCTTCCTTCCTTCCTTCCTTCCGCCACTTCCTTCCGCCACTTCCTTCCTTCCTTCCGCCACTTCCTTCCTTCCTTCCGCCACTTCCTTCCTTCCTTCCGCCACTTCCTTCCTTCCTTCCTTCCTCCTTCCTTCCTTCCTTCCTTCCTTCCTTCCTTCCTTCCTTCCTTCCTTCCTTCCTTCCTTCCTTCCTTCCTTCCTTCCTTCCTTCCTTCCTTCCTTCCTTCCTTCCTTCCTTCCTTCCTTCCTTCCTTCCTTCCTTCCTTCCTTCCTTCCTTCCTTCCTTCCTTCCGCCACTTCTTTCCTTCCTTCCTTCCTTCCTTCCTTCCTTCCTTCCTTCCTTCCTTCCTTCCTTCCTTCCTTCCTTCCTTCCTTCCTTCCTTCCTTCCTTCCTTCCTTCCTTCCTTCCTTCCTTCCTTCCTTCCTTCCTTCCTTCCTTCCTTCCTTCCTTCCTTCCTTCCTTCCTTCCTTCCTTCCTTCCTTCCTTCCTTCCTTCCTTCCCCACTTCCTTCCTTCCGCCACTTCCTTCCTTCCTTCCTTCCTTCCTTCCGCCACTTCCTTCCTCCACTTCCTTCCTTCCTTCCTTCCTTCCTTCCTTCCTTCCTTCCTTCCTTCCTTCCTTCCTTCCTTCCTTCCTTCCTTCCTTCCTTCCTTCCTTCCTTCCTTCCTTCCTTCCTTCCTTCCTTCCTTCCTTCCTTCCTTCCTTCCTTCCGCCACTTCCTTCCGCTTCTTCCTTCCTCCTTCTTCCTTCCTCCTCTTCTTTCTTTTTTTTTTTTTTTTTTTTTTTTCCTTCCGCCACTTCCTTCCGCCACTTCCTTCCTTCCTTCCACTTCCTTCCTTCCTTCCTTCCTTCCCTTCCGCCACTTCCTTCCACTTCCTTCCGCCACTTCCTTCCGCCACTTCCGCCACTTCCTTCCGCCACTTCCTTCCGCCACTCCTTCCTTCCTTCCTTCCTTCCTTCCTTCCTTCCTTCCTTCCTTCCTTCCTTCCTTCCTTCCTTCCTTCCTTCCTTCCTTCCTTCCTTCCTTCCTTCCTTCCTTCCTTCCTTCCTTCCTTCCTTCCTTCCTTCCTTCCTTCCTTCCTTCCTTCCTTCCTTCCTTCCTTCCTTCCTTCCTTCCTTCCGCCACTTCCTTCCGCCACTTCCTTCCGCCACTTCCTTCCGCCACTTCCTTCCTTCCTTCCGCCACTTCCTTCCGCCACTTCCTTCCTTCTGCCACTTCCTTCCTTCCTTCCGCCACTTCCTTCCTTCCTTCCTTCCTTCCTTCCTTCCTTCCTTCCTTCCTTCCTTCCGCCACTTCCTTCCTTCCTTCCTTCCGCCACTTCCTTCCTTCCGCCACTTCCTTCCTTCCTTTCTTTCCGCCACTTCCTTCCGCCACTTCCTTCCTTCCTTCCTTCCTTCTGCCACTTCCTTCCTCTCTGCTGTGGCAATGGTTACCCTGTATATACCTCCCATTCTCTGCAGGGAACATTGGGTTCAAGGCCGCACTCAATAACCAGTTATTTTGAGACAGAAGCCCAAATCTACCTCTCCCTGAAGGGATTCTTGGTGGCACAAATAAGTTGAATAACACACTGTTGAAGCCATTGCCTGCACTCTTCTCACAGGCAAAGGCCAACATGGTAGTAAATTCTACTCTAAGAAAATTTGCTCCTGTTGTGTTGGTTTGGGGAATACAGAGCAGCTGCTGGGGACACCTAGTTCATGTTACTCTGAATTTGGAATATGAAAGCTAGTATGCAATCATGTGAAGCTAAAGAGAAAATCTCAGAGTCCTTCAAAGGAGAAAAGGCTTTTCTTAAGCAGAAAATCCTCTTCGGCTTTGAGTAGAATAAGCCTACTTCACTGAGATACTCTAACACATAAAAAATTACTTCTTAAGAGAAACTTAATATTAAAAAATTACTTGTTCTCCCTACCAAGCTGTTGCTTCCCAGGTATTAAGTTTAAAAATTACATCTTCTGCTATTTTTTCCCAAAAATATTCCATTTATAGTTTGCAAAATGAAAACCATTAGAAAGGAGATACAAGCATAGGAAATTACAAGCAACCTTAACAGGATGTAAAAGAGCTGTTTTAACCACAATTTTTTCTAGCAAATGTGTATAGTGTTCAAAGACCTTGGAAGGGGCTCATTATATGTACTGTGATAAATTATGTGTCTTGTAAGCTGAAGATTCTCTTCGAGAAAAGCCATTTCATGTAAGAAACAGTGGTTTTGTAAAGAGATAAATTTGTCTTTGGGATTTCTCCTATCACATGAAAAATAATGTAGTCACACATGGCAAAGAGCTGACGTAGTATAAAGTAAATCTACTTGTTCAAATAAGTTCAGAAAACTTTGTAGCTTTAATTTTGTTTAAAAGGCTGCAGTCCAGATCAAGTATGGTCAATCCACACAATTATAATTTTATGTTATATCAATTTATATCTAATTATTATATCTATTATTTTGTCTAATTTTACATTATATCAGGAATGATTCATAAAGCTGATGTGCTCACTATATTGAGTAGCAGTTTTACAAAAAGAAAGATATGCACCCAAGATTATTTGAATGACAACAGGATTACAGCCAAAGACCTTGGATCAGGAAGAAAGGCTTACAAGTAATTCCAAAGTCATTGGCCTTGTGCTTGTTTGACTGTGCCTCAACTGGACCCAGCAGCAAACCGACATGAAAACATCTCTGCTTCCTGGGACAATAGGCTAAGAATTTGTCATTCTTAGGACTGCATTTAGGTGTAGGTGTAAAAAAACACGGCAGTGAGGTGTAGCTGGCAAACCCAGGAAATGAGTCAATATTTTCTTCCTACATAGTAATTACATGAAAGAGAGGAAAAAAAAAGGGTAGCAGAAAACAGCAGAAACATATTCCCTTAAGGCTGGGTTTTCCCTTGGTCCATAAACACTCCTACTAATCTCCCTCATCAATTAATTAGAAGATTCACAGAAAGGATTAGTGAGAAGGATCACAGTACATCAATCACCAGTGAGAAGACTATTTGTTGACTAATAATTACGTGTCTCCAAAGGCCATGGCTCAAAAGTTCTCACTTGTGGATGGATGGACTCATTCTGCTCAATTTCAAACCTACCTGAACAATTCTGTGTGTGGTTTGTATTTGTCTGATCAGCCAAAATGAAAGCATGAAAGAGAAACAAAGCTGAAGAATAAGTATATTGCAAATTTTGGAACAGCTAGCAGTAATAATGCCACCAGATTGAAAGACAGCCCAACAACAGTCGCTAAAAGGTAAGGGCAACATTTCAGTATTTTTATTTTTTTTTTTAGTGAAGCACTGAAGGCCATTCTGTGCAATTCTAAATTATTAATATTGATATAATATGTATTTGCATGTGGGCATTACTGTTACATTTATGTGAGCATGTCTGGTAATGGAAATATTCAGGGCAGTGCTAGTAAACATTCCAAGATTATAGCCATTTTAGGACACATTGGTTTACATGAGAAAATTTTATATATAGCATAGTATTTCTTTCAAATTTTCTATGATATGGAGAAAGACACCTTTGAATTAATTTCTAAATATCCATTCATTTATCAACCCTTCCATGCCTTTTGTGGTAGTTCTTTTTTAAAACACAGTACTGAGACCAGTCCACTCTCACTTTATCCTCACTTGACATCCAAGGTTACTTGCCAGTGGGTCCTGATAAACTTTGAACACGCCAACTAAACAACAGAGACTTGCAAAAATAACAAGGTTCATGTGAAAACAGATATTGTTTGAGCAGATAGCAAATACCCTTGGTTGTGAATATTTTTTTAAAGGACAATAACAACTTCCTAGCCTGCCTCATCCCTGCTAACTGTAAGATCTATCCCCTTTACAGCTTAAATCACACTTACTTTCAGAGGCCAGGATGCTATTCAGAAAACATCAAATTTGTAAGTCCGAATGATTAAATATTCACACATTTCACACCCTCACTTTAGTTTAAAATGCACAATAGAGCATACTTCTTTTTTTAGGTAGGATATTATCTTTTGTGATCTATTCTAATTGTAGTTACTTTGTAATCTTACATCTAACACAAGGCTCCCCAGAGTTAGATAATTTCCTTCAGAAATATTCCATGGTTTGGAGAAAATGTGATTCTGGTTAAAAATGACAATAGATGTTGTTTACTGCTGTTGTCCACCTCTGACAAATCCTACTAAATTCAATATAATACATATTGAATATATATGAATACATATTTACATATTGAATATAAACATCTCACTTGTGCAAAAAGATAACTCTATGTGTTGTGATGTGTGCTTCATGCTTATTCAGCTTGAGCTCTATTTGCCTTCATGTCATGGATGGTGACTTTGTACATGCACCAGCAGGATCTTTTACAATTTTGCTGCTGGCTTTGGAAATTACTCTGGCACTTATGTCTCAAATAACATGAATTTGTACATTTAAACTCACTATGGATTCCTGGGATCCTTTTTCCAAGAATTAAATCCCTACATTAAGCATGAACATTGCTCCTTATCAACTATAATAATCACCTGTATAAAGCTAATTCCTGCAGAAGTCCTTCCATGGACAACGTCTGCTTAATAAAAGAGGAAAAAAATCTCTTGGTTTTAAATGAAACTACAAATAAACAAACATCAACAGTCCAGGAGAAACTAACTGCAACACCTAAAGAATTAAAAATTTACCCAGAAAGAAGCTAATCATTTTTTCTACATTAAGTAACACATGCAGTACAAAAATTTTCAATCTGGCAGTTGATTCCTTTTCTGGAGGAGAAGAAATATGAAAAGAAAACCTGCACAACTGTTAATGTGCTGCATTTTTATTAATTATTTACTTCCAAGTTTGGAAACATTTTAGTACTCACCAAGGAAAACAATGCTGCAGTATGCCACATACTCAGAAAAGCAGGATTATTATCTAGTTAGCACAAAAAGGCATATGAGAGGGAAATGAATAAAACAGAAAAGAAAGAAAACTTGACTTTTGCCTTGCAGCCATACAGTTAAAACCAGATGAGACTTTCATCAGAAAGTCATCTTAACAAAGTGTACTGGAAAATAAGAGAGCCAGCTACAGCAGAAGCCTTGCTTCCTCCACAGCTAAAACTAGAAAATGTTTGATTACTTGCAGGCAATAGATAGCTTAATCCAGGGCCTGCTGATAAGAGTATGAAAAAACAAACCAGAGCTTATATAGTAGTACAAACAGCAAAAATTTTCAAAAATATTCAAGATAGGATGACATTTGTGCAACAGACAATGCAAACTGCAGTTTAATCCTAGTTTTTAACTTGGCTCCGCAAAGACAATGCAAGTGTAGCCTGTGACCAGCATTAGGAGGAACCAGAAAAGAAGCGTACCTCTTTAGGAGGAAGATTCTCCTGGTTAGCAGTGTCTTCAGTGATGTATTTTGATAGAATTTTATTACTCACTGATCAATCTCAGCAGTTTCACACCAGTACAACTGTTTTTAATCAGATTGCTGACACAAGAAGAAATGTTTTTAGAATATTTGGCCACTCAAGTAACTTTCTGAAAAATACATGGTAAAATATTAGTTTTGTCTTCTAAGCCATTTAGAGCAAAACACCATGTTTTGGGACAGTAGAGGGATGATAACTGTTAGTAATCTAGTACATGAAATTGTGTGACTTTGTCTCTTAAACATATTTTCAGTAAGATGTTCATAAAAGCGAGTCTTGCTTTTTTACAGAATGCCACTTCTGTACAGAAAAAGGGCACTTCTGATGGCACAAAAATCCTTGCAAACTCTGACACGGTTCACACATGATAGGTGAATTTCCATGTTTTTTTTTTTTCCAAGTGGACAGCACTGGTTTAATAGACTGTTTCAGAAAAAAACCCTCACTGGATGCATTTCTCAGATGAAGCCCTTTCTTCAGAAGGTTAGATGGCCTCTGTATCTGGTCTAGGCTTTCTGAGGAAAAAACATGTTGCAACTCTCTGCTAGTGGTAAAAAAACTCCTGAAGTACAGATTAATTATTAGGTAATATCTGGTAGCAAGTATTGTTTTTAGAAGAAATGTAAAAGCACTGACAACCTGTTGCTCCCTATTGTGTTTCCTCTGAAGCTTAAGGGCCTAAAAGACTTGGTAAAGGCACTTGTTATAAAAGACCTGTCAAATGTAACCACCAAGACCTCTATAAATCCATTTCTGCTTTTCACATTGAGGGGAGTTAAAGCGCAGTACGCAGTAAAAGGGAGTTTTCACAATATTAATTTGCAGTTACTGTAAGGTCCTTTTCAGTGTTCAGAGAGATGGTAAAGAATTTTGTTGTAGATAGAAGCAAACCTACATCCAACTAAAATAATGACTAAACTTTTTAAAAGCCAAAAATGAACCAAATTTAGTATGATTTTCAGGGCAATCTCGATGATTTAGACAAACTACCCTTAATGACAAAGACCACACACTGGATGGTCTCCTTTTTTTCAGCCCAAGTGTGTCTGGACAGCTTGGAAAATCACTACCAAACCCTTTTGTTATATGCTGCATAAAGGAATTTACTGCTGGGAATTCTTATTGAGACTAAGAGCTACAGTGAACTGCAAAGACAGCCCTACTATTGATCCATTAATGGCTGCTCACATTGTAGGGCTTGTGCCACTTCTACAGGACATACCTATGATATGGCACCGACTCTGCAAAACTCAAAACATTCACTGACATGCAAGGTAAATTCTAGCCACAAGTAAAAGAAACATGTAACAGAGGAATCAATTATCTCAATTCCGACTGGCATAACATTGACTTGTTTGATATCCTTGGAATTCATTAAACAGACAAAAATATGTCTAAGAGGTACCACATGTCAAGATGGATTTATGTAAGATACTTCTTTTATTTTAATTTCATTCAGTTTGGCCTTGTAAAACATTAAGCGTATCCTACATGTCCTATGCCTTCTTCTGTCCTGGGAAAATTGCTAAGGATTGAAGGTGTTCAATATCCATTCAAAAAGCAGTTACTATCTTTCAGCTTTGGAAACTATTTCATGGACTGTGCAATGAAAGCTTTCTGCAGGTAGATATAATAAGCTGTTAACAACCAAGACATGGTGATGAGGATTGCAGCTCTGTGGAGTATATTTTTCTTTTCAGCTGGTGGTTAAAATGTATGCATTTCCACCCAGACCCACAAATGCCAGATTATAAGAAAAATATTTGGAATAAACTCTGGGCCTGATCCTAATTTAGAAATCTGTTGAATTTCATTGTACATGACAACAAATGAGCTGCAAATAAAAGCTGCTGTATTGAAGTTCCTCAAGATGAAGGCTTCAGCTGGAAATGTTCACACAGAGGAATCAAATGACATAACAAGCCACCCAAACTGAAATAGGTCTTTCAGGGAAAAAAAGGAGGGATTGAGCTAGCATCAATAGTAGCTCATTTGTTGCATCATTTGTATTAGTAAGAAAATGCATGACTGTTTCATGGGTTGGGAAAAATCATCCACCTCCTTCAAGTAGTTTAAAATAATTTTAAAAGGGTAGCTACAACGCTTAAAATATACAGACAATAATTTAATAATTTTAATGAGCATATTTCTTATCATGCATTGCCAGCCCAAAAGACTCTATGAATAAGTAATTACAGGGTAAAAATGCAAGACTTGTTCTGCTTTTCTGATGCAGAAATCTTTAAGACATTCTTGATAACATTCTTAAGAACACTTCCCATGGGATATGATATTAATGGTAACATTAAATCTCAGATAAGCTTGCCTCTAGAGAGCAGGAAATGCCCAATTTGATAGCCAGTTATCAGGTGCAAAATGTTAATTATTATAAAAGGCAAACAAATCCACAGATGGGCAAATAAATATTTTCCAGAAGATTCTAAGCATAAATTTAATTAGTTAAAATAATGACTAAACAAGACTTTTCTCATCAGTCCCATAAATGAAGGAATGATTATGTTCTTCAACAGAATTTAAAAGACTTTGAATCATATTTGTTATCCATAAGAGAAATAAAATCTGCATCATAAAAGAAAAATAGCAGCAACACAGGGAACGCCAAGAGCTATGCCATGCTTTCAGTAATAAGAAAGCGTGTCTGTGCCCTATAAATAACACAAACCTGATAGGTCTTTGTATCACTCAGTCTACAGAATGCAAAAGTGAAGACTTAAATAAGGTGCAATACAGAATCTGGTCTTCCTACTAATTATCACATTTTATGAAAGAGTCTAAATGAGAGTGGAGACAACTGATACTTGAATAATCACTGAGAATGTATTTAAAATATTCACAGGAAAACCTATTCCCCAGAAGCACAGAACAATTGGCTTATTACCTCTAATTGTGTCTGATAGTCCAGCATTACCAGAAGAAAGACAGTTTTTTATTAGCTAACTGTCAGAAAGGTCTGACTAGAAAGAGCAGAAAAAATAGTAAAATGAGGCAACTCCATTCCTCCACACAGAGGATTGCAAGAGCAGAACCACACTGTTGAGAGTATAAACCATGGAGGCTGTCACCAACTGGAGTCACCTAGAGGACTTGGCTGCATGTGCTGTTTTGAGCTGCAAGTAATAGCTTGTCTATGTGGGAACCTATTACAAAATGAAGTAGTCTGCACTCTGCATGTGTTAAATCCTTCTCCTACCAATTTACTCCATACTGGGTCCCAGTAAGGTTTAGCTCAGCTCACCATTACAGCGGGCTTACGGCAGGAAACTGATTGGTGCCCCCATGAGCAGCTAGTGGGCAAAAAATATTCCACAGAAGGTCACAACTAGACTCCTGACCTGGTTTAGTCTCATTTGTGGTCTCCAAGGAAATGACTGAAGAAGCCAGCTGCTTTTCTGACATACACTCTATCTGCTGATGAATGACAAACTCCTCTTCAGCTCCAGACTGCTCTGCTTTACTCCTTTCCCTTGCTTCTTGACTCTGCACTCCAAAGCTTCTTCAAACCTCTTTATGGATCTTTATGATTGCATAAGGAGAAAAGTGTTAAGAGATTTTTATCCCTGGTTTCGAAAGAAATAGTGTCTGACCTTTGTCCATCTGCTTAGAAAAAGTAGAAAAAAGCCAGAGTGAGAGGAACCAGAGGGATCCCCACTATGTCTTTTAGAATCACTCTTAATGAGATTAATTGCAGGCAATAAAGGCCTTTCATGACTTTTTCTCCACTTCCATCACTGACTCTCCAAATTGCAGAAATGCCTAGAAAATACACTAAGAGTAACCAAAGTAGCATTGCTCAAGTCCCTATGTCTCCAAAACTACAAAATTAACTTTTTCTTAACTTCTGCTTTATATAGAAAATTGCAAGTCCTGAAATACATGAAGAAATAAATATTCAAAATTCAGTATCAGGCATCAGCTATTTATTTCATCTCCTGATCTTGCTCACACCCAGCATCTGCTTATCACAGCATGCTGTTAATACATTACAATAAATTGTGAATTAATTATTTTAATTTATTTTCTCTAATTGGTAACCCATCACACCTTAAGTGCTACTGATAATAGAAAATTGTGTTTACTTTTCATTTGAATCTCAAATTAAAGGAGACCATGAGACATTTTCAAGAGCAAATATATAAGTGATTGAAAGTTTACAGTGGGATTTTAAGATAAGGACAAGACACTGAGAAGGAGGCATTCCTGAATATTTAATCTCATTTCAACTAAAAGAGGATCTCTATCACGAATGAAGGAAACATTATATATGCTATATGATATATGATTATATATGATATATGATATATATATGATTAGCATCAGAGCTAGTGGTTGGTTAAAAATACAAGGAAGTTAGGTAAGACAGAAAAATCAGGTTATTGCAAACAGTGAACGTGTCCCAGGAACCATGAGTAATTACTGAGATAATGTGAAGGGCACATGCAATATCTATTAACGCTGTCTTTGTGCTTTCATGTAATACTTCTGGTTCTCTTTTTTGAGATAATTTGATATATACTGTGTCAGCTTTCTTATGAAACAAATTGATGAAAGAAACTACTTTTCTCTACAATTTGAAAGAAACCCAGGGGTTTCTTTGTTACGCACATGTGCATGCATATATGCGCAGAAGTAGTTTACACAAGTTAAACAATGCTCATGATGAATTTGTTTCTCTAATTGTTCCTGAACACTTACTACAGCAAGAGTGGAAAACAAAGATTTTTTTATTTTCAATAATGGAAAATAAAGTTCTTCTCCAAAGAAAATTCTCAGTACTTTAATTCTGCTTATTCAAGATAAATGTGAGACTTGACAAGGGTTCCTTTAATCTATATTTAAATTAATTGTGGCCATTGGTGACAAATACATTGAATGCAGTCAGACTGCAGTGTTTGCTAAAGGGTCTCACAGATTTACTGCAACTCGGACAAATCATGAGCATCTTAATCAAGATACTTTGGCTTCTAAAGGTGTGACACGTGTAAGGAACTAGCCACCAGCTACCCCATTTTTCCAATATTTACAAATAAAAATTATTCCAAAAGGAAAAGCTATGTTCCCCACAATCATCCTGCATTAACGTCTATCATATTCCAATGATCTGTGAAGTCTAGCTAATAAATTCTCATAGGTACTATGAAACAACAGTAAAACAAAATATTTTCTGGCTTATAAAATGCTTACCTAATTGTGTCCAACATACTCACATTTGAGATTGATGTTGACTGCTATTGAAACAGTTTATTTATTATAGTCTTAAAATGACACATGCTTTTGTATCAGTCCTGGCCCACTGTTTGAAACAGGTCCCAAAAGCAAGCTAGCTGATCTTTATCCACCAGACCTTCATCAAACATGTACTGTTGGAATGGACTCAACAGTGAATGTTTTCTTGCATTTCTTCCATACTGCAGTGGAGAATCCAATATAACATTGGATAACAACATGCTGTCCCAAAAGAACTTTTCAGAATAGAGCAACACCTCAATCAGTGAATGGAGATCTCAGATTTTGTTAAGACTACAGGTTAAGAAAGAGGATACACTTTACCTAAATGTCAGTGATGCCAGGACAAGTCTCCTATGGTGAATATTTCTGCTTTCCTGAAGCCCCTACAATGCTTTAAAACCCACCCCCAAAACCCCTCAAAGAATAGGATGTGCATATGTGGGACACTAGTAATTATTTCTAACACCATACTTGGGAGTGGTTACAATCCTACAGATGTAATCTCTCCATTTAGTGATACAATTCCATAAATGTTTGTTTTGGTATTCAACTGTGGAAGCCACATTGATAATGAAAAACTGAATTACTTGCTCCCATGATGGGTGTGGGCATCATGAGACCAGCAGATTCCTGTCAAAAGAGATTGCAAAATACTATTTTCTGTCTTTTAGAGTTACATTGAAGGTCATGGGAAAGTGGTAGAATTTTCAATAAGTTTCACTGTAAAATTTAAATCTGGTAGGTTGCGTTAGGATTTAAATTCTACTAGACACGTGTTAACATTATGGAAGGAGTAGCTGCCTTCAAAAAGTTATAAAGGCAGCATTTTCAGGAGCACTCTGCTATTTTGAGGCTATGTATGAGATTAAATTTCAATCTCTCAGAGGAAACAAGATAACCAGTCAGGTCAATAGTTTAACAACTTCTTGAGGATAGGCTCTAGCTCAGATCTCAGAAACCACATTACTCTGCTGCTGTTACCTCCAGCTAGCTCGTTCCATCTCTCAGAGTGATTGTCTAAAGGTCCCACAGCTATAGCTCTGTGTCTGACTGACATAGTTCATACTTTCAGTTCTGAAACTTGCTCATTCAGCACTGCATGGAGAATCTTTGCTCTTGGGATCTTTTGCTGGTCGCTGTGACCCTGGGAGATATTAAAAGTCTCTTTTCCCAGCCCAGCGCTTGAAGAATGAGTCAGAGCTCTTCATTTCTCAATCTCAAGGTTGTTTATTGCATCTTATCTATAAAAAATCTTCTCCTGCCCTGCTGAGGTCCATCCAGCAGGACAGTTCCAGCACACTGCCTACCTCCAGGGCGGTGTTATATCTTTTTACTAAAAACTACATACACAATGTTTACAATTACTTTCCAATACCTATCACCTATATTAGACGGTGAGCTTCTACTCTAAACCAATCTTAAAAGTCCCAACATCACAGCAGAAAATGGAGGCTGAGAAGAAGAAGGAGAAAGGCTGGACACGCTCAGATCCCTCCATCTTGCCTCCTGAACCCCCATTCCGGAAACCCCAAAATCTACTTTTCCACCCCATTATAACTTCACTATTATTCTATTTAAACTGTTGTGGCTTGCTGATCTTCACATAAGGTTGGTAATTTGCTCCACGGGTCATAATCAAAACCACAGGTGTTTTGGGCTCCATGCCAGGGCTTCTGAGCCCCCTGGTAGGGGTCCTGACCGTCCTGGACAGCCAGAGGGATATCCTGAGTTCCCACACTTTGCAACTCATTTTAATGCAGTTTCAGCATCTCCACATCCTCCAAAGGAGACCAAAAACAGTTTTGGACAGTGTTTGTGCATCCACATCCCTTAAAATATTTGCCTACCTGTGGCAGTGGTAGCATGAAACTCAGCAGACTGCAAACCCTCCACTCCACCAGCTGAGTAAACATTCATGCAGTGGCGTGCACTGCACTCAGTGCCGCAACTCTGCCAGCACCATCCATTTCAATAGCTTAATTCAGGTGTGTCTGTAGGAGTGACCACAGTGTAAACACACCCGTCAGCCCTTCCAAAAAGTCCACTTCCTCTGAACTAAGTGACAAGCTCAATCAAGCTCAAACCAAGTTGCATACTGATCCATAAGACAACTGTGTTTATTGTAAGCTAGGCAGCTCTCTTAAGGATGCATGTTCCAGCTGCATTCTGCACACATATGCACTTAAATTTCAGTCCCTGCCTCTCTAATCTAGACCTCTAAAAACAGAGACCTAGCTCTTTAAGGCAATATTATTGAAACTGCTACTGACAGTTTTTCAAACATCTGCTTCTTTTAAGACTTTACAGAATAATCTAAACAGATTCAACACTCGTATTGCTCTATAAATGCAGTCCTCCTTTCCCCAAAAAGTTATATAATCGAAATAAAAAACTTCCTTCATGTATAATGGTGAAAGCTTACCCTCCATAATGAAGAAAAAACCCACCACTTATTCTAGTCATTTATATTACCTTATTTTTATGTTTTCTTAAAGTCTGTATACGTGTGACCAGCTACATGTATGTGTGTAGTTCAACTAAATTAAATGTTTCTTAAGACAATACAATTTTGAGATATATTATCCATAAAAGGAACCCTTGAATAGCATGAATATACACAGCAGCACTACTTCTGTTCTTGAGCATCCAGATAAAGAATATTAAATAATACAAGCATTTTTTATGAAAGGCATTTAATAAGAAAGAATTCTTTTTATGTCTACTTCTCTCATTAGTGATTTATTACAGCCATACTATAGGATCTCATGCCACTCTATATTTCAAAAGCCTTTCTGTGCAAGATAGCTCCATATTGTACAGCGCAAAGTGATGAAGATCCACTATGCTGTTACTCTACACCTTTCTGCATTCACTGCTCTCATTTCAAGTCCCATTTTAGAATTTAAAGGTATGACTGAACTGCTGTAGAGTAAGAAACTCCACAGTATTTGGCAAAATCCTAACTCTCCAAAAAGCCAGAGTAAGTGCACAGAAAATGTATCAGAACTAGTAAATATCTACTGCTCTAGATGCCAAACAAAGATTTTAGGGCAAGAATCAAAAGCGAAAGGAAGAAGAGGGAATTAATCGGGCTTCTGTTCTGTGAAAATAAACAAAAAAGTATGGACTTTTTTCCTGATTTCTTGCTTTCTTAAGAATTATACTTTTAATATTGTGCCCTTCTTGAAAGATTAGAAAGCAAAAACAACAGGAAAACAGAATTCTCTGACTCTCCAAGCAGCAAAAGGGTGTCATCCAACACCTGTTCTGTTGTGCTCATGCAATTTTAATAAATACATTATCAGGAAGTCTGTGAGTACACACAAGAAACTAGCAAAGCTGATCAAGCATCACCATGGTTGAAGTCTTTGAGGTTACTTCAGGAGTAAATATGGTCGTGGGGATGATTCTGCCGCCTCAGACTGCCACATCTGCCCAGCAAACTGCTAAGTTATCTTCCTCAGTCTTCGCAAGAAATCTCAGATTTGGCTGCACAGCCCTTTAAGCTGTTCCCAGATGTGTTTTTACCTCTTTCTGCAGAGGTAAAAACAGAAAACTCTAACAGCTGGACATATCTGTTATGACACCCTCCTCAAAGAGGGACACCTGAGATCAGGGCAGTTATGAGCAGGAATCATGAACAAATATGACAAGCTCCTTAGAAAAAATAATAAAATTTTTAAACCCCAATTACTAATATCCAAATTAAAACTCAGTTTATGAGATCTGCAACCTCATTTCAGTCAGTAGCATTCTACAAGTTTCCATTAAAGATACATGAATTTTTATAAAAAATACATGAGATAACATAGAAAAGAGAGGGGAATTCTACCTCAAAAATGCAATCCTAACTGTCCTAGTTTTCTTGTTGTTGTTAGGGTTTTGTTTTGCTTTCCCTTTTTTCTTTTTCTTTTAATACGTGTTGGCTACAAAAATAATACATCAGGCCAAAAATATTCTGAAGAGATTTGACAGTCTGAGCTCTCAAGCAAAACCAACACCCTGTAGAAAAAGTAAAGGAAGAATCCTAAAGCAGTGCAAATGAGGTAAAGTGATCTGACACAACACCCCTGCCTGAAGAAAAGTGTTCTATCATATTTTAAGTGTCAGAATTTTATTCCATGGAGTTTTGAGAGCTTTGCCTCTGCGATTCTTTGCAGACCTGCTAAATCATCAACAAAATTTATGTATACATATACATACGTATATATACTTCATACATATTATGTAATATGTACTCATACATATTATATAATTTACAGACATATGGAGATGCTCTTGAGACTAATCCTGTTCATTCATGCACATCACATTTTTCCTCTGGCAAAAAAGGAACTGCTCAGATGTCACACTGCAAAGCACTCACTCTATTTTTCTTTTTTTTCATTCTTATAGACCAGCCTGTAATTAGTTTCAAGTGAATATAATTTTCTCAAACAAATAAATTCTTAATCTTTTTCTTGTTTCTATCTGCAATGTTCAAAATACACAGGATAATAAGTTGTCTCAAAATATAAAAATTTTACTTCTATTTTTAAAAAACAACCAAAACAAACTATCCAGGAAAATCTCCAAACACATACAAAGTTTTCTTCCTTTCATTTCTGCCTGACAGAGTTTGCCTAAGAATATCTGTCTAGATTCTGAACAGCTCATTATTGACATACAGACCTGGAACATCCCAGAGCTTCTGTGTTTTCTTCATTTAGGACCAAGAAAAGATCCCTCAGTCATTTGGAATTTATCATTCCTTAATCATTTATCAACAGCAATAAAAAAATCTTGAGGCAAAAAGGGACAGCTTAACATTTACTGAAATGATGACTTATAAATCTTCATTAATTACTTCCCAAAAGCCTAATCCACATTCAGTTAAATTCAACTGGTGTATTGGTTTCACATCATGATAATACAGTGAAATCTCTCTCCCCAGCACCTAGAGGTACTGTGTATCAAAACCACTTTATGACTGCTGTTGGATTATTTGCCTCTTACGGAGTGTTGTTCTCAAAAAAGTGTGTTTTAGCTACTCCCCAGAGGCTCTGAGGAGAGTTTCTAATTAGAAACTTCATGTATCTCAACACGTTTTATCAGAGGCACTACCTGTATTAGACTTACATAGTTTAGACTAAACTTTCAAAAGCAGCCTAAAAATTGAGTGCGCACATGTATAATAAATAAATAAGACAGATAAATTTAGTACAAAAGTGAGGATTTTGGTTATTGTAGCAACTGGTCTTCAAATGTCCATCTCTGTGTGAATTTATTTCAGTCACAGAGAGTAAATACAATTTCTGAATACATTCTCATTGGATGTTTTCGGTTTGCACAACCTTCCCATGCTACAGTAAAGCACCTAAGCTTCACTATGGATGACTAGTACCTGACTAGACAAAGAAAATACTTATCATAATATAAGAATTAAATTGATGTCTTAAAGCAAGAGTTCAAGGAAATAGGTGTAAGCTTAAAAACAATTAGGGCAGAACTATACAAGCACTCAATGGAAAGTTTAGGGATGAAAAAGTTACCACTCTGAATCTACCAGAGATAACAAGAGAAGAGCTGAAAAGGCCATCCCTAGAAGCACACACACTGTCATAACAAAGTTGGTTTTTTCCAGTATTTCACCTGCTTCTGTACAACCCACAAAGCACAGAGACTAATGCAATCCTGTGTGTTACTTTTCATGGGTATCTCCTCTCATTGCTGCTTTGAGGGCAGAGCTGATGGAAGGCACCAACACTGACAGCTGTACAAACTGTGGGGATCCCCAGAAGGGAGCACCCACGGGCACCCATTCCCCAGTTCCAACTGCTATACCACCTTTCTGCTCCTTTCTCTCTACAACACGTGGATCCCATAGATGGCAATATTCATCATTCCAGCAGACCAGTAGCAGCTGTGCTGTAAAGCCTGGATCTTTTAATTTGTTTCTGACTCCACTGCTTCCTGCAACACCATCTATATAAAGCCCCCAAGGAGAGACAGCCATGACATCCAAAGAAAAATGAACAGTTTTTAGCCTGTCAGACACTTGCTGTGCAGGTTTGGAGGGAAAAGGAGACCAATAAAGCATGGATACTGTGCTTAGAGCTTTACTAGCAGACAAAGCCCGACATAAGCAAAGATGGTAAATTTGCTCTGTAACTGATTTGGTTCAAGAAACAGGTGAATCTTGCATTATATCCTCCTAAGAAGCATTTTCCTGATTAAAAGTGAACAGGAATTTCCAAATCAGTGATACTGACAGGCTGACAGTCCAAGCAGTTAAACCAAGTGACTTCGCTGAAAGTCTAGCATTCTCTTTTTCTCAAATCAGAGGATTCCTGTATTACAGTTTTCCTAACACTAATAGGGTTCTTCTAAAACTGCCTCTGCATGTCTGTAACCCACACAGCTATGCTGCTCTAAGTAAGGGACATGGTTCCTTACCTTCGGTTTCAGTGTCATACAATACCAAAAATCATTGGCCTATCAGTGTTACTCAGGTGTTACTCTTTATCCTCTTGCTCAACTTCACTGGTCATCAAGTGCAGATAGGAGCTCAGAGTAGTTGTGAAAGGCATGCTCTGGCACACCCCACCACAAAACTTCTGTCCCTTAAGACGGAAGCAACTCTCTTGGGATCTATGTTCTAATGTAGAAAACAAAAGAGGCCTTTTTATGACGCTGCATGTACTCACACAAATTACCTGTGTTGTCTGATCCCAAGCTTCCTCACCAGTAAAATGAGGCCATAATACCTGACTACTTAATGTCCTTTATCTAGCACTTTGTAGGTGAAAAGTACTCAGGCTAATACAGCTCGGGGAGAAATCTTGTTCCTTCTGATTTCTACCTTCATATTCTGGGCACTGGAGCTTACAGCAACTTAATTTTTCAAAACAGCAGAAAACAAATACCAGAATTTTACAGTGACGTGGATAATGAAAACTTATGCGGATGGATCTATTTGATTATCAGCCCAATACTTCACTTTGATAACTATTTATGTCAAGCCCATATGAACAGATGTTTACAAACATATATATGTATATATCTTTCTTTAATGCTATCTTCCATGTATCTTTCTTTCATGATAAAATGTGCTCTAATATATAAATCTCTTCTACAAGCAAATCACCAAGAACTTGTCAAACCATGGTCTGAAAAAAAAGAGAAAGGATAGAGACGGAGCTCTTCAAATTAGCTAAGCTTGTGGAAAAGGTAACCCACAAGTTCCTCACTGACGTGCGTAAGGAAGCTAATACATAGTGTAGCCTTGGTTCTGGGTGAATTTCCTACGTAGTGGCCAACCTCAAACATACTGTTACTATATTTGACATGTCTGCAGTATCTCATAACACTTCTGTAGGAGTACAGTAAAGTACATATTTATGAGGGGTTTAAACTCTTAATGAAGAATCAGCTAGTAGTTGTGAAGTCAAAACTCTTGCTTTTCACTGAAGTCATTCAGCTTTTAATGTAAAGCAAAGTAAACCAAATGAATGCCCAACACTGCGACACCTGGGAGAGGCAGAATTCTGGAGTCAACAGGTTGCTAATTAGGTTTGGAGAGTTTTCTTTGAGGATTTTGTTTTCTACATGAAGGAAATACTTTCATTTTGAGCAACTTCTTTCATCCATGTGGCTTTCTAGGTCTTGTTATACTTAAAAGCACTAGAAATTTTCTCTATTTCAGGTATACAGTAAAAAACCGAAAAGCTTAACTACACTTCTTCTGACATGCAAAATTTGGTGGTCAGATCAATTTAGCTTAGCTACTGGCAAGAGAACTGCCTTACACACATTTAAAGAGAGGGAGAAGACTAGCAATGAGTGCTCTGTATTAGTTCTATGTGAAGTTGTTGTCAAGACAGAGGTCCTTTGGTATTATTGAAAAGCAGCCTGCAGGAGGTCCAGTTCACATTCTCTTTGTTTTAATGTTGTCACTGATAGAGTTAATCAACTGGTCATGGAGAGGTAGCTGAGATCTGCTATCCGCACCTTTGTCTTACAGCCCAATTAATTGATTTCACAATGTCTCTTTTACCTTGAAATGAAAGACAAAAGAGCATCCAAAAGCCACAGCTAAACAAATGCTCTACCAAAACAGCTTGTACAGGGTTAAGCAGCACTTTCATGGTCTCTGCATGCATCTTCGATTCTTCCTGATGAAAGCTGTGAGTGTGCAAGCACACACTTTCTCTTGAACTCACTGCTTTTTGGCATGTTTGCAGCCTCTGTGGCCTGTGTGAAGGTAGTGGAGAAGTGAGGTGTGTTGAAGAAAAGGAATAGGGCAGGTAAACCGGCAGACAGGATAGCTTGTGCTGTTTCGCTCATATCACTCAAAAACACGTACTACTGCCTCAAATTGGGCTAGCACTGCCACACAACTCAGGGTTTCTCATATAGATTTGAGATTCTGCATTTTATTAGTGTTCTGTATACCCTGAATCTTTTATCACTTATGACTCTTCCCAATAAACAGAAAAAAAGGAAGATACAAGAAAAAATTTATTCTTATAAAACAGGAATTCTGAAACTATAGACTCCTGCACAATTTTGCTAACCCAAGGCTTTTAAAAATCTTACGCCTGTTTTCTTTTCCCTCTCCAGATCTAGAGGTTAGCTTAAAAAACTCACACAAGATTAAAGAAACAATGCTTTCATTATGAAAAAAAGTTCTTAATATTTTTTAGTTTCCAGATAATATTGCTATTAAAATCGTTTAATATAGTAGTACAGTTGGCGAGAAAAGTGTAGAATTTTCAGATCAAAAGAAGATGGATGCTCTTGAAAAACAGAAGTAGAACTCCAAACCAATAAGAATTTTTGATTGTCTGATAGAACTAAGCAATTGTTCCATACAAAGAGATAATTTTAAGGAAAATATAATTTAATAATTATATATTTTAATGTAATATATAATTTAATGCTGTATTTTCTATCAAATTTGAAGGGAAATCAGTCCTGACCTTACAGGATAAAAGTGCAAGAAATGGCAGTGCCATGGCACTGCTCAACTACCTAAAAGCTTTCTATACCATTCTGGGCTGCCTTATCTCTTTCAAAGAAGACATTAAAAAGTCAGAGTAAAAGTTCATTTTGTATAATATGTTGCTAAAAGAACTAGTTACACATTGCCAGAAAAGCAACTGAAGAAATTTTTTACCTCCTCTATGTTTACCTTCCTCATGGCTCAATAACTAGAATATTTAATTTCTGAGAGAGGTCCTTACCTCTCCTCTCACATTGCAAAGTTGATGGGAAGAGCCAGAACTGTGTAAAACTCCCAGTTTTTCTTAAGAAGCTGTGGCTTCCCCTTCACCATCTCAGATCTCTATGCACACACAGGAACCCAGGGGAAGAACTGTAATTTACAATGCCATCCCCTCCACCGTCTTCACCAGGCAGAGGCTCCCCAACTTGACCAGGGAAATTTTCAGTCTTTGAAGGAGGTCAGTATACAGGGAATGCAGCTATTGCAGCTGAGCAGTCCCCTTCTCACAGGCTGCTCTTTGTTTCTGGCTAGTGAGGACTGTTTGATCTTTCTGTAGTTGCCTGACCAATCACACCCCTGATTCATTCCAGTGCTTCAGCCAGCTCACTGAGCCCTGTTTCTTACCTGCGCAAGACACACAGTGGGTGACTTTTCAAAGCACTGTTTGCTTCAGTGGTTGTATCCTTGAGTAAAAACTGCTACATGGGTGTGAAAAAGTAGCACAGAGACTGAAGTTTAGTTTTAGAGCTTTAACTTTCAAGAGAAAAAGGCAGCAGGAGCTATGTACAGTATTTCAAGTCCCACAATGTATATCAAAATAAAAACTTCTGTCAGTGGATTTGTAGGTGCTTCTAAAAATAATGTGGTTTGGGCAATCTTTAAACATCAGGTGGACATACATGCCCTTCAGTTTATTGACATTTCTTGAAGCCATATTAGGGTTTTCAGCATAAGAATTCAGTTATCCTATTAGTATATTCACAGAATCATAGGATGTTAAGAGGTTGGAATGGAGCTTCAAGATCCTCTAGTCCCAACCTCCTCTGCCCTGGGCAGTCACATCTCACAGTGACTGCTCAAGGCCTTATCCAACCTGGCTGCTCAAGGCCTTATCCAACCTGGCCTTGAACACTGCCAGACTGGGGCATCCAGGACCCCCCTGGGCAACCCATTCAGGTGTCTCACCACCTCACAGAAAAGAATGTCTTCCCTTCTCTCAATTTCTCTGTTTTTTCCCTTCTCTCAATTTCTTTTTTTTTCTCTCCCATTTCATCTGCAGTTTTAAGTAGTCGGAAAGATTTCGGGTTTTGACCAGATGGGGGAAAAGAGTCAACAGAACAGAGCATAGTTTTAATTTGGGATTTCATTCAGGATATATCTCAAAATTATTTGAAAAGTGAGAAAGCTGTGCTGTCATGAGCTTCTGAAAAAAAATTTGGGGGAAAAAAAAAACCACTTCTGGTCAAATCCAGAAGGGGGGAAAAAACAAAGCACTCTTGGTCAACAGAAATATCAGCAAAACTATAAAAAAATTAGCTGATGATCTTCAGTGTTAAGCTGCTCCAAGGGAAATATAGACTAGACATTAGGAAAAAATTTTTACAGAAAGCGTGATAAAGAACTGGAATTGTCTGCCCAGGGAGGTAGTGGAGTCACCATCCCTGGATGTGTTTAAAAGAAGATTGGATGTGGCACTCGGTGTCATGGTTTAGTTGAGGTGTTAGGGCATGGGTTGCACTCGATGATCTTGAAGGCCTCTTCCAACCTAGTGGTTCTGTGAAATCTGCGATTCGAAGTGCTTTATAACACCTTACACATCACCTATCATGTGGATCAACAAGCAGGTATGGCTCCAATTTTACTACAGGGTAAGGATTAGGTTTGACTGGACAAGACATTAGAATCACAGCACACACGGGCAATAAAAAGTGTAAGAGTAACACACATGATACTTTACAAACCCAGGGAACCTGCATTTCCTGATATATATCCATTCAATAAGCATACACAAATCTCTGTGAAATTATATGACCAGCTTGATAACACACATCTTTCAGTCTTGTGTGGCTGTTGTTGCTTTTCTCTTCTAATAATCCAGTCTGGTTCAGTGGTTCTTTCCTCCATTTCAAAAGATTTTGCTAAGGGACACTCAGTAGCAGCCTTGCGACTTAGATATTCCTAGACTGCTCCCCTAATGTTATTTTTAAAGAAAGAAATTTCTGTGTTTTTCACAAAGTTAGCCTGTATTAATCGTGACTAGAAGCAGAGGAAGCCTGCTCAACACATGTGAATGTTGTCTATGCCATGAAAAACACCTGAGTAACAGCTCCCACCACCAGAAATGAACGGAGTTGTAATGCACGGCACAGGCAGAAAGGGATTTCACATGTGCTGGGGGTTTATTCAAGCTTTGCTTGGTTGTGCAGCAAATTGGTGAGGGACTGCTATTGTAGCACATCTTGCTTTCCTCTCACATCAAGAGAAAGGTGATTAAAACTGACATAAGTTTTGCAGCTAGTAAAAAATCTGCAGCCAGTTTTCCAATGCAAAAAGCAGAGAACTAATGGCTACCTCAAGTCAGCCAACTTTCTCCTGGAACACAGCTGAGCCATCTCTTAGAGAAGGCATTAAGGAAAAACAGTCCACATGTGCACAACTAAAAATCCTCTTAGCTAGGCACCTGAAGATTTTATCTCACTAGCTGCTCTGTCAGTTTTGTGGGTTTACAATTGCCTTCTTTTAATTTCGAAAGAATGTTTCAAATTGCTGTGAGAACACTGCATAAAAGAACATGGCGGTATGCAATTAACAGAGCACAGAAGGAAAGACTGAAAATTACTCTATACAAAGATTTTTGATAAGAGAACAAACCAGAACAGGAATAAAGAAAAATATATTTGCCTAATCACTGCTTTATAAAAAATGTATTGGAAGTAAATGTAGCTAAATTTAGAAATTAGCACAATTTCTAATTAGCAGCATGCTTCTCTATGGTGCACACTTATGCACTTTTTGGAACAAAAGTTCAGAGTTGACTATCTCATATGGAAATGTTATTTTAAAGGTCACATTTTAAATATGCTTTTAGCTTTTCTGTATTGCAGCTTCTTAGCATAAACTCAGATTGTGAGTAAAACACCACCGGAGGGAAATCGTGAGGGTTCACCTTCCATGAGAAACAGGATACAAAACAAACGTATTGCCCTGCTCTGCTACAATAATGCTGTCTTCCTCTATTCCAAACCAACCCAACAGATTACTTTAAAAGTTGTACCTAAACTTCAATTCACTTTTAATCTGGCATTTTGCTGCTTCTTTTCAGACACAAGGAATTAGGTCCAAAAGTTTGACTGTGTTTCCCAACTGTACTGTCAGGTTGGATAATCATCATTTTCTCTATGCATACAAAAAATAAGACATTTGATTAAAAAAAAAATTAAGATGCGGTTGTCCTGCTAGCATAAGCACTGCAGGAAGTATCAGGTGGTGTTGACACTTTGAGTATGGTACGGTATCTTGATGGTTGTTCTAAAATGAACAGAAAGTGGCAAAAGCTACTGAACACTCAGCAGCGTACACCGCCTATGCGAACAGTCTGTAAGCCCACACCAGGAGATCAGCTCTCCCCTGTCGCCGGCTGCTGTCGCGACAGAGTGCAGCCCGGAGGTCCCAGCGCCCGCTGCGTGGTTTTTGCCCAGCTGGCGGGCAGGACAGCACTGCGCGGGCCGCGCCGGGCCCGCCGACAGCTCCGGGGCGGAGGGGCGGGTCTGGGGCCGGGACCTGCGGGCGGACACGCTCCGGGCCAGGAGCCGGCTGCCATTCGGCGGCTGGCTCTCGGAGAAGGTGTTTCGGGCGCGGCTGCCCAGCGGAGCCCGGGGTAGCCCGCGGGTCTTGGCCCAGCGCGCAGGGGGCAACACCTGGGGCGCGGCGCAGGAGCGCAGGGCAAGCACCGCGCCCGCGGGCCCGGCGCGCCGGGAGCAGGGCCCGGGGGGACCGAGGGAGGGGAGCGGGGGAGGCCGTAGGCGGCGGCCGTCGGGGCTGGCCCCGGCCCAGCGTGCTTCCCCCGCCCCGGCAGGCGAGGCGTGTCCCCCGCGGGCGAGGGCAGCGCTCGGGGCCGGCGGCGGTCGCTCCTGCGCGGCAGCGGCAGGTGTGCGGCGGTGGGGACGGGCACAGAGCGGGGACAGCCGAGCCGCCGCTCTCCCGGCTCTCCCGTCCGCCGCTGCAGGTACGGACGGAGTCGCGCTGCGGAGCCGTGGCTGGCGGATGTGCTGGCGCAGGACGACCCTGGTGGTCCCCTGTGGGGGCCGGGGGCTGCGCGGAGCTCGAAGCCGTGGCGGGCGAGACCGCGTTCGCTTCCCGCGGCCGGAGGCGAGCCGCGGCAGGGAGCCCTCCCGTCGGGACCGGCTTGGTTTGGAGGAAGGGGAGCGCGGTGTCTCCGGAGGAGCGGCCGCCCCGGCCGAGCTCGGGCTGAAGGGACCGGGGCGCCCCTCGCCAGACCTGTGGCCGCAGGTGACGCGCATGGAGGTGTGGGTGTCCCGCAGCCCCCGGAGCGGCGCGGGCCGGCAGCAGGCCGTGCTCGGAACCGGCGTCTCCGGCGGGACGCAGGTACGTGGAGAGGGACGCGGATCTCCCGGGCCCGCCGGCGGCGCTCGGCAGCGCCCGGCTCCCTCCCGCCGGCGTCCCCGGACGAGAGGATGTTTCTGCTCGCCGGCCGCAGAGTCGAAGTACTGAAAGGCACTTTGCTGTTAAAACAGTAGTTGCGCTACGGCGAAACAGGTATCGTGTTAGGTGGAATGTGTTTGAGGAGTGAGTGAATGGTAAGGATCACAGAACAAATTTCTCTCACGTAATGGGAAAAGGGACCAAGCCACAGGCAGACTGCCGTGGTGCTGAGATGTAGTGTAAGGTAAATGCTTTCATAGCGCAACTTTCATACCGAGTTTTACAGCTGGCCATTGGTAAGACGTACTGTTTGATTACATACTTAGTTATGTTTAGCCCTGTGTAGATCTCTGAAATATCTCTTCCTGCAGATACTGTCAAACATGCCGCTTTTTACTCGCACTAGTGGCTCCTTCACAGTATTTAACTGGATCCTTTCATTCCTATGACAGGAGTTGAGCCATAGTACAAAAATTTTCTGAAGTTTGTGCTCTCACTGAGCAAAAACTTATAAACAATACAACATTTAAATTTTTCATTTCTTTATTTAGTCTCTGAGCTACTTTAGTAATTTTGTTGTTATTGTTGTTAGGGGTTTTTTTACGTTGTTTGTTTGTTTGTTTGTTTGTTTTGCAAGCTGGTAATTATTCTGTGCTAGTGAGTTTTAGACCTTTATGATACAGACCACTGTTGACACCTTTGTCTTTAATTCAGCAAAAAGGTGCCAGACACTATGGATTTGCAGCCCATGGCTTGCTGGAATCTCGTGATTTTAATTTTCTTTATTTAGAAGGAACCCATGAGCTCAGTGGGGCTACACTGCAAGTCACATTTCCCTTTGACACTGCTTCAGTTTAAACCCACTTAACTTAGTTTCTTCAGGAAACTTCTTTATATAGTAGAACTAAGACAAAAGTATTTACCCTGCACATATATTCAGAGACACATAGTCTGAAGAGGGGATTTTTTTTTCTAGATTATTTCAAGACAAAACTTTTACTATGAGAAGTAAAATACCCTCTCAGCTAGTCTGAATCCATGTGCAGTAGGGTTGATTTAAAACAGGAGAAAAAAATCATCCTTCTATACCAGCTGAGTAGCCCAAGTCTATGCTGAACAGTCATAACCTTTATTTTATTCTTCGGTATTTTACATCTGGACTCTATAAATGTCACAGTTGTGCGTAGCCATTATTTTTTTAATGCTTCCTGCATCTGGTTTGGGGAGGAGTAAAGAAAAGTTAGATAGGCAGTTAGCCCAGTATAATTAGCCCAGTATATTATTGAATTCTCAATGTAAATAACACTTTTCTTCATATGGAATGAGTTTTAAACCTTTAAAATCAAGACAAGATTTTTCCTATTGAATGACACAAGGTAAGTGTTGTTTTCAAGGTAGTAGACTACTCCTTGCAGGCAATAGCATAACAGTATGTAGGGAAAGAAATCTCCTAAGTATCTTTGTAGCTGTAAAGGCTGATAATGCATTAGCACTATGATTGACCTCAGATTTTGGACTTTGTGCAAGTAGTGGTGGCAGCAGGTTGGTGCCTTTTTTTTTTGATTTTGTAAAGCAAACAGGCTGCTTTAAATATTTGTGGAACACTCTGCAGTTACGGGAGAGTTTCTATCCTGGGAATAGAATTGGGATTTTGCTTTGAGGTGATGTGTGTCATTGTATTGGGATGCTTGGCAAAAGAACAAGCCGGTATTGTCCTTAGCTACAGGAGGAAGCCCATTCCCTGGCTAGTTTTAAGTGGTCCCTTATCTTGCAGTTTTTGTTTGACCAAGTTGTTCCAAGAAATGAAGCCAGCTGTCATCTTGACTTCCTAGAACTCTAAAATCTCAGATATGGGAATGACATTTTTTCTACTATGTGCAGTTGTTTGGGTTGTTTTTTATTTCTTAGTGCAAGAGTATTGCATGAAAGAGCTGTGAACAGAAGGAGAAAGCACAGGGCTGGAAGAAAGTAAAGAAATTATGAGTAAAAAATAAATCCTTGTCTAAATTCTAATTGTGATCTTAGCTAGTGATTCTTCATGTCATTTCCATTTATTTCAGCAACCCATGTGGCTGTTGTGTCTCCTTAAGAAACCAGTAGTTAAGCAATACTATTTCTCCTTGAAAATCAATAGGGAGGACAGTCAGGTTCTGTCCAGAAAAAGAAGGCACAGCATTCCCTCACATGGTATGAGCAGTAAAATATCTAGAGGGTGGGAGGAATTACAGGATGGGCAAAATTAAGGAATTGAAGCACGGTTTTATTCTTGGTAGTTCAAAACCCACAATAAAAGTAAAGTTCAATGAAGAATGGTACTGGGGATTTGGCTTGTTCTTTGAGGAGGCTGAGAGCAGAAGGTCAAGGAATTTGCCTCTATAGTATAGATGAATTCAATGTTGGGCTCAGCTCAGAATAGCCCTGGTTGTCTCTTCTGTGCCTTGGTCTTCCCTGGTTTGTTGGTGATACTGTCCAGTTGTCAGATGAACAGATCCTGTGAGAACTTTCCATCAGAGGGAAGGTTAGTGGTAGAAGGAATGCCTTTATGGGAATGAGCTTTGACAAGTTTGAGAATAGGGCAGATTAATTAGTTCTTAAATTTGACATTTGTTTTTAAAGAGAGACCTGATGCTAAATGATAGGATAGTACCGTCCTACTGTACAATCTGTAGATCTTCCTTCTCTGGATTTCATCCTTTGCTGTCTGTTTTCTATATTAGTGGATGTGTTGATACAAATTTTACAGTTCTGTTATCTGTTGTCTTTTAAAAGAAGTTACATCTTTCTGTTTTGACCAAAAAAAAAGTCAGTTTATAGCAACATCCATTTTGTCTAATCGTATACAGGCTTATAACGCATGTCCATGGATCCAGGGCAGCAATGAAATAAGTCTGCCTGTGGCACCAGCATTGTTGTTTCTTAGCAAAGGCTTCTGGCCTTTACAAGTTGTACACTTCTTGGTTTCTTCCCTTTTTTTGGCCACAACAGAGAGATGTAATTTTTTTTAAAAGACAATGGCTAACTTTATTGTAAAATTAGTATCAACACATCTACTAAACTTGAAAGCAAGCAGCAAAAGACAAAATTCAGAGAAGGAAGATTTACTATTTTTCACCTAGTAGAGTCCCATCTTCATTTTGTGAAATAATTATTGTCTGTCTCAAAAAAAATAATACCTTTCACCTCATTTATTTAATGAGGCTTTGATTTTATTTAATTTTATCTATTGCAGACTAAAGATAATTTCTTAAATTTTTTTCTGAATGTGCCTTTAGTTCAAGTGTTGTGTATGATTTCTGTGCCTCATAACAACCTAATTAAATTTCACAAAACCTGCAAAACTTGGGTAAATAGTAGGGTTAATACAGTCAGATGCATGTTCTGGATGTCCCAGCTCAGCTGGATATCCTTTCAGTGACTATTTCTGCAGCATAGCAGGGAGCTTCTCATCGCACCCGTTGTTCTGTCTTTGTGTATTTCATCCTGGCTATTCAGAAAACAAGGTGCTAGCAACTAGTAGGCATTGGTAAAAACTTTGAAAGATGTCTGGTACCTGCTTTCCTTAAGAAATACAGGCTTGAGAAGGAAGTCAGCTTTCTAGGAGGTCTTTCAGCAAAATAACTCTTTTCATCTCTCCCACCCCTATTATTAATTCACATATCTCCTGTCACATCACCAACAAGCAGTACAAAGTCTGTCCTTTTATGTACTACAATTACTAATTTCCCAGATCATAGTCTTTTGAACTGACAGCACAAGGTAGAAGATTTTAAAAACTTGTGAGAAGAAAACCTTTTGAGCATATAGCTAGTAAATGCTGTTAATGCAAAATCAAATTTCTTTAAGAAAGTCAGTGAAATAAAAAACTACATTTGTGTTTGGCAGTAAATAGTTATCTGTTGAGATTTGATCTGGTAGGGTGCAATGCACCAGTCATTTCCACAGATTTGCTTAGCAGAATTAGCCCTTACATTCAGAGAAATTGAGCCAGTACTTCCTGCAGAAAAATACAAGAAGTAGTTGTCCTTATAAATAATATTCACAAATTTTCAGGATAACCAGACGATGAAAATCAGAGGCCAAAATAAGTAAGATTTTAAAAACAGAGCAAATGAGCAGTGACCTGTTATGCTCTGAATGCATTTTAAAGCTGCTTTAAAATTAGTATAAAAAAAGAAAAAGATCAAACTCATACAACTGGAGTCCAAATTCAGTATTTGTACTGTTTTAAATAGATATAACATTATTTGCTACTAACAGGATGCCTTTCTTTCTTGACTTCAACACAAAAGGTGTGTTTAAAAATCTGTGGATGGAGACCTTATGGTCACAAAATCTTGTTTTAATTAACTGTTATGGTTTACGGGTTGCAAAAAAGCTACTTCTTACTTTTACTGTGTACATGTTCATAACCCACTCCAATATATTATAAAATTAATGAGAAATCTTCAATCCATTGCACTTTTTTGATACAAAATCTATGCCTAAAATAACTCTTATATAGGTTTCATCCTTTTATCTTAGAGTTTAAGAATTAAAATAATGGTAAACCATTTAATTATTTAAAAAAACCGAACAAACCAAACCAAACAAACCAAACTGAACAAAGACTAAGTCAATATGTTTTCTGTAGATTTTCTCAAGTAGATATTAAAAAAGAAGGTAGCTTCATATAAGCAGTATAACATAATGGGATTATTTTCAAAATCCACTTAGAGGTTAGCTTGCCTGGCAGTAGCTGTGTAGGTGTTCTCCAATCCGATGCTGTTAAAACAGATCGGGAGATCTTTCTCTATCTGTGTGCAACAAATAATGTAATTCATTTTTCTGGCTAAATTAAGCCATGCTCAGGTATTGGCAGACGCTTACTGAACATAAAAATCTTTGCATGTTTATAAACTGGACAGGAAAAAAAAATTACTTTTTCTCTGTTAGTGTGTTGGTCTTGGTGTGCCACCCCTCAGAGACCAGTTCAGGAGGTCTTCTCCATGACTGCCCAAGGAATCCTCCATCAGAAGTGACCAACCACTCTGTCTTCTGTAGTGATGCCTTTTGTGTCCTTAGATGGGATTCAATATGTATCTACCAGCCACACTACTTGTTGACCCTGGAAACCTAATTCTCTAGAGGCTGTTGGGTTTAACTAGTTGTACAGAGGGATATGTCCTTTAACCTGTTCTGCATGAGGAAGAGTGATTACTATGTGCTGTCCACATAACTTTTATTGGCTAATCATGGTGAACCTTTCCTTTTTCCTATGATTCTTCTTTAGAATTGCCAATCTACTATCTTTTAAAACTCCACATTAAAAACCAGAAAATATAAGAAAGTGCAAAATTCCGTCAACAATTTCTGTGTCCCCAGCATTTCATCACTGATGCACCTTAACTTCCAATAAGAAGTTGTATCTTAATTGGCAGTGTCTGCAATGTAGGTCATGACATGAAGGGGAAGAAAGGCAGCACTGTAGTATACCTTAGACAGCTTTCTATTCAGTGAACTGAAAATGTCTGAGCCCAAAACTGAAAACCAAAACTTTCTTGGTTTGGCCTGAAGCAGGATTAAGCCATACTTAAAAGTCAGAAATCCAGATCAACTGTGGTTAATTTGCAAATTTCTTTCCAATAAAGATGTTCTTGACACAGTAGGGAGCTTTACTTAATCAGTGTTTCTTAGACCTACTTAGGAACATGCTGCTCACAGCAAGCTATTTTAAGAACATTTTAAATTGCATGAACACATTTGCAAGACACCTGCCCCTGTAAGAAGTTACCCAGGAATAGTAATTAACACCTTGCTTTAAAGTACAACAGAGAATTTCGTATAGATAGGGTCAGAAACAGTAAAATGAAACAGAAAATAGCACAGAATAGTTGATTTCATAAGTAGATTTTTTTTTTCAAAATCTTGAAGGAATAATGATGTGTTTTCCACTCTCCAACTCTTACTTTTATGGCAAATGTCTATACCAATGTTTTATTAATTTGTAACCGGGTGTAGTTGTAGAAGTCCTAACCTATAAACTAATAAATTGTAATTGTGTCAACAGTAACAGACAACAGTTTGTGGGTAAAACAAACATATTTCCCTAATGCTATGGCTAATATGAAGTAAGCATAGTGCAAAGGTAAGGATGGATATTGTATGCCTCTCTGAGGACTATAGTGAAGTAACTTGCCTTATAACTTCTGAGCTTTCCTTTTGAGAAATCAGTGTCTAATTTCTACACTGAGTGGAAAAAATGGGCTGAATAATTTGGACAACTGACAGCCTGTGGGCTGCAGGGCACTTTATACCTCATGTTGTTGTGATTTATTTTTCTAGACTTAGTGGTTCATTTGGTAGACTGGGGAGGAACAGCAGGTCAGTAACTAATGCCACTATATGCTTGCAACTAATGCCATCTTACCCTGCAGTCCAAGTGAAATACACAAGGTAGAAATAACAAAAGGCTTAAAGACTTTCAACAAATGACTGTTCTGCTTTTGGCTCCGTACATCCTTTGCGAATTACCATGACCTATTGATGAGAGAGAGGGTTTGTTACATATTTGTTACATATTTGTTTAGACCCTGCGGGTTTGTTACATATTTGTTACACATTTGTTTAGACCCGGCTTCACCCTTAGGTCAGTGTATCACAGCGCCCTTAAATGCAATTTTATGCACCAAAGCCATTGTCCTTACCATGTCCCACAACCTTTCAGCATGTGTATCCCATACCATCACATACAAAGTGAGGATCTCCTTAAAGGACGGCTATAGTAAAAAGGTTATTTATATGAACAGGACAGTGTGGGCAACCCTTCCATGTTGCTACAGCACATTTGAATTTTTCAATTGTGCCTTGAGATCTGCCTCTCTTAATCTGTTGGGACAAATAAAGGAAGTAAAGCCTAGGCTGTTTCTTTGCCAATAGAGAACATACAAATATTATCTGGCTTACATTTTCACAAAACAGCATTTACCATAGTTCTTCCACTTAAGAGTGTTATCTGTCATTTAAATCAAACTTTGTTCCAGTTGAAGGGTGATAATCTTGTTGAACAATGCGTTCAGGTGCTATCCATTACATCCCCTTTACTGCGGATGTATGTACTAGCAGTATACAAGATACTCCTGAAAAAAAAACGCACATATTATTTTCATTATTAAAATGCTGGTAAAATTAGTCTTCCAGGGACAAAGCTATATTTCCTGTAAGCTTATAGAATGCCCTGTTCCTATTTAAAGATTGCAGAACTTCCTATCATCATTGATGTCTATTCTATCAATTAATATTTATTTTTTGCTTTTGCTAAAAATATTAGCTAACTGATCTCATCAGTTGTCACTGGAGAAAGAGAACTATTCAGAAGACTTGTATTACTTCATGATTCTTCTCTCTCTCTCTCTTTTTATTTTTTTTCCTTTTTTCTTTTTATGGCAACCTATTATTTCTCATGGCATACTAATGCCTCACAGAGTGTGTTAAAAGGACAGAATTCACACAGGAGACTGGAAATGCTATTAACCTCATTCTGGTTTCATTCACATTCTGACTTCCAAATGTAAGCATTAGTCTGTCCATGTTTTCACTAAGTCAGTGGCAAAATCCCATTTACCCAGGAGACTGAATTGTCTGCTGTTAATTAATTTTGATTTTTGGAGTTTTTACTTCCAGTAATGATGAGAGGTATTCATGTTACACCTATTTGAATACAAATTCAAGGTTGAGAAGTCTCAGGATCTCATATTCCAAACTTCTTCCTAAATACTTTAATCTTAAAGATAGGCAAGAAGTCTAATGTAATTGTGACAAGTACCTTTATCAGATGTACTGATGTCAGTCATTGTTGTGCTTGATCTTAAAAAATTACTGGTTTGATTTTTCGAAAAATATACTTTCCTGCTTAGTCACTTTACTTAGTGACTTACTTTACTGGTATCTCATACAAGTTTGGATTCAGTTTTGGATAGCAGATATGATGACCTTCTAGCTAATCAAAATTAAATATCTAAAAGTGTAGTATCACTTTTAACTTTTATAAATTGGCATAATGAGCAGACAATTTAGATAAGTTGAAGAGTTAGCTGAGGAAATGCATCTATCACCTGCAGTGAAGTTTAAAACCTGGAGCTTTTGTCCAGGTAAGTTTTTAGTACAGGGGCTGACATTAAAATCACAGGAATTTCTTTCATATATAAGAACAACAGGAATATTGGTGGATCTGTGGCATGAGATATCTTGGCAAGTTTTATGTGTTGCCATCTGCTTTTATCTGATTCCACTTCAATTGGTTTTGTTTCCATCTAACTCATAAGCAACAGGGTTTGAAGTTGTTATTCATGTTGCAGACTTCACCATTGGAACATGCAAAGTGTATTGCTTAATTCAAATATTGATAAAATGTCTATTTTATTTATATCTGCATAAACATGAATGTAAGTGAATGAAATTAAGCTGAAGCTACATTGTCTTTAAACAAACTCACAGGCTGTAATTTTTTGGAAGCGAGTTGTAAGAATCAAACACCTGCCTAAGGGTGACAGCTTTTCCATCATCAGATGAAGTCAGGGGTATTAGTGGGTCAGGGTTGAGTGATGCATCATTAAATACTGAGACAAACCCGTTCAATCACACACCTCAGTTCCTTGGCACTGGGGCCACCTTAAATATTGCTGAGTATTCCAGAGACTTGGAATTCAACTAAATCTGAGAAACTAGGCCCCCATAGGATTAATTCTGGGATCTTCCCGATAATCTTTCATTTTGAAACCCCGCTTTCATTCAACATCCAGAGAAAGACAGATAATGCATCAGTCCTGAAAAGACATAGTCTGTCCTATATGTCTGTTATTCCCACAGCCATCTGCAAAATTAGATTCTTTTAAAGGAGAAAAATCCCAATTTAAAGAAATGATTACTTCAGTGATTGAAGTAATATCCTATGTGAAGATCAAAGGAGCTCACAGGCTAATTTTATTCAAAGTAATTTAAAATTATTTTTCCGCTTGAACCTAAACATTGCCATTTGTGAAGGTAGATGAGAATCAGTCATACTGTAGCTAACTTCAACATGGAGATAAAAGAGATTCACAAAAATTTGCACAACCATTTTTTAAAAAATGTTTTAAATGCCAAGACAAGACATGTCCGAAAAGAAAATGGAAAGGAAAAAAAGAAAAAGCAGCATATATATACCCAATGGGCTCAATTAAAAACCCACAGAAATTAATGGGGATCTCTTTGACAAGGGTGTGTCTTTTGAGGCCATGCAGGAAAATTTATGTGCATTAGGCTCATAGATTTTAGAAACAGAGGAGGGAAGAAATTTTTTTTCTAATTTAACTAGAAGAAAACCCATGGAAAATGTAGTATGGAAGAATCCTTCAGTTGGAGGAAGAGGGCAGTTCTATTCAGTCAAGTGCAGTTAGAATGATTAATGGTTTATACTGTAGTAAGTGAATAAATATTTCTGGATTAAAAATTTGTCAAAGTCCCCATGGTCAAATAATTTGGTGTGAGGGAGGAATATATGTGAGCCTTTTTAAAAGAAATATGACAAGGTTTTTCTCAGTGAGTATTTCAAGCAGCTGTATGTTTTTCTGTTTCCAGCTGCTGCTTCTCTGTTGTTGATACATTCCCAGCTGAAAATTTGCATGGGAGCTAGCTTTGCAGAATCTTCTAGAAACTGTTTGGCTGCTCATTTCTTCCATCTTCTTCCTGGTGCAGAATGCTTTCAGATTTTCAGAAATCTACCAAATGTTCTTTGGGAACCCAGTCCTTAGGAGACTTGACATGTCTTTGGTCTTAGTCTCCCTACAACTTGGAGCTCCTCCTGGTTGTTCCCCATTCTTTTAGGATTACGAGTGTTACTCCTCGGCAGAATTGTGCATGCATATGTTGGGTTGGTCTCCTTGAAGTATTTATTTCCTTCAAAAATGTGCTTATTCTGCATTTAATGGGAGAAAATATTTTAGCCAGTGCAATAAATGAAAATTAATTAAAATGCAATTAAGTCAATTTATGACAGACTCTTATCTTTAAAAAATTCAGGCTATTATTCTGAGGAAATTAGGCATAGTCTCTCTATAATTAGTGAAAAAAAAATATATTGAAATGGATCATGCATGTCAGAGGCTGCCAAAATACTTGGTTTAAAAACAAAGATCCTTGAGAGAATGTCCCAAACTCTCAGTTTTATGAAGCTTCAGAATCTGTTTGTAAATCTTTACATTACCAGGTCGGCATAATTACAGGGATTAAACTATGCCTGTAAGGCTGCCTGTTTTCTCCTGGTGCTTTCCCTCACACATACTCTGCTACTGCTAATGCCAATGCAGCTCCTGGTTCTGATAGTGGGAGTCCTATAATACAAGAAGCTCCAGGCAGCTGCCAGTGCTTTGAATACTGGCTGTCTAAACCTGCTCCGAGCAGGTCTATACACAATAACCATGTAATGCTGGGGTTTGGAAGATAACTTTGAATTCTCTACTGCAAGGTTCATCCCAGTGAATCAATATCAACAACCATTATTTCTCCCTTCATTTCTTCCCTCCCAAAAGCTTAACCCATCTTGTCCACGTGTAGTTTTCCCTTTGTTTCAAGATTCTTTTAAAGCTACAGCTTTGCTTCAGTGAAGTGCTGATTCTGTGTCTGATTCAAGCACTTTTCGTAGAATCATAGAATCATAGAATGGATTAGGTTGGAAGGGACCTTAAAGATCATCTCGTTCCAACCCCTCTGTCACAGGCAGGGACACCTTCCACTAGACCAGATTGCTCAGAGCTCCATCCAGCCTGGCACTGAACACTTCTAGAGATGGAGCGGCCATAGCTTCTCTGGGCAACCTGTGCCAGGGCCTCACCACTCTCACAGAGAAGAATTTCTATGTGATAGCTAATCTGAACCTTCCCCCTTTCAACTTAAAGCCATTACCCCTTGCCCTATCACTACATATCCTTGTTCAAAAGTCCCTCTCCAGCTCCTTTGGGGTCCTGGAAGGCTGCCATAAGGTCTCCTCAGAGCAGCATTCTCTTCAAGCTGAACAATCCCACCTCTCTCAGCCTGTTTTATAGGAGAGATGCTCCAGCCCTTTAATGTTTCTGTCACTCCACTGGACTCTGTCCAGCAGGTCCACATCATTTTTATGCTGGGGGCCTCAGAACTGGACACAGTAATCTTGGTGGGCTCTCACCAGAGCAAAGGAGAAGGATAGAATCCCTTCCGTCCCCTGCTGGCCACGCTGCTTTTGATGCAGCCTAAGACATACTTGGGCTTCTGAGCTGTGAGCATACATTGACAGATCACACCCAGCTTCTTGTACACCAACACCCCTAAGTGCTCCTTTCCAGGGCTGCTCTCATTCTGTTCTCTCCCCAGGCTGTACTTTTGCTTGGGATTGCCCTGCCTCAGGTAGGTACAGGACCTTGCACTTGGCCTTTCTGACCTTCATGGGGTTTGCACAGCCCCACCTCTCCAGCCTGTCCAGGCTCCTCTGGATAGCACCCCTTCTCTGCAGCACATGGCTGCCCCACACAGCGTGGTGTCTGTGGCAAACCTGCTGAGGGTGCCCTCAATCCCACTGTCTGTGTCACTGACAAATCTTGAACAGCACCACTGCCAGTACTGACCCCTGAGGGACAGCACTTGTCACTGGTCTCCATTTGGACATTGAACACAACTCTTCTAAGTGCAACCATCCAATTCTTTATAGACTGAGTGGTCCATCTATCTAATTAATCTGTGCCTCTCCTATTTAGGGACTAAAATGCCATGTGTGACAGTGTCAAATGCTTTGAATAAGTTCAGGCAGGTAATGTCAGTTGCCCTTCCCCTGTCCACCACTGCTGTAACCCCACTACAGAAGGCCACGAGATTTGTCAGTCACAGTTTGTCTTTAGTGAAGCCATGTTGTTTGTCATTAATCCCCTCTTTATTTTCCACTGCCTTTGCACAATTTCCAGAAGAATCCATTCCATGATCTTGCCAGACACAGAGGTGAGACTAACTTCCCTGCTGTTCACCAGGCCTTCCTTTTTCCCTCCCTTTTAAAAATGGGGATCATGTTTTTTGGTTTAATGGGAATTTGTTTAGATTGTCACAACTTCTCTAATTGGATGGATAGTTTGCCTTTCATCTGCCAGTTCCCTCAGGTGCACCTCATCCTGTCCCATGGACTTGTGCACCTTCAGTGGTCTCAAATCAGATCCTCTCCACAGGGATTGGCTCTTCATTCTCCCCAGTCCCTGCCTTTACCTTCTGCATCTTAGCTGGAGCACTTGCTGGTAAAGACTGAGGCAAAAGAGTAATTGAGTACCTCAGCTTTCTCTGTGTTCTGGGCAGTCAGGTCTTCTGTTTCTGTCTGAAGAGGATCTGTATTTGGCTTAGTCTTCCTTTTATCACTGATGTACCTATAGTAGATTTTCTTGTTGCTCTTGACATCCCTTTAAAAACAGGCCAGATTTAATTCTATCTGAGATTTTGTTTTTGTAGAATCATACAATCTGTCTGCTCAGACAATCTCTCTGTATTCCTCAGAGTCTGTCTCTCCTTCTTTCAATGCTCTTTAGGCTTTCTTTTTGTGTTTGAGTTTGTCTAGGTGCCCTTCATCCATACAGGTCTCCTGGCAATTTTGTCTGACATGATCTTTGTTGGGATCACTCCTGAATCTGGAGGAGGTGAATTTTGAATTTTCTCTCTCTCTCTCTCTCTCTCTTTCTCTCTTCCCTCCGGGATTTTATGCCATGGTACTCTACCAAACAGATCCTTCAAGAGGGCAAAATCTGCTCTCCTGAAGCTGAAGGTAGTGAGCTTCTTCTGCCCCTTCCTTGTGGCCTAAAGATCTTGAAGTTCACCACTTCATGATCACTGCAACCAAGGCTGTCCTGGAGCTTCCCATTTCACACCAGTCATTCCTTGTTGGTGAGAACAAGCTCCAGGATAGCATCTTTCCCTGCTGGTTATTCTGTAGCCAGGCCTCTATAATCCTCACAAAACACTCATCTTCACAAAACAAACCCTTCTCTCAAACTTCTCCACATCTCTAGGATACTTTAACCCTTTAATCCACCGCCTAAGCATAACTAACTTCCTCAACAGAGGACAAAACCTTGCCTCTCACCTAAGTCCTCAATTTTCTGGCTGTGTCACTGCTGCTGTATCATGTGAAACAACAGCAGTGTGTAATAGTGGACTGTACAAGGCTCAGCAGCCCATCAGTGACATCCCTGCTACAACTCCCCAGTAAGTAGCACCTCTCCAGAGACTGTGTCAGGTCTCTCAGCACCTCTGAACCTCTCAGAAGTCACCTACTGCTACCACCCCTTGCCTTTTCTTAGTTGTGCTGGCTGTGATGTGGGACCAGATGGGGCTGCCTTACTGGTTGTTATACAGGGAGCAGATGGGGCTGCCTTACTCAGCCCTGGTGCTTCTCCTGATCTGGCAGGCCTTTCCCCTTCAGTCTGCAGGGTGTTGAAGTGATTCTGTAAGGGCATCTCAGGCTTTGGGGAATTATCTTCTTTCTGTGGGTCCTTGCTGTTGCAAGATTCCATTCTTCTATGTTATCACGCCCCTTCCTTCTGTGTGTGTTATATTTTGCTCTCTCTCTTCCCTGCTCCCTTGTTGCAGCATGTTTGAAAATTGTGAAGAGCAGTCTTAGAGTGGGAGATGCTTTAATGCATCAAATGAATAACCCTGTAGTCTGCTTGCTTTCTCCGCTTTCATATTCTGACTTGACTGTACTGAAGATAAGTTGTGTTCTGCTACTGAACTTTTTAACAGGGAGAACAGATGAAGTTGGCAAGTTAATTAGAAACTTTATTCTACCTCTGGTTTTATCAGTTATAATTACATGCTTTTCCTTAGTCAGAAAATGGTTCTTTCAAAATCTTTATGTGTTTGGTAGCATTTGATGTATTGCCAGATACTTAACCTTTTGGTTTTTTAGCTCATAGGGCTGTGGGAAAATCTTTAAAATATTCAAAAAATATTAATTATATTAGTTTTTCTTACTTTCAGCTTACTTTTTTCTTTCAAAGTAAACTTAGTCTAAAATGAGCTGTGACACCGAAGGTACTTTATCACCAGATTGTCAGAATCTTGTGCTGCAAGTTCCTCATGTTAGTTCTGCAAGCTGTACACATCTCTCCTTTCAGTTTCAGTGGTGGATTTGTCAAATGGGATGTTAACTTCCAGCAGCAGCCTGCTACTGCTGCAAAGCATAGTCTTGCCTGTGTTTGAACTGATTAGATTTTGGGTCATCACAGCATGCCAAGTCCAGGCTCTTTGGGTTAGTGGCACAACCAGGATATGAAGCTTTGAAATAATGCCTCCCTTGGCCTAAGTCCAGACGACGCTGCCTTTCATACACTTCCCTCCAAAAAAACAAGCTTTGTTAGGACAGAAGTGATTGTATGAGACATCAGATTGGCAGGTCAGAGAGCATCGATGTTAACACACCCTGATCTTTTCTGCTGACACAGCTGTTTAATCTAAATCTTGTTTATTTTATGTCATGTCAGAGTATGAAAACCCTCTACTGATGTGAGTACACATACATGCAAACATTCTGTAGAATATGATCCCAAATATAAACAGTTTTCAGTTGAGAAAAAAAGTATTGCAAAAGTTGTTATCTTAAGCAAATTCAGAGATTATAGCAAAAGTTTTAAAATAACCACACTGACTTATAAGAGATCTGTAAGATAATGGCAAAGTTATATATCAATATACAAGCTTATATAAAGCTTATAAACCTTATCGTTTATAAAGCTATATATGAATATACAAGTTATATATGAACGTACAATCATACAGATTTATAAACTAAATTCTAAAGGCAGAAAGAAAGGTTTAGCAAATACAGAACAGGCAAGTAAATATGTTTTTTTCTGTATGTCCATGAATTTTTATGAAATAAGCATTTGAAACTTACAATTTACTTTCCATTTTGAAGAATTTAAACTTTTTCCCATCCTGAGATATGTAAATGGAAAATTCTAATAGAATTCACTGATGATATTCCCAAATGGTAGACTTAAGTACTTTTCCTTAAATATAATTCCGAAGGGAGCCTTTGAAATATAGTGTCATCCACATGTCTTCAACTTGGCAGTTTTCTTAGGTGAGAGTAATTGGTGGAAAACAGGCTTTCATTTTTGTGAGACAGCTCACATGCTATTTGTAATGTTCATTAAAAATACAAGTGTTTACAAGGAGAACAAAAGATGCTCTCTTGTGGTATTTTGAAATGTGATTAAGTGCTTGGCTCCAGAATGTTTTGTATTCTATTTATGTAATATGGAAAAATGTGCTTTTCTATGTTCACTCCCTTTTTTGGAGGGTTCTAGGTTGCGTATTTTGAAGCGGCTTGATCATTGATAGCAAGGTAATACCTGAAGGAGGCTTCAGTGTGCAACCTCAGCTTTGAAAGATTTTACTGAACCCCAGCTTCTTTGAAGATTACGTACAAAATTTTAAAATACCAGAGTGTCTGGTGACAATGAATGCACTTATGTTAAAGATGTTGTAACAAATGCAAACAGCTTTTCCTTTGCTTTTCTCCTCATTCTTAAAAATCTGGAGGAAAAAAAACCCCCGAACTCCACAATGTTAATATGAACTCAAGGTGTCAGGTTTGAATACAGAGTTTGGAAATGAAAATTAAAGATACATTTGGCAACTACAGCTGACAACGTCGTCTGTTCAGTAAAGCACATTTGGTGTTGTGAATGACTGACATAGTCAACGTGGTCCAGATAGTTATCAACACTCTTTACACTCATTAGACTCTTACATTTCACTCTTGCCATTCTGACTACTTTATAGAACCAGCTACATGATTAAAGAAATAAATTAAAATATCTCTCCTTGTTTGTTTAAAATAAGTGAAAACAAAACACCAAACAACCAGCAAACAGTGGAAGTGTGCACTGTGGGCAAGGTAAATTGGAGGAGTCTGTCTCCAGTTTTGTAATGACTACCACTTTCCTTCTGAAAATCTGTCTCCTTGGCAAATCCACTGTCCCCAAAAATACTGTCTGCAAATGTTTGTGTGAATGGAAAAAGATTACAAGAAGGTGGCAGTGTGATTTCTAAGTATGAATGAAGCTGCTGATGTATTTTTATAACAGCATATGTGTGTGTTTAAATCTCTTCCTTTGTAATCACATCTTTGTTTAGGTGAATGTGGAAAAAAAAAGAGAAACCAAACAAAATGAGTTTAAAATGAAGTCACATGAGAATATGATTTCATTGTGGTGTATAAGGTACAGCTCTAGATCATCCACCCTCTCTCTTGGATTTTATTGATGCTTTGGTAAGAAATGTCCTGAATACATTATTGCTTTGTGAAAAATAGTTAAGAAACACTGATTCTGCTCTGCAGCTGTTACAGACACGGAACTACAAACTTGGCTTTTGTCAGATATTTTTTTTTAGCTCTCATAGCCTAAGGGGTAAAAATCCACTCACATTGGCATTACTGTATAGTGAGACTGATATTCAAATGTTTTACATAACAGTGTGAAGCTTTTACATAAATTTTGGTTTTCTATTTTAGACCAAACAAATCATACTTAAAGACTGTACAATTCCCACAGACACCTTTCCAAGCAGTTCCTTTATGCAGAGCTGGAGAGGAGGCAAGATGTTGGCATAGCTGTTGACCTAAAAACCTGCTATGCCAACATATTGTCATCTTTCCTGTCTGTTTGCGGCAGAGGGAAATTATACATTGTAATGGGCATTTGGAACAGCTTTAGTCTTTATAGATAACTTGAACTGTCACTTTTCTAGCTCTGCTTTTGAGTCAATGAGGCAAGCGTTTGTTAGTTACCTAACAAGCAGAAGAGGGACTGGACTTGGGTTTTTTAATTACTTAAACAACAAACAGCTTAATGTGCTCTGAAAAAGTTAGTGTGGAGATGCAGAAACAAAGGTGCTTGAGTGGGCCATTGGGGGACAGAACAAGAATTGATTGTTTTTTGTCTGACCTCTACATATTTGCAGAGAGGTTATGAGTTGTTTGCATATGAGTATTTCTGTTTACATATTTTTTTACTTTTCTGATTGTATTCTCCATCCCTGTGTACTTTTCATGTTTGTACTTTCTGTAAGAGCCATCTAGTAGGGTATTGAGAATACAGTACTAGTCATAAAATGAACAAGCATCCGCTAATGAAGTGTTGGAGCTGCATTTCATTGATCTGTTTTCAATACATAATTGCAAAAAATAAAGCAGTAGAACTTGATCTATAAGGTCTCTGATTACTAAACGGGGAACCCCATGAAAAATATAAATTCTGTGTAGCAATTCTGTCATTTGTATACTTATTCTATATAAGGTGTTCCTTCACACAAGTAGAATTTTGCTTTGAGAATCTAAAATTAGAGGCTGGATCATGAGTAGTAGTGCTACTTAAAACAAACATAACGAAGCAGAACTTGATATATTACTTGATATAAGCAGAACATTGCATACACAAAATTCTATGAAAGTACACATAAAAGTAGTCCTTTTACACTTCTAACTCATTCTTGCCACTGAAGCACTGCATTTGATCTGTATATGAAAAAAAAAAAGAAGTTTATCATGATTAGGCTATGTCATTGCCAAACCTAACTTTCAGCTATGTAATATTCAGTTTTTTATAGCCCCTACACTTAAGCCAGGTATGTATTTGTAGTGGGAAACCTTTCAAGTGATGCCTAAACTTTTTAATATATATATATATGTTTATTGTATATAACGCATTTTAGTATTTTAATGCACTCATGATGACAAGCATGAAGTAGCACAGCAAATATAGTTGTAAAAAAATCCATCATTCTAGCAAACATAGAGAATGCTCCTCTCCTGATTGATGTTGAAATTAATTTAATATTTAGATAACAAGGTCTGAAGGCTAAAACACATCACCTTTGTTTTAAAAGCAGGATAGAGACAGAACTGAAAATTCAGCTCCCCTATTGTGTCAAACCTACCACAGATCCAGAGAGCAGCTATCATCTTTCTTGTGGCAAGGTGAATTCTTGCTCTCAAACAAGTAGTGTCCCCTTATTTGAGCACCTTGCCTGTGATACTGAACTTGTGCTACTGTTCTAATAAGCAAAATAAATATTAGATGGTTTTCTGAAAGGAAAATAATGGTGAGAAGATACTTAACCTGTTAAAATGAATTAAGGAAAAATGGAGACAGAGATTTGATATTGGAAAATAATGATTATGGTCTGGTCCTTGTGGAGAGATATTAATGTCTGGCATAATAAGCAAGTTTTAGGTAAGAATAAGGCACTTAGAGTTACAACACAGTGTGATATAGTCTGAAGTTTGCCTTGAATTTACTTACTTTAGTATGAGTAGCTGAATTTTCTGGAGTTGTATGCCAGTAGTTTCAAACTTTCATCTAGAGATGTTTCTGGCTGGAATAATTTTCTTAGTAATTTTCCTACTAGCATATACAGTGAGAATAATGTTGATTACAATCCAGTGTTTAAGTTATTGCCTAGCAGTCCTTACTTTAAACCCAGGGTTTCTAAATTTCCCATTCTCTACCAACTAAACTAGTTCATCAGAAGCACAAACCAGAAGATGAGGAGGCTGCAGTCTTCAGCAGAAGCTGAGTCTCAACAAGATAAGAACAGTTACTGGCCTGTCTGTGGGGTGATGGGAAAACAATCCTAAAAGCTATTAGGAGGCCCCAGACCCAAAGTTGCCATTGCATCAAGAGGCATGTGCAGGGCACATGAGGAAAAAATGCGTAAATTCTGAGGCAATCAAGGCCCATGGGTCTTGGTACAGGGTCCCTCAATAGATTAACTGGGCTCTAGCTGTCCTATTGATGTACCATTCAGTTATTTCATTATTTTTTCCTGCAGCTGGATGACAGAAACTCTCCTGTGAGGAACCTAGAGTGAAGAAATTTCTTTTATAACATATTCATTACATAGGGCGATGTTTTAGTAGTACATATGTAGACCCTAAACAGTACTGGCCTTATGCTCAACAAACTACATAGCATAAGCATGTTCTATAATGAGACAGAAGTTATGGCAAAATCTTACTATTTCTGTAGGAAACAACTATGCTTTAGGAACAATATATCTATGATACTCTAGATACTCTAGACTGTAAACTGTCTACTACAGCATAGGACGCACACTCAATAGGTGTACCTCAAGTAAAGTGTAAGTGATTTACTTGTTTTGTGCATATAAACTTAAAATTTTTGTTGAAGGTGACCTGTTGAGAAGAATGATAAATGGTGCAGGAAAGAGCTGAACAAGAACAAGGAAAATTTTCTATATCTTTCTTGCCAAATACAAGACTGGGCAGAATTACAAGGAAGGGGAAGGCAAGGGCCTGGGGTGAGATTCTGACCTTGCTGGTGTGAGCACAACTATTGTTCCTTCTTTGTTTGGGATGAGGATACAGACATGGAATTGAGTTCATTGTTAGCAAGGTCTGGTTTAGAACATCTTCTATGAACCTCAATCCTTAACAATGCTCAGTTGTTGTGCTTCATTTACCATCCTAACACTAGCACTTCCATACTCTGCTCCTGCTTTATGACACAGGAGTAGAGAGAACTTGGAGGCCTCTTTGTGCTGATAAAATAGAAGAGAATTAGTCCAGGAGGGAGCTGGGCAATGGAATACGGAAGTACTCCGCCAGCCAGCCCAGTGGATGTTCGTCATTAGTCACAACATTCAACAGCAGCTGGCCAACTTGGCTCCTGTGCCCATGGAAATATACCGTGAGTATAACACATGTCCAAAATAAGAAAATACCATGAACTGGGGAGGGGGAAGGCAGGAGAGGCAAAGGTAACTGAAAACTAGTAACACAAAGTATCTTTGTAAAAGAGGAAGCAAACAGACTCGATTTTTCCCGTGATTCCATTATCCTCTACTCTGGATCCAGTACTAAAAACCTCTACCTGATTTCATGTGACTACATGTTCTGTATAGCACTGACTTTCCTCTGCCCTGCTACCTGATAATTGCTAACACAATTGAGACATGCAGTGAGCCAAGAAAAAACACAGAACAAAGGTTTCTCTTGTTTCATATTTTTGTGATCATAGCACAAGTAAAAACAAACTGCTTGTTTCAGTGTGTTGACTTGTCTGGAGAGTAGCAGGCAGAACTCTTCTGGGAGACAAAGGCCTATCCTCATCCAGACCAACTGCAAAACGTCTTTTCCAGAGGGAGATTATAACTGTTCACTCACAGTGCGTAAGTCAAAATAAGAAGTAGTCCTCAGATGATGCACAGTATTGGAAGCTGTTTGTCAGCAGCATTGTTTGCTTCTTACTTTGGAATTTTTTTCAGTAAATAACAAAGATTTTGCTAATCTGCCATAAAGAATGAGATTGGAAGGATAGAACACAAAAAGGCGAAGCTACATCTCAATTCAAAAAAAGAATTTGAATCTGGGTTGACTGCTGGTAAAAGTTCCTTAAAATATTCTCTTTCATAATCTCTTTCATAAGTAATTTCTTGGATTATTTTCCAAGAGTATGCTCAAGCAACTACTTGATGAATACTCAATTTTTGATAGCTCCATTGACAAATGTCCTTGGCATTAAGTATTTTGGATGTACTTAGAAGTAGTTTCATTCATGGTGTCTGCCATCTCTGTAGAGCATTTCTTCAGTAATTCAAGGGTAAATTGCATTATTTTTGTTAACTGGTTTCTACCCTATTAAATTATTATTAACATGAGGTACCTATTTAATTTGTGGGAGCTCACTTTTTGTGTTCATTACTGCATTTGCATTCTTTCAGAGCTAAAAGGTTTTCCAGTGCTGAAGTACATGCCTCACTGCAGAGTAGGAAAAAGGAAAAGGGACATAATTGAATAGGAAATGGGATGAAACTGTTTACTTACTGCCATTTCAAGGAGAAAAAGTTAGGCTTACTTAAGAAAGATGATACAAAGTTAATAATGGTACTAAAAAAGTAATTCTGCTTGCTCAAGAACAAGAAGAGACTGGATAAAAGTTGGCATATACAAAAGGAAAACTATTGCAAAGCTCTTTCCTCCTTTTCCATCACATGATGAAACTTGCTTACATCTTCTGCTGACCTGTGTGCATACAGGGAGATTGATTGGTTGATTCATAGATAGGTAAGTGTGTGTGCCCACAACAGCAATTCTGAAATACATTGTTAAGAATCTACTTAAGGTATTTTAAAATTAACACAGCACCATGTCATTTTTGGATTATCTTTCCCACCTCAGCATCAGTCTCTCCTGAACCACAATAAACACCAAATAAAGCACACAAGTGTGAATAAGGGTCTTACTTACACAGCATAAACCCCACCACCCCTAACAAAAACTACAGTTTCTCTGAATAAATTCCATGTTTCTTAAACCCCTGCCTTACAGTCAAGAAGCTGGTTAATAAATTCCCAACATTCATAAGATACTGTAAATCAAAGCATAGGAAATTTCTCATGTCTATCTTCAAATGTCTCTTGTTCTTCTCTGGGTGTGTATCTGAAACAATTTTAATTCAAGTGGCACCTCCTCAGGCAATGCACCAGATTTACTCAGGCGACGATTAGCTGGATGGTCAAACTGGGCTCCTGGCTACTCATTTATGCAGATATCCCAGTTCTAGGCACGATATACATAATCCAGCAAACTGATATGATAATTCCTCTACGAACTGCTAAACTGTTTTCCAGCAATATCCCAAGGAACACTGTGCATACTCCTCGGCCTCCATCTCCTGCTGAATTTGTAGAACATGGTCTAAGAACTAATCTGTGTACATATATAACAGTGTTTGGATGAGCATATTCTCATCATGAAGCCATAAACAAGTCAAAATTTACTAAAAAAGCCTTTCAAGAATTTGGATGGCATGAAAAGTTTGCAGTGCAGCATGCCTTCTGAGCCCAGGGGTAACCTTGCTAAACTCTCATGTGGGAGAGCTACACAGTTGCTTTATGCAAGTGCCACGACCTGCTGAAATGATGGCATGAGGTTGCATTCTTTCTTAGTACTACTTTTTTTGACTTCAGGAAGAGTAAAGGATGGATGAAGAAGCATGCAAACAATAAATACCCGTCATTTCAATACTTTTAAGAAAGTTCACTTGAATAATTGTAATTTCATGCATACTGGTGACATCATGTCTCTTCAGTACATGACATATGGGTCTTCAGGGCAGCAGACTTCCCTCTCTCTTTTCCATTCTAGAACCAGGAAAAAAAAGTTATTTCCTAAGGGAAAGTCTCCGCACAGTAACCAGCACCCTCTTGTGTTCACGGCGAGCAGAGGCCAAACCCCGTGCCAAGTAACTCCGGATCACTCTGGAGCTTCATCCTGCAGCACCTTCCACAGCCCCAAACCTGACATAACAGCAGGAGCCTGAAGTCTTATACATGTTTCTCCAATAGCTGCTGGCTATTGCCCAGACAGGAAAGCAGTAATTAGCACGGCTTTATGTACCTTAATTTTCTCAAATGCCATCAGAAATATTCCGATAACAAATAATCTGAACAACTTCTGCCCCAAGTCTTTCTTTTGAGCTACCACAAAGCTCAAAGAAGCTTTCCAAGAAGCTTGGGTGTTTCTCAAAATAGAATTTACACAATGTCTTCAGCAGAAGCCAGGAAGTTTTCTATGGCTCTTCTGATCTCCCATGCCTTACTCAGTTAAGGATTTATGAGATAGAAATAGCCATATAAATAAAGTAATAGCAATGAAATGGCATAAGTAAATCCAAATCAGAACAAATATGCAGTTTGGCTAGGGTATGGTACTGGTATCTAAATAAAAGAAAAACTGATGCAACCACCAGTGGATCAGTTCTCCAGCCACTAAACTACCCCTGAAGTGTTTTCTTGTTTATGTTATTTTCCTGTTTGGATTACTTTGTATAGAAATTCAGAATTGCATATAGTTTCCATACAGTTCTCTGTAGAAACTACTTAATAGCTGCAGTTTAATACATACAGGTAGTGTGTGATAGCTCTGAATCCATGGGCCCACCTTCCTGAGGAAGTAAAAAATCCATGAATTCCTCACCTTATTAACCTATAAAGCAAACTGGATAACAGCCACAGTAGCCCTAATTATAGGACCCATGTTTAGATAAGGGCCTGCAAATGGGAGAAACATAGCCACGACCACATACCATCCAAACTGGGATAAGCAAGACCACATAGTGACATGTAACGAGGTTTCTATACCCAGCACACAAAAAGGAAAAAATTAATAGGCTACTCAAGAACCGTTATTCCTTTTTTTTACCCTTTTTCTGTCAATGCCCTTGGGCCCCATGCTTGGGCACCAAAATCTGTCTCAGTTTGAAAGACAGTGTCTGCTCGGGAAGGCAGGAGCCTCCCTTGGAATGGAGAATGTGAGCCCTCTCCCTCCAAATTGCTACATGTTTGAAATTAAGGGGCTCTCAGGCAAAGATATTGGAGTAGGAATAACAGTTCTTTAGTAGTATGTGTAAGGAGGAGAACAAACCAACAACAACTACGGTATTAGCAATAAACAGGCCCGGGAGCCCAGTCCCGGCCTGCTCGGCCGCGGCCCCTTCCCCCTGCTGCAGTTCCGGGCTCGGCCGGCAGGAGCGCTGCTGCTCCCGGGGGCGGGGCGGGGGCGGTGCCTCCCCCGCGCCTGCAGGGGGCGCTGTGGCGGTGGCGGCTCGGCCCGGACGGGCAGGGATGGGGAGAGGCGTCCCTCCACAAACCCCATGGCACCAATCCCGGGCTCCAGCGGGACTCTCGGGAGCACCTGGCTGGGATGGCAGGGATGAGCAGAAACCCAGGTGTGGTGGACGAGGTGTATCAGAAACTCCGCAGCCATAGCTGGAACCCGCTGGGCAGGGCAGGGTGTGGGACCCAGCAGCAAAAGTAAAGCAGCTCCCAGCTGGGTTATGGAGGTGGCAGCAAATTCCCTTCCCCAAGTCTGACCATCCTCCTCCACAGCACGGTGAGAGAGAGAGCCCCCAAATCCCCAGCCCCATCTTTTTCCTGCTTCTGTTCTTGCAGTATCTCTTTTCCCCCTGAGATAAAAAACAGAGGAGTACCGTCTCAAACACCCAGCCATCCGTGCTTCCTAGCAACTCAATGGGAAAAAATTCCACAAGGAAACAGGAAAGAAAAGGAAAGAAAAAACCCAACCCCTGACACGCTATTAAAAAAAGAGGTGAACAAGTGCATGCTTGCTCTGCAGAGCTTTTTGGGAAAAGCAGATGAATGTCTAGCTGATACAACCGAGAAGAGTGTACCTGAATGTTGGTACACAGTTTGTGGTAGCTGGGAGTGGGGCTGGCCCAGCCTCATGCCCAGTGGGTACAGCTGTGAGAAGCAGTTGAGCAGCATTGACAGCAGTGAGCCATGGAGTGCCCAGGTGCACCAAAGGGAACAGAGGGCACGCAGGTGCAGGGCATGAACGTGAGGGGTGTAAACGGTTGGGCTAAAGGACAAGAAAGGCAGATCCTTGCAGCCTTCTGAAGTGATGTTACTCTGTATGGGCAAGTTCTAAATAGTCTGGAAGGTTAGTCAGGGGAAACAGTGCAAACAGACATACTGGAGCTCCAGCTCCATAAGGGAGAAAATCAGCACATCTAGCAACATTAATATTAACACTAACTAGAGTTACTAAGTCTATTGTAAGAATGGCAGGGTATGATGTCTTTTTTATAGAGTCATAGAATCCTTTGGGGTGGAAGGGACCTTTAGCATCCATCTGGTCCAGTACCTCCCTGCAATGAGCAGGGACATCTTCCACTAGATCAGGTTGCTCAGAGTCCTGTCCAACATGACCTTGAGTATTTCCAGGTTGGGGCACATACTACATCTCTGGGACACCTGTGCCTTTTTTTGCCACCCTCATCATAAAATTACTTCCAACTTAAATTTACCCTTTTTCAGTTTAAAACCACTGCCCTCTGTCATATTGTCGCTGCCCTGCCAAGAGCGGTGCCCATCTTTACTATAAGTCCTCTGTGAGTATTGAAAGACTGCAGTAAGATCTTCCTGTAGTCTTCTGTTCCCTGAACAACCCCAACTATATCAGTCTTTCCCCCCAGGTGAGGTTTTCCCTCCCTCTGATCATTTCCATAGCCATCCTCTGGACTCCAGCAGTTCCATGTCCTCCCTGTGCTGGGCCCCCAGAGCTGGATGCAGGGTTCCAGGTGGGCTCTCACCAGAGCAGAGCAGAGGGGCAGAATCCCCTCCCTCCCCTGCTGCCCATGCTGCTTTGCAGGCAGCCCAGGACACGTTTGGCTCTCTGGGCTGGGGGTGCCCATGGCTGGGTCATGTCCAGCCTCTCATCCACCAGCACCCCCCAGTCCTTCTCACTGGGCTGCTCTCCATCTGCTCATCCCCAGCCTGTCCCCTGATACTGGGGGTTGTCCTGGCCCGGGTGCAGCACCTTGAACTTGGCCGTGTTAAACCTCATGGGATTCCTGTGGGCCCCTTCTTGAGCTTGCCCAGGTCCCTCTGGACAGCATCCTGTCCTTTAGGAATGTCAGCTGCACCACACAGCTTGGTGTCATCTGCAATGCTGCAAACACTGTCTGTGTCTTTGTTGAAGATATTTAACAGTACTGATCCCAATACAGACCACTGAGGGACACTGCTTTTCACTGATGTCCCTCTGGACATTGGGCAATTGACCACTACCTTCTGGATGTGACCATCTGGTCAATTCCTCATCTACCAAGCAGTCCACAGTCCACCCATCCAATCCATCTCTCTCCAGTTTAGACAGGAGGATGTGGTGGTGGGACTGTGTCAAAGGCATTACAGAAGTCCAGATAGATATCTGTAGCTCTTCTCTTGTCACTCCACCACAGAAGGCCACTGGGCGGGCCAGGCAGGACTTGCCCTTGGTGAAGCTGTGCTGGCTGTTTCAGATAATCGCCCTCTTCTCTGTGTGCCTTAGCACAGCTTACAGGAGGATCTGTCTTCCCAGGCTGTCGTGGGTTTACAGGAAACAAGTTTTCTGGGAATGGAGTGGCCAGAGGCTAATAGGTGTTCAGATTCTAAAACTGACACCAGGCTTGGCCACTGAGGGTGGATGCGCCTCTGAGAACACAGGGGTTAGAAGCAGAGTGCTCCCTTGGGCTCTCTCTTTGATTTCCGGCCAGCAAAGAGGCAAGGCCTCCCCTGCCCGGCTTCGAGCTGGGCGGGGGAGAGGAAACCTGCGGCCCGGCAGAGGTAGGCCTGACCCCTCAGGATGGAAGGGTGGTGGGGGCACCAGGAGGCGTTGGGCAGCCCCCCCCAGGAGAGACAGAGGGAGAGAGGCCCCGAGAGGATTTGGGCAGCCCCCCCCCAAGCCAGAAGACGAGAGAGAGAAAGCTGGTACGGGCCTGTGGCCTTGAAGTGATATCGGCCTGTGGAGAAGGAGTGGGAATGGGGGAGTGCAGCAGGGAAGGAGCCTGGCCACGTGCAGAAGTTTGTTAACCCCTTTCTGGATGATGAAGACCTCACAGAGCATTTGGACCTTTCCTGGAGGGGAGATGGAGTGGATGATAAAGAGGAAATGGGCAAGTGAATGACAGTCGGAGCAGTGAGTGAGGCTGGGAGAGTAAAGAAGAGGCCGGAAAGAGATGATGGAGTAGCTGGTTGCTGGACTCTTTTTGGTACAGCCATGGACAGAACCGTGCTTCCTCGCGACACAGAGGCTGCATCCAGGGGGGAGGCGATGGCGCAGAACTGAGAGGGTTCAGTTTTGGAGACCCCCCGGCCCCAGGGGGTAGACAAGTATGGGGGGGACAAGAGGTCCCAAGATGAGAGAAAACTGTGCTTTTTTTGGAACTGGTCAAAGCACCCTTAAAAGGATAACCCTCGAAGCAGCTCTGATCCATGCACAGTGGTGAGAGAGCTGGGCATGCAAGGAAGAGGTCACCATGGCCCCAAGAAGGACTCCTCTCCTCTTGATAGACTGAAATTGAGTATTTACAGGGTGATGGATGGAGAGCTTGAAATTTGGAAGATGTATTGGAAATGTGGTGGGGGGAGGAAGAAATGCTTTTTGTGGAGTTTTCATTTTCCAGGTGTGTGTGTGCGTGTGTGTGTGTGTGGTTTTTTTTTCCTTTTGTAGTTTAGTTAATAAACTTTTTTTCTAAGGTAGAGGCCTGCTTTGCTTATTTCCTAGTCACATCTCACAGCAAACACCAGGGAAGTATATTTTCATGGGGCACTGGCATTGTGCCAGTGTCAAACCATGACACAGGCATAGAAGTGAGCCCTCACCACCATCCACTCTCTCTGTGCCAGACTCTGAAATGTAATTTGTTGTTCACAGCTAGAACGCAGCAGCTGGTTGTTTGCCTCAGTATGATCATTTCTGTGAATCCTGTAGGATCCTGAAGGCAATAACAGGGGACTGGAAGATGGGAATTACTTCTGGGACAAAGTCTAGCTCCTGTGTTGTTGTGGTCATTCTGTTACAGCAGTGCCTACAAGTGAGAATATATTCTGCCTCCCAGGCAAAACAGGCAGGATCTCCAAACTGCAATCGAGTCAATTACCATGTACAAGAGAGTATTTGCCATTTACTTGGGAGGAATTAAAAGAGCCACCTTTGAATGCTTAATCAGTATTTATGTTTTCATTTCCAATCTCATTGTGGCTGCTATTGCAGACTGTGGAAGGGCTCCAGGCAGGTCCCACAGGTCCCTTCTACACAATCTTGCCAAAATCTGAAGGCCCAGACCTGAGCTGAAAAAAGGCTCACACAGATGGATGAGGGACTGGGGGGAAGGGGGGGTGAAGGAAGGCTGCTCAGGTTCCTGAGTCTCTTTTTGTGCAGCCTTCCTTCCCAACAAGGGGTGTTACCACATCTCCTAGGGACCTAGATCTGAAGGGTGACTTGCTAGGAGTTGTAAGAGGTCACAGATTCACAGGCAAGGTATGGCTGTGTGTTCCAGATTGCTCTACAGTAAGGAAAAAAATAAATTTCCCAAAATTCCATTAATCGCTGTTAAGCTAACATACTCATTTTGACAAGACACAGCTGCACGCTGAGAATGTAATTTCATTACAACACTGCCACCTCTTGTTCTTCTGCTGGTTTCATTTTTGCCTAGCTCCAATCTGTGGTGGATCCACCACCAACAGAAAGGCATAAACTCTCCACTATTTTTGTTAAACTGAAACCTTACAAGGAGGAGCAACTGGCTGGATGCAATGTCATGTACTTCTATACAAGATGCAAAAAAGTAGAGCGCTTGAAAAGAGCCACATATTTTATCAATCAGTGTTGAATTAGTGTGTAGCTATTTTCTCTGCTAACTCAGAGAATGAGAGACTGGAAGAAATGGGGTGGAGAAAGAGGGGGGATCAAAGCAAACCTACCACAACAACAAAAAAACACCCTAGAATCTGAGAAGCAGCAAAATCCACCCCAGGAGAAAATGTCATGGGGTTTGTCCAGGATATGTGAAATACATTTTATCCATGCAATCTTACCTTCAAACTCTGTGACTTCCAATGTGAACCTCAGTTTTCCTCTCAGTACTTGTGCAATCTGTTACCCAGGAGCTGCCGCCCATAGGCATACATTTTCCAAATGCTGGTTAAAGAGCAGTACCTGCCTCCACCAGGAACACCAAGAATTATGTAGAGTCTCCTGGAGAAGACTTGGCTGCAGATAAATAATGTAAGTTGATTGTCTTTGAGTTTTGACTAGGTGGTCTCTGGGAAGAAGTTTGTTCTAGAAGGAGCAGGATCACACTGCGCTAGCAGGTATGACATAGGGAAAGCCCACAGATGGCAAGGAAAAGAGACAGACTGGCTGGGCCTCTTTGTCCAGCTGCTTGCTGTTCAACTAGCTCTTCACTGGGGTTTGACTACTGAGATGGGGCTTCTGCATGGATTCCTTGATTTCTAGCACTGTATTTAATTGTTTCAGATATCAGTTATATAATTAACACCTTTTTGCTAGACTTTTTCATGATATCTCTCTATGTTTCAGTCTTCTTGTGCAGAGTAGCTGAAAAGAGGGGTAATGTTTTAGGCAAACCCAAGTACCTGGGAGCTGCCAGAAGCCTTTTAAATGGGTGAGTGACCCAGGCACACAGCACGGATCCCCTGGGCTGTGGGGCCAGCTGAAACTGCTGATCAACCACCACTCAGAAAGAAATAACCTGACAACAAGCCTGTCAGGGGCAGTTTTCACAGCTCTTTCTAGCTGGAAGATCTAGTCAAAAAGAAAAATTTGTTTTTCAGATGGAGTTGGCAGGAGACAAGCAGATTTACTGTGGTTGACTCCTAATACAATAGGACTTGAAGCAGTTGGGTTTTTCTACTTCATACTCAGTAAACACATTTATTCTGAACCACATTTATTGAATCCAGACTTTCTTGCAACCCTCTCTGGTCTCTAAATCCAAGATGAACCCTCAAAATCTGTGCTTCTTGTTTTGGACGCATCGTTTGCAGGGCCCACCTTGGAAGTGTTAGTAAGGTGAAATCAGGAGATATTTTAAATTAAAAAATTGTGTCATTTCATGCAATTGATTTCAAGTGAAATATACGCAAATGCCAAGTCTGTCCTGACTCCTACAGCACAAGTTTCTCTCCTGACCAATATTTTTATCTCTGTCATGTCATGCAGGTGGTCATGTAAAATCAACAAGATAAGAGCCCTCAGGTTAGTGCACACAATATTACAGGGAGTATTGTCATAATGTCAGTATCATGAAAGCAATCCCGAAATCCTGATTCCTTAAGTAAGGTTTTAGATTTATGATTTCTATCTTTATGTAAGCCACACTTATAATTGTGGGCACTATAATCTGGCAAAACAATAACTATAAAATCAACACATAAGCTGAATATTTCTTGATATATTTTAGTCCAATATTTCATGTTTCAGTCCAATTCTATGTAAATACACCTCCAATAAATGCTACATGTAGAGTCAGTCCACACAAGTAGTTCATTGAGATGCTTGTGGTACTTGTGGCTGGACACAGCCATTGATTATTAAACCCCTTAATAATCTAGTTTCACCTCTGAATGATCCTGAAGTAATAACATTGTACCATATAAGGTAACAAAAGGGGATGTTTCAGATGAGGGAAGCATGGGAAAATTAAATGCATCCAGAAATTGGTACCAAGGAGTGAAGCTGGGTGGCTTAGTTTACATCCTGGATTTTAAATATAAGTTATAAATACCTGTATACACACAAGAAACCACTCTGTCTGTTACATACTATAAGTAAAAAACCTGCATTTAAAGGATAGAGTTGTATGGACACTCACTAGCAGTGCTCTGTACCACAGCAAATACTGACAGGACCATCAAACAGCCAGAATATAAGAACCACTGAAATGTAAGTCCTTGTTTTTGTTTGTATGGAACCAAACAGAGATGCTACAAAAATTGTTTCATTCTTCATTGAGAAATTAAGGATTTCTACAATGTGTCTGGGAAATACCATAAAAAGCATCCACACGCAGTTACAAGTTTACAAAACCTGGCGCTTGGCTCCAGCCCTGCAAATGCACTATCACACCCCTCCCCCAGAGGCCTTACTCACCCACGGTCACAGAAGCTGCGGGCAGAGCTGGCTGCCGCTCCTGACTGTTCTTGCCCTGGTCACAAAATATCCATTTCTCTTTGTCAAGTCCTCCCTCACACAGTGTTCCCACCAAGTGCGCCATGGCTCCTGCTTTAATTTCACCCTCCCCTCCTGACGCCCCCACAGACACATTCCCCCAGGCCAGAATGACATACCTCAGTCTTGTGGCCCCACCTGTTAAAACAGCCTTCACACTCTGGGTGTTTTCAGCTACCCTTTATTTTGTCCTTCTCCAGGATAAGAAGAGCTCATTCCAGTCCTGAAAAATAATAACTAATAACAAGAATAAACCCCAGCAACTACAATACCTGCAATAATAATAGTAGCAATACCTGTAGCAAAATGAGCAGTGGTGGGTCTCTTTTTGAAGTCAGCTCCTCTGTACCTGTTTCAGTCAGAATTCCTCATGTGCTCTTACTGTTTAGAAGTAAAGCAAATGCCTTACAGAAGCCTTTTTCTCACAAAACTCTGGGTTTCTCACCTATATTTGTGCTCTCTTCAGCATGAAATATGAGATTCCTTTGTGATATCTTTCCCTGGTGTCTGCCTTGGCCCGTGCAGCCCCTCATCTCCATGCTGATAGAATGAAGAGCTGGTTCTCACAAAGACACTCATAGATGAATTGTGACAAAGGAGAGGCAGGAGGTTCCTTCAGGCGTCCATCATTTATTGGAATCTAACACAAAGTAACACAGATGATCCAGCTCATGGGAGTTGCCTCCCATACACTGCCTTCCCATACAAGTCCCTGCAGCCGGGATACACCCTGTCCTCTCTCAAAGAAAAATCTGAGGTCCTAAGCCTCTGCATGTGTCACAGTCCCCCTGGGTGCTTGTGGGGAGGGAGCAGACATCAGCTGAGCAGCGCCAGAACACATGAACCTTGATTTCTAGTCCTGTCTGTCCTGACGTGGCTGATAGCCCGGCTAAATCACGCAGTTACACTTGCAGTAGTTTTGGAGATACCCTTAGCCTCTTCCTCTGAGCACTAGGGATGTGATTTAATTCTTCTGTGTAAATTAAAACACCCAAAATACTGTCATCAGAACACTAACTTTATTAATAGAGACAAACAAAGGATTAAAACACATTATGAGTTTGCTGAAATACACAGCATACCTGTGGAGGACAGACATATTTATATACATCAGTTCATTGTAGAAACAGGAGTAGGATATCCCCAGGTAGTTTGCAACGAATCCAGACAGCTTTCTCTCCGTGGTGGCCCTGGTAAAGCAGCCGATATCCCCCCCAGCCCCACCCCAGCCATGCTAGTGCCGGACCCCCCGCGCCATCAGCGTCTCTCTCATGCCGGACTTTCTACAGCACAGGGTGAGCACAGCTGGATTTGGCCTGAGGCCAGCGATGCGGGTGAAACCCACCGAGGGCTGCAGGCTGCTGGCTCCGGGGTGTGCCGGACTGAGTCCTCTCCGCGGGGCGGCAAGAGAGAGGGGGCCAAGGTGCTTTGGGCACACCCGCATCCCCCCTGCCCCCGCTACCCCCAGCCACCTCAGGGGAGTCCCCTGGCCCCGGCTCCTCCAGCCGGCAGCGGGTGGATGTTTTCCGCCCGAGGAAGGAGCCGAACAGCCCGGGGCACGGCACGGGGCCAGTACGGCTTCCCGGCATGGCTTGGCACTACTTGGGTCTGCACTGGGACGGCACTGCAGCTCCCGGGACGGGCACCTCTACTCCCAAGGCACGGCCCGGGATTTTCCTGGACGGACAAAAACAAGCGGGGAAGGAGGGGAAGGAGAGAACGGGGTGGGGCGGGGGAGAGAAAGAAAACAGCTCCACGGATGTCGGATGTCACGGACGGCGTTACACGGGCGACGCGGGCACTTCTCGCCGCGTTTCTCGGGCGGAGGAGCTGCGGGAAGTCGCCGGCACGTCGGGGCGGCCAGACGTCAGTGCCTGCGCTCCCGGCGGCTTGTCCCGAGACGCCTCTGCTTACAGGCACTTGAGAAGGAAGGAATTGCACGACGTCCCCCGGGGGCAGTCGCAGAGCTTGCCGATGCGAGCCCCTTTCCTCACGGCGCACTGCTCCCCGGCGTCGCACTGCGGGCAGCGGCCGGCGGTGAGTGGAACCGCCACCAGCCGCGGCCCAGTTCTGTCTCGTCCCGTCCCGTCGCGTCCCGTGCCGCCTAGCCTAGTCCCATTCTCTCTCGTGTCGTCCCGTCCCGTCTAGGCCAAGTCCTATTCTATCCCTTCCCTTCCCGCCCCGTCCCCATTCCGTCCCTTCCCGTTCCTCTACCATTCCGTCCCGTCCCCCCTCGTTCTGGTCTACCCCCTTCCCCTTCCTTTTTATTCCCTTCCTGGTCCCGTCCCGACCCGTCCCGCCCGGACACCCACCATGGGCACCTGCCCGAACTTCTTCTCGTAGTGCGGTCCCCTCTTGCTCTTGAGCTTCTCCAGCACCTCCTGCAGCGCCTCGATCTGCCGAGAGACCACAGAGCCGCCGTCAGACCGCGCCCGTCCCGCTGCCGCCCCCGCCCGTTCCCGGCCCCCGCCGCACCAGCTCCTTCTCCGGGGAGGCGCCGCCGCCGCCGGGCGGTCCCAGGTCGCGGGCGCGGCGCGGCGGGGTCGATCCGTGCCCGCGGGCGCTCAGCAGCAGCGCGGCCGCCACGGCGCACAGCGCCAGCGCCCGGCAGCTCTCCATGGTGCTGCCGCCCCGCCGCCGCCGCCGCCGCCTTTATAGCGCCGCGCCCGCCCCGCCGTGCGTCAGCGCCCACCGCCGCCGCGCCCCGAGTGCCGGCACGGCACGGCACGGCTCCGCACCCCCACCGCACGAGCGGCCCGATCGGCGCCCCAAAGCGCCGGCCGTCCCTGGCCCTCGGGCCAAACAGCGGATCCATCTCTGAGGGTGGCCGAGGGGAAGGTGGCCGGCCCAGCCGCACCCCGCCTGCGCTCCCTGTGCTCGTCCACAGTCGAGAGCTGTGGGCAGAGTGGAAAACTATTGCCTCGCTCCTGGGGGCTGGGATGGTTGAGGGAGAGGGTGGACAATGGACACACAGAGATGAAAGTGGAAGTTGGGCTTGCAGACTGGGGAGACTAGGCTTGGAAGTCAACACAGGCATCTGACAGGAGGGAGGGTAAGTACCCGTGGGCTAAGGAAAAACACGATGTGCTAGAAGGAAGGAAGAGCCATGTGGGAGAATTAGCCTAAAGGAGTGGGGGAGGTAGGAGGGTGGTAGATAGTGGTGATGAACAATAAGCTGATGAGGATGTGAGTACTTGAATAAGGACAGGTGGGAACCAAGAGTGTGGGAAGGCTCAGGGCCACCGAGAGCAAGGCAAGAAGCAGCATCAAAAGGCCCAGGATAAAAGTAACTGCTAATATATCAAGCAGAACTGTGAATGGTGCTTGAGGTCAAATATCATAACACTGAACAGGTCCTTGGGGAGCATTATACACCCTGTGTGTGGAATGGGGCCACCTCCGTTTTGGGAAAGAAAAAGTGCAGTTGCCAAAAGGACACCTAGCATCAGACATGTCATTCAGACACTCGTACCAGCCCAGTGGCCTCGTGTCCATGAATATTCTCACTAAAAAGATCGTTGGCAAGTCAAGCCTGCCCAGGCCTCATGGCCACAGCAGGGGCAGCTCTTCCCATTAACAAAAGCAGTGGTATGCCAGGAAGAGCAGGAAGGACAGTCAGTGCTCAGCCTTTCTCCAGCCTCCTCTGGGACAAGGCTGGGGTAAAACAGGGCTGCTGAGCAGCAGTTTGCTGGCATGAGACATTAGGCCATCTGGTTGCTGGGACAAGGAGGCAACAAGCTGGGTCTGCCTGTGAGAAGGTTTCACTTCAAGCTCGTGGCTCTGAAGTGGCTACAGGGATGTTCCTGCCTGCAAGTCAACAGCAGCAGGAACTGGGCTGTGTCTCCTTAGGTGAAGGGAGGATCATTTGGAGAAGAAAGAAACTGGAAAACCTTGTTAACAAACTCTCCCAGGTTGTTAACAAACTCTTAACAGCTGGTAATTTGTAGGGAAGCTAGGAAGGGGAGTTAGGAACAGCTTGAAAAGGCAATGCAATGTGAGCACACACACAAGTTTGTTTAAAGAAAAGTTGAACGGGTCCAGGCATGTATTTTTCCAAGCAGATGGGCATTTTTTCAAGGGAACAAAAGAAGTGTGGTTCAACAAGTAATTTTCAACTGCATCATTTTGTTTGAGGTTCTGATCCCTCTATCACATTGCTTGCCTCCGGTACTGTGTGTTCACCTCTTGCTGTTACCTCCTCCCACACACTCCTATTGATCATCACATCCAGCAAAGGTCTTATTTGTAATTGCTGGTCAGAGTAGAGATCCTCTGTTTGTCTGCGTGGATCCTCCAGCTTCATTTAGCCACGGGGAAGGTTAAGATTTCCGATGTCAGGCTGGTGGAGACCACTCATAGCGAAGTCCAGGCTTTGTTCCCAGGCTGGGGCAAAAACACAACCACATGCAATACTGAAAATGATGGGTATGCCAAAACAAAATTTCTTAGAACAGAGAAATAATCCAGGCTATGAAAAATGCAACACTTCATACAGAGGGGCACATATATGGCCTATTCAACTTTAAAAGCAGCATCTGTGAAGCCTGACCAAAATTTCAAACCATATTTTACAGTATGAGGATTACTCATGCAGTGTTGAACACACCAGAGATGCTCAGAAAACATCACTGTTTTCTTTCCAACTTACACTTCCAGTAAAAAGCTGAATTTAATGTTAGCTACTCCAGTAAAATTATTGTTGAATATGGAGGCAATTACAAATTTCTGTTTCCAAAAGTAATTTTGTCTGTCTGGCTACGGACACCCACAGAACTATACAAGTTTCTGTGCCTGTTACTGAATGTATCACACTGTCTCTGCAGACATCACTGTCCCTTGTTCCCCATTCAGCCATTTTTGTACACTTTGTCTCCAGCACTAGGGGATAAAAAATCAGCAGGATTAACATCAGCAGAATAGCTGAATATTAAATCAGAGCATCAGAGGCTACCAGAGTGTCAGAGGAAGGGGTCAAGATACAAAACCAGAAAATCACTGTTTACAATTACAAAAAGGCAGGTACTTTCCAACAGCATCAGTAGCCAGTCAAAAGACAGCTGGCTATGGAATGAGGGGAGCCTGTGGCACCTAAGCACTTAGCTCTGGGTAATCTATATGAAATGCAATCAGACACTGGGGATAGACAGCTCTGTTGTACCAAAGTACTAATCCAAGTTTCTCAAAGCTTACTTTCTCCATGCAAATATTATTGCACACAAGGTACAAACAGAACACTACCAATGTTTATTAGCATCTGTACATCAAATGGATAATTTTGAAAGTCACACATGCTTTTCATAATCACATTCTTCCATCATGATCAATTAATTAAGTGTACTTCTAAAAGTGGGAAAATAATGGAGGTTTATGTTGATGCTGGGGAGCAGTTTTGAGGCATTTATGTGTGTTCTAGTTTTGGCTTGGCCATAGACATGGAGTTGGACAGATTTTAGGGCTACTAGACTGTAGAGATTAGTGTCAAGCATTTGAACAAGTGCTCTGCTGGATCAGAGACACAAAAATGGACATCTGGCTTTAAGCGGATGCTTTAAGGCTTTGCAAGAAAGCAGTGGGCTTTTATAACTGCCTTGTTAAATTGCCTTAATTTATGAACCACAGTTAAAAAATAATATACCATCATTGGTTTTCTGAATCAAGACTTTTTTTTTACTGAACCCTTGAAAAGTGAGGAAAATCTAAGATAAATCAGAGTTACTGTTGAAGTAATAAGAGTCCAGAGGCAACTTGAAAGACATCTATTTCAGCAGGAGAGAGCAATTCATCTTGATGAGTAATAGATTGGAAAAAAGCCACTTAAATAAAAGATGGGTTCTCAGAACAACAGTGCATATACCAATGCCCACACAAACAGTGAAGCTACAAACTCCCCAATAAACAAACCCCACACGGGTGGAAGAGCAGGGGGAACAGGTCCCCAGTGGCTTCTCCATTCCTGCAGGCAGAGCTATCACAGAGGCTGTGCACTATCCACATCTCATTTCAGCCCTGGAAGCAGGCTTGTAATGATTGTGTTACAGAGGCTCTACCTTGATGTTTGTTGAATAAACTGTCACCAGTTTTGATTGAAGACCAAATTGTAGCTCCCAGGTTCCCAGCACCTTCCTAGCTGCCATGAAAATAAAAAGGAAAATGGCAATGGGTACATTTTTATATCAATCCTGAATTCACCACCTCAGCCCAGGTAATTTGAAAAGGAAACCCTTGGTTACTGCAACAGTCTCTAGGGACTTGAAAAGACGCTTAGCACACCTCATTCATGGTTTCCCATTTCCTTCTGTAGAGGTGCTTGAAAACACCCTCAGGGTCACAGCATCGACTCTTTTCAACTCCTTGCAGTTAAGTGTTAACCTCTTAAAGAAACCATGTCTAACTATCATGGAGGAACAGAAACCTCTTGGCCTCCCCTCTTCTCAGAGGCTGGAGGGAGGCACACAGCTCAGAACAGCTATGCCCAAGGCAAGACTAGATAGAAGCAAAGGTCCCCAGAAGTCTAGAGCACCTGGTGTGATGTTCTGTCCACCACAGTTTGTGTGCTTGATATAGCACAGCTATTTCCCTTGTTCCTCAACCTCCATTTGAAAAATCAGCATCATCCCAAGCACCACCCTTTCCAGTAAGGAAATAGATTAGTGGTTGTGAGCTGCTTCAATACCACAGTGAAGAGGTTACATGTACCAAAGACAAGTAGGAGAAGTCTTGAAATAGTCACCCACAGCTTTTACATTACCTCTGCCACCATGAATATTATGCCCTTACAGTGGCAGCTACCTTTAATCTAAGTTTATTTAAAATGTCTTTTCACTCCAAAAGAGATCCTACTGGTAGCACAGTGCCAATGAAAACTGAAAATTACTGTTAAAATGGCATCCATGTTAAACCTAAAAAGGAGCTGCTATTGCAGAAGTATAAGAGTCCTGGTGGTGGACAAAATGTGAGAGCTCTGGGTGATTATTTTGAGACAGCATGAATAGATCTACCAACATCATCAAATGTAGTACAAGCATGGGGTCCAGTTCCTCGCTCCTGCTGACTCCACAGAAAAAAATGTTTTTCAGCAAACCTCTGCGCAGCAAGAGACCATCTCAGCAATCAGAACACCATCACACACGAGGGGCACTGCGTGCAGTGCCCCATACAGAATGCAGCATGGTAACATGCAAAAGCATTTCCAAAATAGCTGTGTAGTGGAGGAGTGATAACCACTAGTGGCTCTCCGAACTGCTGCTCTGCAGTGAAGATCCTGCTTGGTAGTGACCGCTAACCAGATCATGCTGATAGGATGCTAAGCCTGTGATGATTAATTTCATTTGCTTAATATGTTTCCAAAGCTAAGTATTATTAAGGCAAGAAGACTCCTATTTAATCAGACGTGTGTTTTGACTTTACTTGCATACATATTCAGAGGAAGAAATATTGACAAGTGTAAAGAACTGTCTTTTCAGATGTAACAAGCAACAGGGAATTACCATTCTCAGAAGCATCTTTCCAAACATATCTGTCTCCTGTATTCTAGGATTATCTGTTACTGTCTCCAACCTGGCATGATTTAATTACCAGCCTAACTGAAAGAATGCATTCCAAATAAAAATATTATTCAGAAGAGATCAGATTTCTTAGCAGAAACAGGCAGTAGTCCTCATGGCTTTGGAAGTGACAGGCAAAAGTGACCCCCATAATTAAGAACACAAAGACAAGTGCTGGAACTGATTGTTAACTGGAGTAGGAGAAAATACAGTGCATTTCTTCTTATTGAAAGCCACTAACAGCATTTCAGGGTCTGGAACTCTTTTTCCCCTTGCATATATTTCATATTTACATTTATATTTACATTTATATTTACATATAAAATCTGTACTTAAAAGTAGGGTATTTTCAAATGCATTTCAGAAGCTTACTAATCATAAGTAATTTCACTTTGCTTTCAGGATCAAGAAATCTTGGGTCTATGCCAAACATGTTCACAAATGTGGTAAGTGGCAAAAATGCACAGCTCTGTGCCTAGTTGGCAGTACTTTATTATTCTCTGTTAAATATTTATTTAATATACTAAGAGTAAGCATGAGAATGCAGACCCACAGAAGTAGTCTTTCTAGTGGTGCAGAACACACCAGACTTTGGATACATTTCATCTTGGTAAAAAGAGTGGGAAAATTGCTCTTTTAGTGCGCTTTTTAGCAAGTGTGCCAGTGACCACAAAGCTAAACATACACTAAACAGTCTATATTGTCTGTATCCTACACTGAAGATCCTGATTCCAAGGAATTATTTCATTTTCTTTTTTGCATCTGTCTGAGACCCAACTGGAAAGGCTGGTAGACAGCAGACCTTCCATCCTCCTCCTGGATCCAAGGAGAACTCCTTTCCACACAAGCCTAAGAAGATTACAGCTAGTACCTTACCCTGGGTGATCACTCCTCTTAGCAGTCTTTCCTCTCCCCACACGCCAGCAAGGAGAGGACCTCTATTCATGTACACTGGCTCTTCTTGCACTTGAATCTCAGTTAAGGGTATTTCTGGCAATAGCTATCCGGGCACCTGTAAAGCAGAGCTAGATAAACTGAAATCACCTCCCAGCTAGAACAGTATGTAGTTTCTTCAAGGCACACAATGTTTCTGAAGAGAACAAATTAAATGACAGACACTGAGTTCTTGAAAACTTTACACTCCAACAAGCTACCCTTAATAAATCAGAATAATCAGAAAGCACTCCAGCATTGCAGAACTCCTTAAATCAGTGGATTTCAGGCTTCTGCTTTGAGCAAAGCATTGATCCTTGTGGAGAGAACACTCTGTCTTTGTGAAACCAAAATTAACAAAAGGAACACACGCCAAGATGTTTAAACACTTTTGCAGCAGTCTCTGTCCTCATACATGCTCTCAGCAACCTGCTGATTTCATAGATACCAGCACACACCTCCCATCTCTTCCAGAAAACATTATGCATCCATTGGGTTCAATAGTTGTTTTGACTTCAGGGAACCACACAGAAAAGCAATGCTTTTTGGATGAAAGCCAGAGACAGAACAAGATGACAACAAATGCATGAAATCTAAAATTTCATGCTGTGTTGAAATCCCTGGCTACCCTTATAGCACTTCCCTTTCACAAAAATTATTTATTAGCAAATGTGGGTTTTTCTTTGTTGGACTGCAAAAGTACTTTCCATTTATAGGAGACATACAAAAGAGAATTAAAAGAAACACAAGAGCTGATAAGCACCAAATATGTAGCTTATATTGTACATTTATTTATATAAGAGATAGTATCAATAGTTTCTTGTAACATAAAGTACAATGCAAGAACTTGCAATTTATTAATGCAATGCAGTTATATAAGCACTTAAATGACAAATATCAAATGACTATCAAAAAACTGAAGCACTGTGTGACAATTACAGTCAGTGAAAATAATGATGAAAGTTTCATTAAAAATAGCATCTTACAAATCTTTATTTTTAATCACCATAATATTGCAGCTAGTATGCTGTCCAGCCCCAAATAAAATACACAGAGGTAATTCTGATGATCACATGTTTAAGTTTACATTCTGAAAACTCCAAATTCTGTCTTCTTGGTGGGTGCATTTAGTGCTGCGCTGAGACTGAGGCCCAAGACCAGTCTTGTGTCAGCTGGATCAATAATTCCATCATCCCATAATCTAGAGAAAAGCCAAAAACATAACAAACCAAAACTTTTAATAATGAAAGGAAATCAACATATACAACTGGTATACTTTCAAACCCATGAAATTTGAAATGCTTCAGAAAAAGAAAGAGGAGTAAAGAGCTAAATTATACTAAAAACAATGGAGTCAATTCACGCTGTTCATCAATGCAATAGACTGGTGTCCATTATTCCATGGAATTTGTCTTCTAGAACAATGTTTACATTTTAGGTAAGTGAAGAATGTCAGACCTACATATTTTAAACAGATTCTTCATACTTAATCATCTCTTTCAGGAAAAAAAGCCCTCTTTGCATGTTAATGTTCATGCAGAGAATGATCACCTGTCAATGACCTATCTAATTCTATTAAGAATGCTTGCACTTCAAGGATTATGTCATATCATTATTTACACTATTCAGGTTAATTCAACTGCCAGATGAGGATGATACAAGTGTTTATTCCTTTATCATTAAAAAGCCAGAAAAAATTTCAAGTATTTTCAGAATTTCTGTGGTGGGTTGACCTTTGTTGGATTCCAGGTGCCCATGGGGCTGAGCTGCTCTATCTCTCTCCCTTCCCAGCTGGACAGAGGAGAGAAAATAAGATGGAAATAAACAATAGGTTGAGATAAGACAGTTTACTAAAGCATAAGTGAAAGTTTGCATGTGCACCATGTGAAAAAAAACTTTATTCTCTACTTCCCATCAGCAAGTGATGTCCGATGTCCAGTCACTTGCCAGGAAGCAGGGCTTCAGTATGGCATTTGCTTGGGAAAGCAAACACTGTAAATAACCAATGTTCAGTCTTCCTCCAGCTTTCCTTAGCTTTTGGAACTGAGCTGAAGTCATATGCTATGGAATATCCCTTTGGTTTTGTGTCAGCAGGCCTAGTTGTGTCCCCTCCCAGGATCTTGCCCACCCCAGAATACTGATGGGGGAAAAATGTTGGAGAGAGAGACTAGTGCTGCGCCAGCACTGCTCAGCCAAGCCACTGCTGTGCTGTCAATACCCTTCCAGCTACTAATGCAAAGCACAGCACTATGAGGGCTGCTGTGGCAAAATGAACTCCACCTCAGCAAGACCCAATACAATTTCTGTCATTTATTTTACCATTAAGTTCATTTCTAAACAACTAGAAGATACTATCTTCCTTAAACAAAGCCTGAAGGCAATTAAATTACAAATGAGCGGTTGTCAAATTCCCAGGTCCCCAAAATCACCAACACTTGTAAAGAGTCTCTTTGATATTATCCAAAAATTTAAAGTGTTAGTGGCATCAATTCTCAATGTACCTAAGTTAAAATCCATGTTGAAATGAAACTGTAAGTATTGTTATTTCCCCAGCAAGATATTTAAACAAGATACCACACTGCTCATTGAAACCCAGTCTCACTTAAACAAATACATACTTAATCAGCATCTGCAGAACACATGCATCTTTGGTTAAGAGAGGGATGCTCCTCCTCCATCCCATCTTTCCCTAGAGACTTATTTTGCATTCTTTGTGAACTTACTTCAGTGTTGGCTAATGCTTAACTCTTTGTGAAAAATTTAAAAATACAAAAAGCAGCCATGAACAGGAAGCCAAGAATGACTCCACCAAGAGAAGACACACAGCCTTTCCCTTCTAACTGAAATTCCATCTGCAAATTTTAGTTTGTTTGGAGATAATTTTTGGCAAAACCTATTAGACAGGAAACAAGATATTTTGCACTCTTCTTTCAATCCTACATGTGCCAACCTCACTCCCAAGAGGACTGCAAACTGTACATAAATACGTGCTCATAAACTCAAGGCAGCAGCAGACACTTGAGTGTTTTCCATATTTGCTTTATTTTGTCATTTGCTGTGAAAGTAATATTGATCAAATCAGATAAATATACTAAGAGACTGACAATATATGCTTTTCATTTTACAAGTTGTATCTATCCTAGGATGCACAAAATAGAATTGCAGTAGATGACACCTTTAACGAGACCAGACACAAAGGTTCAGGCTCAGCTCTAGGAACATGTTTTCAAAGTTAGACAAGAAAAAGGATACCCAGCTCAGAAAGAATATTATAGATCTGATCACAGTGCAGCTTCCCAAGCAGCAGACTGTTAAACTAAACTGGGCACAAGAGTAAAACTGAAGTATAGAAGAAGAAAGGGTTTGGAGAAGGGAAGACTTTGCTGCTAATTGGGCAAAATCAGACTCTTTCTTTTTTGGGGGAGAAAACCAAATTTTGATTTAAGAAGTCTTGTACTACAGTAGTTACGATACTCACTGACCTGGCTGCCAGGTCCCAGTAATAAGAGAACGAATTCTGGAAAAATGATAGAATCATAGAATGGTTTGGGTTGGAAGGGACCTTAAAGATCATCTAGTTCCAATCCCCCCACCATGGGCAAGGATACCTTCCACTAGACCAGGTTGTTCAGAGCTCCATCTAACCTGGCACTGAACACTTCCAGGGATGGGGCAAAGGATTGCTCCTCCGGGCAGCCTGTTCAGTGCCTCACCACCCTCACAGTAAAGAATTTCCTCAAATGTAAAAAGGAGAAAAACTTATGGCACAGTAAAAAAAGCCCCCTGCTATAAACCCAAAATACAAATAAAAGAAAACTGTAGCTCTAACTTCTTCTCATTTCAGGATTCTCAGTGTGTACCTCCCTTCTTGTGGGCTCGTAACTCAAGCATTGGAATATTCTAAAAGCCACAATTGTACCTGCATGGAAATGGCACTAACAGCAAATTCTGTTTCAGGTGACACAAGAGCTGTCTGTATCAGAACTCAGATAAAGTGCATGGTCTAAGATCCTGCTGTCTGACGCCTGTGAGTAACTTCTTTCCTAACTGTATTTTTAAATTTTAAGTAGTAACTAAATTTTAATTAGTAACTCATTTTGTTAAAGTATTTGGGCTTACTTGAGCTTATTTGGCTGATTTGGGCAATACTCAATTGAAAAAACTCAAGAGGAAGTGCTTCTTACCACATAAAAGTAAAAGCAATTGGGAAGCTTTTTTTGTTCAAAATACCCGAAGAAAAGTGTAACTTGGTTTTACAGAAATTTACTGAGATCTTTGAATTTTCTTGATTTTTCTCAAGACAATGGTTGCAGCTCTAAATACAATCTAGCATGACAGAATGGCCAAGACAGTATTTTCTATACTTTCAACTTCATAGAGTGTGCCTTACCAAAGTTTGATGCATGTGCTTTTTTTTCCTTCACCTTGTATTGATATTTTGATTTAGTTATGATGAATAAAGTCAAATTAATCTGACAAAGGAATGGAGAAGATTCTCCTTAATAGTGAAAATAAAGCAGTTCTGTGAGGTCAAATCTATCCCAACCTTCTGTTTTCTTAAGACTATGAAAAAACCTCCCAAATTTATGAATAATCTCAAATACATTAATTTATATCTTTAAGCAAATTTTGGTTTTTTGACTGCTACAGCTTTGTTTGCTCTCTATATAATTTTTTCCCCAATAAATACCTGCAAATAACTTTCTTATTTAGCAAACATATTGAAACAGAATGAGGGAATTCATAATACTTATAATGTTCAACACATCTGCTCAGGGCCTGGAAAGGGCAGGGATGAACTGACTCCAAAAGAAGTAACCACTCAAGTTAAATCACAACATAGTGCAGTACCTTGCAAGACACTACTTCACTGTGATTACTGCTGTAATAAATATCCAAACATGAAGCACATTTCAATGGCAGATTTGGATTGTTTTTTATTTTTCCTTTTTTTGTAACAACACAATTGACTTATATTGACAACTGCGGAAATTTTATGTTGCATGGAAGTCAAGCTGCTTTCATATGGTCACCTCTGTTTTTTGCTTCTCTTTGTTTAAAGAAAACCGTATTCTCTACTGGAGATGTAACATTAATAATTAAACTATCTATTAAAATCCCGTTGCAGGAACATGAGTCACACTATGCTCATAAAATATCTGTAACTGAGATAGTGTGAGTAAAAGAAATGAAGTTGCCTAAAGTAAAGTGCTTGTGCAATTTGTTAAGATGCAAACCAGTGAAATCCTTTAAGAAACCTGTGAGCAGATTAATTTAACTCATTAAAAACAGTGCTGCCTAATGACTGCCATTAATTAAGACTGCTCATTGTCAAAGGTTCTAATCAAAAAATTGGTTAAAGTCTGATTAGAAAATACAACTGCAGGGAACAGTATTGACATCCTGTACATATAGCAAGTTATAACTTATAAGCAAAACAATAAAAACAGAATAAACAGAGATAATTTCTTGTCTTTTAAGATCTTCAGGGCATTTTCCTTTTCTCTCCTTATTACTGCTAAAAGCTTGATTCAAAGCCTAATGAAGTCAAGTGGAAGGGTCACATCAATCTCAATGGCTATTAAGGGTGAGGCAGACATTAGGCAAGAGGACAGCATGAGGAAGCCTCCAAATCAGCTGGACACAAGCAGCAATACAGACAACAATCTTTGTGCCCATCTATCATTTTTTGTTCTCTCAGAAATGCAAAGCTGTTTGTTAGAGTTTCTTTGCTGACCTCTTTGGTGGAGGGCTCTTACAAAACAAAGGCTGTCTGGATTTCATCTCAATTACAGTACTCTGATATTTGGTAGACAATCATCTGGGTTTGTACCATGCCTGGAGCCCAACAGGAATGGGCTGCAAAAGGGACAGGGTTACTCCTCCCTGAATTACAGCAAATGCTTGCTAATAAGCAGCTGCTGATGTTGGCTGATTGGAAAGGGTTGTCTCCAAGGTGCAAGGTGAGTGGTACATCTACATCCTTCCCCTTGAGCACACTTGCTGCGAAGATTGTAATCCACTTCATCTCATTGTTCCTGCTTGGACAGCCTACTCCACAGTAATGAAAATTTCTGAACTATTGATCTGAGATCTTGCTTAGGAATTAGTTAATGCAAAGCATGAAAGGGCAGGAAACATGAGTATATCCACTGAAATACCCAATTAACTCTACAAGAGAGCAATTAAAAGCTCCTAGACAATGCAGAGTGCACCTACTTTAACTAAAAAGCGAGAGAAACCAGCCAGAACTGCTTTGACCTGAGCCACTCACACACTGTTGTCAAAAGCACTCCTTTGTGAAAAGAGGCATTTTACCTTCATTGCTTATAGCCAGGTAAGCCTCTGCAGGATTTCAGATCTGACATTTGACTTCATGTCTCAGCTGGGCTTATTATCTTGAATGCAGCATCACACAAACCCAACCACATGCAATCCAGACCCACGCTTCTCTCAGCCAACTCACATCTGTGGATGTCACACTTCCTTTCCAAAAGGAAACAGTACCCCGCTTTTTCAAAAAAATGACATGTCACTTAGCACTAAAAGCACTTTCTAACACCTGGGCTGGGCAAATTTAAGCTATTTGCTGGGGTGACTACTAGATTAACAACTTAACTTCACAAAATGGCCAGATATTCTGAAAATATAAACTGGTAAACGTTGTTCATCAGACAGCACAAAGTTGACATGAAACACTCAAGTTTCACATCTAAAAATTAGACATTAAAAATTCAAAATGTGATTTTTTTAATGTTAGTCTTAACTTTACATGTAAAACTGCTTTCTTACAGATCAGTAACTTACTGTTGTAAATACTGTCAATCATCTGTGGGTTTTTGGGAGCAGATAATTTTTTATATTGCTAATATATCTAATATATTGAATGTTAAATAAATAATGAGTAAAAGAGTATGTTTCCAGTGAGCATATAAAAAAAAAAGTAAAAAAAATCATATTATTCATCTTCTCTGGCATAGGGATTAATTTTAAATACAGACAGTTTGACTAATTTTTAAATGTTATTATATAAGTGGAATATTCTTCTCCTTAAAATCCAGTTATAAAAAATTATACATATTTTTTCATTTTTCCTTTTTGCCTTAGAGCATAAAGTCAGCTGTTAAAAGTCAGCTGTAAGAAACTTATGTGCTATTTCTCTTACTACCCATAGAAGATCAAGCTTGATGAAGGTATTCATTTGATGAAACATTAAAATTAAAGTATATTCCACTATCCCTACACAAAAGAGCAAAAGTCAACAGTCATTTCATATCTTACTTCTGATCATGAAGAAGGGGCTCTTCCCAGGTTACCTGCCCCTGCTCCCACAGTGTGTATACTTCCTTCTTACATCTCAGTTTGAGGAGAAAACTGAGCTCAGCTATGCCAGTTTCCACCCTGCCATGCTCAGTTTCCTACACAAAGGAGTAAAGAGCTCTTGTGCTCTAAGAAAAGTGTCTTTAAAGAATTGCCAGCTCTGATCAGCCCCTCTGTCTTTAAGGAGTTTCTGAGGCAATCCCATCCACTAACCCTTTAGACATCTGGAAATTCACTCTTCCAGATTTTAGGGTCTGGAGTTTCTCTTTGCTGCCTCACATTCCTTGAGATCCTGAACTCCACCAGGCTGTGCCTGCTGCTTCCAGCTATAATCTCTTCAGGGAGTCCCTCTGCACTGGTGAGTGCCAGGCCCAGAAATGCTGCACCTCTGGCTGGCTTGCCTGACACCTGCACCAGAAGTTCTCTACATACTCCACGAGTCTCCTGGGCTGTTCACTGCCAGCTCTGCTGCTTTCACAGCTGACATATGGGTCACTGAAATATGCTACCCTCTACCATCATTAGCAGCTGAGAGCCTGTGGAAAATTAGCTTTTGGATACCACAAGCAGAAATATATGCAGGAAGATTAGTACTGACAGGATGAAACTAATGCAGAATAACCATCAAAGGCCAAAAAAGCCCCTCAAGCTACTTTCCAGATATATATGGATCACTTCAGGATGCCACCTTGTTTCATTAGCCTAACTAGTTCCTGGTCATTTACTAATATTGCATCAGCCTGAGCATGAAGTGCTGCAAAGGACTTCTCAGCAAACATGAGTATGCAGCACCCACCAGCTAAAGCCCTGCATCAACACTGCTATCATCCAATACAATTACCTTCTATGACCATGACCTGAAATTTGCCAGTGGCTTCAGGTCATCTTGAAACTGCTACCTCCTTTTCCACTGGCCTCTTCTACTTGCAGGACCCCACTGAAATGAATTCCTCCTAATACATATGCAGCCGCTCATTATATTGTTTAATGAGCTTTAGAAAGGTGACCAGATACTACATTGGGGAGAATGATATAAAACTCATTCAGAATAAAACAGGTAACAATATAATTCCATACTACCATATAATTTCTTACAGAAATTCCATTCTACCATATAATTTCTTACAGAACCAGTGAAGTACTTCCTGCAAGCGCATGCTGTCTTCTGAAACAGTTCATGGTACCAGGTCCCAGAGCTAAGACAAGGCATTGGTCTGAATGCACATCAAACACAACTTTGCTTCCAATTGCTCTGTTCTGCTATTCTTTAGTACCAAGAATTAGAAGTTAAGGCCCATGATTACAATTAAGTGTTAGAATAGTTATTTGTATGTTACCTTGCACTGGAATAATAAGGGTTTCCCTCCTCCTCGAACCTCCTAATGATTGGCTCCTTCAAAGCTGCTTCATCTGCCTCAGACAACTGAAAAAAACACATAAAATATTCTTTAATATTTTCTTCTCCAATGATAGCAGAGCTTTATATGCAGTATCAACCTGAAGAAAATGCTTAAATTATCTAAATGCCTAAATGCCAAAGTTTTTTTTTACTCTTTTAACACACAATCATCAATTTTGCATGTTTGATAACAAAATTCAAATAGCACTTGCCAAATCAAGTGGGTGCAAAAAAGAGAATAAACATATACTTAACTGAATGCAAGAGTAATTGGTGACTAGAACTTAAAAAATTACTGAAGCTAGTGTATTGGAAAAAAAAATTTGGGTTGCCTTTGGCAAGATTTTTTAATAAAGTAAGTCTGCGCTATTCTAAGACTGGATTAGATCCAGTGTGATCCAGACTCGTCATAGTAATTCAGAAAACTCTCAAGTTTCTAACACATTTGACTGGCATTTAACTACTACTAATTATTTTTCTTGACCTTCTTTCTGGCTATCATGGATTTGGGAAATTAAGACAGACAGAGATAAGGGTGAGTATATTCTACCCACAGAAAGAACAAGTCAAGTGTTGAAAAGTAGTAACACTGAGATAATACGTTCATACTGCTTCACTATTCTGATTAACTATTCATGATAAATATGAACAATTTTTAGACATCAATAAAACCACTTCTTATGAGATCAAAGCAGTAGTATAACCATAAACCTTGCAATTAAAAAAAACCCAACTCAGCAGAAAAGAGTGTGCAGTGAAACTATAAAATATTACTATAAGATTTAGTAAGATATGTTTATTACATAAACAATATACCTCTAATTTTCAATTAAAATGTTGACATGAACAAAAACTTTTCCAAACCTCTCCAGACTTCTGTTGTTACTAGTCTCACAATTCTCAATCAGTGAATCATATGGAGATCAACTTTCTCTAAAAATGCCACCTTCATAATAATTGGAAAGACACTTTTTCCTGACATTTCTCTTCATACTCCCAATCCGAGGAGGACTCCTGGTTGCTTATCTCAGGTAGAACTAATAACTTGTTGCACAAAGTACAAAAATACAATGGTATATGAAAAACTCCTCTTTTTAAGCAAAAATAAGAAATGTTATGAATTATCTTCACATTTCAAAGAAGTAACCAATAACCTTTCACAAATTCTTCATGTTTGTCAATGCACTAGTTGGCACTGGGATAATTCACTGGTGTCTCACTCTCTTCCACCCCTTCCTAGCTCACAAAGTGACCAACTCCAGTAAAAGAGTAAGTGATAATTACTTTACCAGAAATGAAAGAAGAAAGATATACCTGTTTTCCCTCCCTTGCTTTTTGGTCCTTAGCTATTGTAGCTAGAACAGTTGCAGCTTGTTCCCCTCCCATCACTGATATGCGAGCATTTGGCCACATATATAAAAATCTTGGACTGAAAAAATACATATTAAACATTAAGGTACAACATTGTCACATTTCCTGGTGAAAAATTTTCACTCAACCAAGAATACATTTTTTTGTATGACAATTTTACAAAATAACATTTTCTAAAAGGTACATAAACATACTTCAGTGCTTGCAGCATTACATTTGAAAATGTAAAAATTCTGTTAATTTCCATTATTCACATTTTAAAAAAAATTTCTCTTTCTCGGATCTCTTCAGCTCACATTCCCAACCCACAGGAATTTTTCTCCTAAACATCCCAACTAACTTCAATAGTATGGGAAACCTTGAAAAATTAAATTTAAAAAATCAAATAAGCCATGTCCAAAGGGCAACAAAAAATCTTTAGGTGTTATACAAACCTTATTCATTAAAACAGGCTAATTGAAGTGAATAAGGGGTTTTTACATAAGCTGATATACTTTTCCTATGCATGCAGAATAAAGGACCAGCCTATACTGCCCAATGATTCTTTAAGACTTTACAATTTTTCCACCAAGAACTGAAATGGGAGAAAAGGATGTGAACAGGTTTACTTTTAGAAGGTCTCCTCTGTCACCTAATTCAAGGTGAATCATGAGCTTTATCAGTCTCTACAAATTTCAGGCTGTTATTTACTCATAAACATATTCATTAAGAACTCTGTTCTTTTCCAAATAGCACAACTTCTTCAAGAGTTCAGACAGTTTTTCACAATGGTACTTCAAGGTTATGTTTTCTTAAATTATTTCTATCTGCAGTAACAATCTGAAGCAACACTTACCTAAATGCTCTTCCACACATCCCATAATTTCCAGCTCCATAAGAGCCACCGATAATGACGGTTATTTTAGGTACACTGGCACAAGCTACAGCAGTTACCATCTTGGCACCATCTTTTGCTATCCCTCCAGCCTCATATTCTCTGCCAACCATGAAACCTGAAGAAATACAACAAGAACAAAAGGCTCACCAGTCTATATTACAATACTGTGCCCTATGTCATACTATGTGCTTCACAGCACATTGCAGAAAGAACTGAGGAGCAAATCATAAGGCAGCTGCTGACAGGCTGATTTCCAAACAGGCTGGAGATGTAGGTACTACACAGCACACAAGAGGCTGTCTAGAACACAGCCTCAACAATGAACAGTCTATAACGAAGTGAAACCTCAAAAACTTGATCTTACTCACCTGTAATATTCTGCAAAAACACGATGGGAATATTTCTCTGGCAACACAACTGGATAAAATGTGTACCCTGTGGAGAGGAAAAAAAGAAAAGAGTAAAGCATTGAAAGTTGGAAAAATGAAGCTATCACTACCAGCATTCTGAAGTCTGTACTAAATCCTTCTACAGAAGTCCATCACAGTATTTCCATCAGGAAGTGCTATACTACTTCTCCTTCACCCAAAGTTAACTGCAAAACATGCATTCACTGTAGCAGAAGTAAGAGGTCTCCAAAACTGTGTGAGACCACGAGAAAAACAAATAATGTCCTTAAAAAGCATTACTACTAATACTGAAAAGCTCAACTGCTGTGAACCAGCCAATATGCAGTTAAACCATAGACAGCGCCAGTGTGGCTTCTGACATTGACTTGGTAAGACTGTGTCAGAGAAATCAAGTCAGTCAGTCAGAAAAACATATCTCTCCATTTTCTGTACAAAATAAAAGTATTCTCTAAAGCTGGGAAAGGCCCATATACATTATTTACACATGGCCCTGCCAATTGCTGCAAAATTTTCTCCCTTTCCAGAAGGCAGATGCCCTCTCCCTATTTAGTAGCAAAAGACCAATTTCCTAGCAGAGTTACAAATAGTAGATTCCAAGCCTCTGTTTCAACCAATCTAAATCAATAAAGTTCCTCAGCTTATTTATACGCTTGCTGGTAAACAAAACACAACAAGGCTAGGTAGCACAGCAACTGAAAAAATATCTAAACTCTTCACTATATAAAACCTGCAAAGGCTATAAAAAGAAAAAAAGAGAGAAAAATAATTAAGTATAATCTTCAGAGAAACATGTGAATAACATAGTGATCATCATGGGGAAAATGTGTAACAATTCATTACAAAAATGCAAGAAAAGAAAGGAGTACTGCTAAAACATGTTGCTTATAGAACCAACATCATGGATAAATGTTTCTCTAGAGGTGAATTTCCTTTTACAGTAGTGATATGCCAGTAAAAGTCAGAAAATGAAGATTTCTTACATTTTTTTCGTTGTCAGGAAAAAAAAGTTATAGCACTAAATTGTTAGAAAAATAACAAAACTATTAGAAATACTGCAAGAGTTATTTTCTACCTGAAAGTAACTGTTAAAACAAATTTCAGATGAAAAAACTGTCATGTACTACAGTGCTTCAAATTGGAAGTATTCCTTCAGCACATGAAACTCAATTTTGTGTATTATTTTATAACAGCAATAAATCCAGTAAAATTACTTCCTTTCTCCACCTCTTATTAATGCTTCCTTTTTCTGTATATTCTCAACACCAATTTCCTCACCATTAGCTCAAGAAGCCTGTTAGAATAAAACTAGCATATATAATTGCTATTACAAAAAATTCAACTGATGGTTGTTTCTTGAAAAAATAAAGCAACACAGACCAAGGTAAACACTTTGCAATACTCAGATACTCTTTATCACCATCATTTCCTGAAGTTCAAACTGTAAAGCACCGTTAATTGTGATAAAATCACAATATTCTTCACACACAGCCTTTCATTCACAAAACAGGTGTTTTAGCTCACAGATTTTGAAAGACTGTACAGGTATTAACTCATTATTCTAAGCCAGGAGATGCCACAGCAAAATATGAAAATTAAAAGTCTGGTAAAACAATGAACTGAGTATTGGAATTAAGGTCTAAGATTTTCCAGGTATTACAAAAAACAAAGCTGTGATTTTCCATAGTACTTCGTGGTTTAGAGTTTAGAAATACCCAACAGAGTACTTGATGTAATCAGGACGGACTTTTCTTGCAACAGATGTAAGTTTCAGGACATACTATTTCAACTATGCTGTATTCACATGAATCCAAATGCTGTTCTGATGTTGGCTATCTTCACATCAGAAAAATCTACCAGACACCTTTTCTAAATTATGGCCAGGTTTTTTTTCAGCTTATTAACAGCTTATACCTGTTCTGCATTTATATGAAAAACGTGGAGCCAGTTCTTTTTCATTATTCAAAAAAGTTCCTCCTCTCAAGAGCAAGCTGTCCACCAGAAGTTTTGATTCTCAATGGTAAAGAAGCTAATAATCTATCTATTTACCTTTTTTGCTGACTCAGAGAAAAGAACTCCATTGTTTCCAATAATTCCTACTGGGTAACCAAAAATTCTTGCAAATCCTAAAGGACAAGAGATTAATTCATAAATTTCCATGTGTATTTATTTTTCCATAGCATATAAAGGTAAGACTTTCTCCTGGTAACAGAAAATGCTATTCTTCTGAAAATAAACATATTAAAAATATCAGTGGTGAGCCAGAATAAATCCAACTATAAAACCAGTGGGAACATATACAGAAAAATTATATTTCTACTCACCTGTAACTAAAGTATCCCCATACAAGGCTTTGAATTCATCAAATCTACTTCCATCTACAATTCTAGCGATGACCTTAAGAAGAAATGGAAAAATAACACTAAACTCCTAATCCTACAAGGTTTTTAATTGTTTATAAAGGACGGCCATGGCAACATATAACTTAAAACCTTTCCATTTATAGAACATCAAGCAGTCCACCATATAAACAGTCTGGATGGCAGGCAAAGCCCATTTAGTTTTTTAAGTGTGATTCATTCACATGTTTATAAAAAATGGATTTTCAAGACCAAGAATGTTCTAACCAAACAGCTAAATTACACAGGAACAACGTTTTCCTCATTAGTTGAATTTCAAAGAAAAACCTCTGCTTATACTAAACATTAATCAATAGCCTCTCATTCGTAAAGAAAAAACACATACAATCATGAGTCACTTTCTTAGAGATATGATTATTTTTAGGCTTGCTTGAGTTTGCAACATACAAAAATAATGAAGATCTGATTTGAGGTTTCTCTGTGATGCAAAGGAGCCATTTTTTAAAAATACAGATCCACTGCTAGCAAGATTTGCCGTAAGATACTTATTTCCACTTTAAAAGAACATAAATCCATACTCTTCAAACTTTTGAGAGTGAAGAAACTCAATGAAACTGTTCATCTCTTTTTCCCCTTAATGCAAAGCAAATTCTAGTAATTTCTGCCAAATATTTTAAGACGGGTACATATTAAGACTCTTCCTAAAATACATACTTGGCTAGTAGTGAAAAAGGCTCTGAATGTGAGATTTGTGGAAAATATGAGAAAGCCTGTTGGCTCATATGAAGGTTCCAAGGCAGATAATTACACTAAACCTGCAGTAGGGTACAATGGTCTTTGTACGCAGTTGGGACAAGGCTCAATTGTTTGGTGTGCTTATATGCTATAAATACTTAAACAATCTTTCACAGGACTGACAGAAGAAGCAAGCCTTCATATCCGTGGGCAAGTCCATAGAATACTTTGTCAAAGAGGAGTTCCCATTTCTGTCAGCTTTTTCAGAATATTATCAATCTCTCATCCTTGTTCATCCTTCTCTATAAAGTATAATCAAAACCGATCATATTTTCAACAAGTCACTGCTATTGCAATGCATCTGCTAGACAAAAATATAAAGAAGTAAGTACCCAAATCAGGTATTATCAATTATGACAAAACAAAGAGTGATTTCCTGCAAGAAAATAGATGCATATATGTATGGGTATATGGATCTTGTATTAATCCTCATACCTCTTTAACATCAAAATTTCTTTTTAGCTGATCACCAACGATTCCATATATTTCATCAGCTGGAAATAAAGGCTCTTCTGCTGGTTCTATAGTCACCTATAGCAATTTAACAAATAATTTACACAACAAAGTTCACATTATGATTTAAAAATTCAAACAACAATAACTTGTCAAATTCCTTGAGCACAGACTTCTCTTCACCAACAACATTAAAATGCCTGTACTGGCTTGTCATTTTGCATAAAGACCAAGTTTCCTAAACTGAAGGTTTCTCACTTACTGTTACCTTTTTCCTCCTCCTACATATATTTGCACATGTGCTCCCCTTCTTCCAGGTTATAAAAAAATTAGGCATGTCCTTCTGTTTGCCTACTTTCCCCCTGTGCCCTCCAAGGCAGGGAGCATTCTGAAAAACGGCTGAAGATTTTGTCACACAACTGAATGCAGTATCTTGCCTTCCTTGAACTCCCATTCACCCTCTCATATTTCCTACTAAAATAAAATACAGCAATTCCACCTCCACATGCTATCCATCCCATTTACTACAAGGAATTCTTAAATCAATACAATTCATTGTCAAAATTTAGATCTATCTCCTTGGTTTTCAACACCTTAATAATCTCAGAATGTCTACTTAAAAAGATGCTTTAGCAGGTACCTAATTTTAAGTCCATGGAAAAAGATCATGTGGGTTTAAAATTAAGTATCTTGCAGGACTGGATTAATCTAAAAGCGCAATTCTATTACTCTGAAGCACTCTTCTAGTCGCTTCATTCCTGCATTTAATCCCAGTAGTTTTATTGGGAATAATACAGCAGAAATGTAATTGCAGAACTGAAGCATCAGAGAAATATTTAAGGACAAGAACCATAACGTCCATTTTCAGATGTGTAAAGTCATAGACAAACATGTGCTCTATAAAACAAGTGTTATATCAATCAGGCAGAGAAAAGCATTCAAAAGTTCAACAATGCAATGTTTTCAGACTCTACACTTACATCCACTTTCTTCTGGAGATTCAAACTTCTTACAACTTTCCTTGCCAGATGAAGTGCATGATTGTCATCCAAAGCATAATGATCTGTTACACCAGATTTTCTGTACATAAACAACAATAGCAAGATGAATACTTTGGGGAAAAAAACGAACATAAATCAGACAATGAAAACTTGACATTTTAAAAGACCATTTTTCTAAGACCTTGAAAATATAGATGAAACAATTCAGCTCTGTTTCATTATGAAGTTACTTTAAAAATAAAACTCATGCCTGACCTTTTCTTCAAAATAGTACATTCAAGTTATCAGACATGAAATAAAATGCAGGAAACAAAAAATATAAATGGCAATATAAAATATAACAAGCATGGTTCATGTGCTGCAAAAATTAATTTCAATTATAAAGAAAAACATGTTTACAAAAAGGGCATGAACTGCCCTTCAAAAAATTCTTTATTCACTTCAAATTGAAGAAACAAGTGTTTATTATACAGCAATGCAAAACTTACTGTGTAATAATACCTAATTTTGTTTATTATTAATTGCAGAACTTGAAAGTGCACATATTTTTTGGGTTTGATAAGAAGTATTTTTTACAAAAAGCACAAGCTATTTTGATCTTACTTGTAGTGAATTCTACATGACAGTAAGAAAGATACAATCTGCAAAATGCATTATCTTTCTCAATACGTATTATTCTGTTAACACTAGTATTAAAGTCCTCCATATTATGCATGATGCTGAAGTATATTAGACATGTGAGTATTTTAAAGCAATAAATGAAGGAAACAATACTAACCAGAGTAACACAATGTAACTGTGATATCCTAACTATAAAACAATCAGTCAGCATCAGATAACACAGAAATAATTTTCAAAAGGTAAACACAGCTTAAGAAAGATCTAAAACCAAAATAAAATAAAGGAAGGGAAGGGCAGGGGAAGGGGAAGGGGAAAGAGAAGTCTACAATATGGAAGAAATTAACTCTGGGAAAAAATTTCTTTAAACCTGCAGTGAAGATCTGCCCCTCCAAGATCCTCTGCTGATACCTGTTCACCTGTTGCTGCTTTAACCTAACACAAGGAAAAGAAAATGAGCTTCACAGTTGACACTTGTCCTGCATTAATATTTATATCATCTTAGGTACAGTAATAATAGAGATCTTTGCAAAATACTTCTTCATTAATCTTATTTCCCTGTTTACTCTCCCTCAGAGCATCAAAATATGACAACACTGAATCTTGTAAAATTTTTTTTACTTTGTCTTTGTGTGCTTATTCTAGTGTTAATATGTAGTTTGTATTTACAAATATACTCCCCACTGTTACACTTACTGCTGTGTTCATAATTTGTGTGCATACACTTACACATCCTTCAGATTCATATATATGCCTTTTCACTAAAATTTTCTGAGCATTTACTATGAAATTTCAAATGGGATATTTCCAGGCATTGTTTCAAGCAAACAATACACTGGAAACCTAGGATTTTTCAATTTTGTGCTCTCTACGTAAACATTCCTGTGAATTTTAACTTACTAGCTTAAACAGTAATTTAAAAACAATTAGTACTATTATTACTATTAGTTATTAATTAGCACTATTAGTACTATTATTACTAGTACCATTAGTACTATTATTACTACTACTTATATTACTATAATTTTAAATACCATAGTACTATTATTATTATTAAATACTAACATTAGCCATTTAAACAACCATTAGAAGTTTTTATTTTCTAAACCTTCCAGTAAATACACAATAATTTAGTGCTTAAAAGAGCATATCAGTGGCATGTAACTGCTCGGATCAAGTACAGTATCTCCATAAAAGTACCTGGACTGCACAATCCAAAGCCTAGATCTGTGTAATCTTAGACCTGAAAGGGTAATTTAAAAGTGAATGGTCTCCTTCTTAGAACAAAACAGTATCGTTTACTACTGGGGTTAAAAAAAACCTTAGAAGACTTCTTGAGGCATTTCTACTCTACAGTAAGTGCTTTGAAATGGATTCCTTGAAAGCTGGAGAAACCATTCATCACCCACAGAGATTACAGAGGTAGAGTACAAGCAAGGGAAGGGAAAACTATCATCATTTCCAAAACAGATTTCAATTTCCAAGTTTCATATCTAACAATGAAGCACACCAATTATATAAATACATATATGTATTTTCACACACACTTCCAAACTGTCAAATTTGCAAATTTAAGTATAGATATTTCTTCAACAGTTAATTCTTGCTTTGAAATTTGAATTACCCATGGAATATGAAGGTGTGGCATACTAATTAATGGAAATTTTCTGCCAGAGACAATTAATGTGAGTCTTCATTAAACAGTGAACATAAGATACTTTTAAGAGAAGTGAGGAAGTTGTCTTCACTGGAAAGGTTATGCAGCATTGGAACAGGCTGTCCAGAGTAGTGGCTGAGTCACCATCCCTGAAGGTATTTAAATGCCTACAGATGAGGCATTTAAGGGTTTAATGCAGTTTAGTGGTGCATTTGGCAGTGTGAGGTTAAATGGCCAGACTCAATGACCTTTAGGGTGTATTATAAGACAAGTGATTCCATAATTTGATATATGATTTCTTTCTATGATTCTATGAAATAATGACATACACCTGTCATTATGCAACCAGTTGGAACAAACTATTACCTACTGCAGAACTTGGCACAAAGCTAAATAGTGCAATCATTTCCATTGGCACAGATGTCAGGAGATTAACTTTAAAGTATTTTACAAAACCAGTTTTTTTATTTTTCTGGAGAGGTGAAGTTTTCCTTCTCCAAATCACAATACTGGAGGTGAGGAGTCTGTCTGCCACGATGTGAGATTGCGAAGTTTAACTCCTCTGTTCAAAGCAGGGTCAACCAAAGAAGGTCGCTAATGACCATGTAATGACCGTGAGTTTTGAACAGCTCAAGAATGGAGATTCCACAAACTCTCTGGACAACCTGGTTTGGCATGACCAGCCTTGCAGAAAATGTCTTCTTACAACTAAACAGAATTGCCTGTATTTCAGTTTGTGCCTGGCAGCTTCTTGACTTATCACAGGGTACCAACAAGAATCTTGACTCTGCTATCTTTACTCCCCCTTGCAAGGTATGCATAGATTCGCCCTAAGACTCACCAGACTGAAAAGTCTCATCTTTCTCACGCCCTCTTCATTCTACAGATGCTCCACTCCATCATCTTAATGGATTTTCATTGGCTCACTCAGACTCATTCTGGAGTGCCCAGAGCTGCACCCTGCAGCCCAAATGTGTCTTATTCTGTCAGAGTAGGTGAGAACTAGTATATATGCTCCATCACCTTTCCAGATACAGCAGTGGAGCAGAGCAGTCTACAAACTGTAGAGTTTAAGTAACAGTTAAAGTTACTTAAAATTAGTGGTTGAAGTTACCTTAAAGTTCTTTAAGTTCTAACAGACTGCAAGTATGAGTCTCAAAAATATATGTGGGCATTTTCTAAGAAACACCTGTGCAAACTACTTCAGCTAGAAATTATTGAAAGCTATAAACATAAACTTTAGCTATGATATGTATTTTCCACAACAGATGAGGCCAACATGCAGTACACTCCACAGTACATAAATGCACATGAATTTGAAAAACTTATTCCCTATTTTTACCAGACTTTTTTTACCTCTGAGCACAGAAAATAGCAAATTTTACCTCAGGAAGGAAGAATCAGAGGTTTCTGGAACAAGAGCCTATAGATCTACATGACAGCCTGAACTACCAAGCAGTACTGCCAAAGATGAGGATACAGATAGTCCACTTGAGAAAATAGTCCACAGAAGAATGGCCCTGAATATTACTGCTCCTGTGACACATGTCCTCTTCTATTGAGATCTGTCTCTTTATGAAATCATTACTCCTCACCTTTCCAAAAAAGGAGGCCAAGAAAACTTCCATTTTAGATGGTGGACTGTACCTACAATTCATATTTTTTTATCGTACACATCTCAAGACTAATTATAAGTAACATCAGGGATATTTCTTTTTTCACTTCCTCAGGATGTTTTGTTTTAGGCAGGTAAGCAATAAAATCCAATCCAATTTCCTTCATATAGGAAAGATGTCTTGGGGAACAGAGCTTACTCAATAACTGCTAGAATATCTGCTACAGCATGGAATGGGAGTTTCTATGGGAGTCTGAAGTAGTTTTGACACTTAGAAGAAGGCAAGTAGAACATTTTCAGTGAGAATATGAAAAGCTCTACAGAACAGAAAGGCTGATAGGTGGAGATAATAAAGTTTGACATATACGCACAAAGATAAGCATCATTACATCTGCAGGTTGCTAAGAAACAAATTAAATTGGAGGATAGTTGTGAAATCTTCCTCTGAAAACAGGGAAAGATTTTAAAACTTTTTAACTTCATAACACTCTTGCAGTCACTGACTTCCCTAGTGAAGTCCTCCCCTTGAGGCCTGACTCGGGTCATCCTTTTCCAGATGTCTATCCTGGCAAAAGTCTCATGAGCTACATCTCAGTGGCATACACATATGATCTAAATTGCCTTGTGATGTTAAATTATTACCATTCCCAGAGAACAAGCATCTGGTTCTCTTTTTTTAATCTTCCAATCCAGTTTTCTGGGTCATACTGGGTATTAGATGTCTTACTGAAAACCTTTTGAAAAGGTTTGTACTTGAACAGCTCAGGTGCTCCTGCAACCAGGGCAGTTACTCCTAGTTATAGTAATGAACCTACTAACACTCTGATGTACAAAGTTCATGTCTTTCATCACACTAGTTTTCTTATCTTAAAGGAAAGACGTACAAATCACATGTTACTCACTCAACTAATATTCTCATATAGTATATTCTTTCATGCATATGTCACTTTCCAGCAAGAAACTCCAAATATCTAAATTACAGTGA